>NW_019272042.1:2897725-2900336 GCF_002738345.1 Cucurbita maxima
GGGGGGGGGGGGGGGGGGGGGGGGGGGGGGGGGGGGGGGGGGGGGGGGGGGGGGGGGGGGGGGGGGGGGGGGGGGGGGGGGGGGGGGGGGGGGGTTGATTTCAAATTATAATTCTTTAAAGAATGAGATTTGCATGTTGACTATGCTGTTAGCTTTGAAACGAGAAAGAAGGGAACTGCTTGGTTTCTGAGCTCGTTGTAGTAATTATTCTTTCTAGGTCATTCCTTTTTTCCTAAGGTCAGCTTTAACATGGTTTCCTTGTTTGTTACAGATGGCAAAACTAGATCTAAATGGTGATGATGAAAAGGCGAACATAGAAACCATCTTTTGGAGTGCTATGGATATGCTTTCAGATGATGATAAGAAGCTCCCTCAGGCAAGCCGCTCATTTTCCCCAAAGTCTTGGTATAAATTGTTGAGGTTGCAATTTTAGACTAGGGTGTTCAATGATAGGATTCTTTAGGGACTAAGAGATCTAGCGAGTAATTTTGTCCTTAGCTAGGTGTAATGTGTTTCTTTGGGCTGCAATAGCTAAAGTCTAAAGAGTTTTGTCATTATTCGTTTGGCATTGTTCTTTGAAACTTGTGGAAGGATTTTTCCCTTGAGCTCCTGTCCCTCTCCAATCTGTTCCGTTGTGTTGTGGGGGAGGGTAAGGAAACATACTTTTGAAAGGATCCGTGGTTGGGGGATAAACCTCTTTGCTTGTTGTTTTCTTGTCTTTATCATTTGGCCTCTTTGAAAAATTCTTTTGTGGCTAATGTCTTAGCTTGGTAAGTGAGCTCTTTTCTCTTTTCTCTTGGTTTCTGTCGTTCTTTATACATTAGGGAGATGTTGGATATCACAAACCTCTCGTCCTTGATAGGAGAGTTTGATTTTGAATTGGGAGAATGTATGTTCATATTTGGAGCCCTAACCTTTCGGGTGACTTCTCATGTACTCTCTTTTCCCATTGTCTGTTGGACCCTTCTCCCATTAGAGACTGTCTTTTCGGCTCTTTGGAAGATTATGATCCCAAAGAAGGTTAAGTTCTTTCTCTGGTATGTTTTGCACCTTCGAGTTAACACTCTGGATTGGCTCTCAAGAAAGTGCCTTCGTTGGTTGGCCTATTTTGTTGCATCATTTGTTGAAAGGTGGAGGAAGACCATGATCATATCATCTGGAGTTGTGATTATGTGTGTTTTATGTGTAGTCTCTTTATGAATGCATTTATTCTTCAGCTTATCAGTCTTCTCATTTTACTATGTAACTAGGTCAAGGAAATTTGAGTCCTATTTTCCTCCCTTTGAGTTCTGTTCCCCATTGTTGCATGCTAACCTAACAATCGGATCCAGATCAAAACCTTGTACTCCTCACCTTGTTTCTCTGTCTTGAAACTTGCAATAGTTGAGCTACTGCTTGTAGAACCTCTCCACAATTCTAAGTTGATGGATTGTTATTTATTTGTTTTTAATGTCTAGCTGTGTAGGTGCTATGACTTATGGTTATGTTGGGAATAGAAAAACATTCGGATTAATGTCTTGTTTTTTTTCTTTTTTTTTTTTAATAAATTAATCATCCTTCCTTTTCCCATTACTTTCAAATAGGTTTCAAATATGTTGCCCCTCTTAAAGCGTGGAATAGGGGTCCACCATTCTGGCTTGCTCCCTATTTTGAAGGAGGTGATTGAGATATTATTTCAAGAAGGGCTAATCAAGGTTAGAACTAAGGCGTTAGAAAGAAATATATTTATTTATTTACTGTGTGCTTGTCATATAATTCAATTGATTGCTGTCTCATATGGTACCAGTATTTTAATTGTGTGGGGTGCAAGTTGTGACCTTGTTTTACTAAACATTAAGGCAAGAGAAAGGTGCCTCGGCAAAGTAAGGCGAATACCTTCTCTTTCTACCTCTGTCTTCTCTTCTTCTTCCTCTTCCTCTGCCTTTGTTCTTTTACCTTCGATGAAGTAGTTTCTTATCATCAAATAAAAAAAATAAGAAGAAAAATAAAATAATAAAGAAACAGAAAATAGGACGAGGTGCACTTCAACCACTACTGAGTTACTTTTTGTCATGATATTCCTTCAAGCAAAAATGCATATAAAGTACAAGACAAATAAACAATTTTACCTTTTACACCAAAATATTTGATTTTTTTTTTGTCATTTTATATTTTTAATTCCTTGGTCATTAAAACATTTTCTGTAGTGTTTGTTTGCCACAGAGACATTCAGCATTGGTTTAAACATGCCTGCAAAAACTGTTGTCTTCAGTAATGTTCGTAAGTTTGATGGGGATAAATTTAGATGGTTATCAAGTGGTGAATATATACAAATGAGTGGTCGAGCTGGACGGAGAGGAATTGATGAACGAGGGATATGCATCCTTATGGTGGACGAGAAGCTAGAGCCATCAACTGCTAAAATGATGCTTAAAGGAAATGCAGATTGCTTGAACAGGTAGCTACAGTAGGGTTTCAATATTGAATATATCAGAATCAATAGTACTGTTTTAAATTTTTATATGTAAGCTGCAGATAATATTAGGAAGTACAGGAAAAGAATATAGAATGTTGCAAAATTTTCTCGCCATTCTAACTTGATTTGAAGCCTTTTTTTTTTTTTTTTTTTATA
>NW_019272042.1:2900612-2954429 GCF_002738345.1 Cucurbita maxima
CTTTTTTTTTTTTTTTTTTATAGAAAAAAATGTAACTGACAAAATAAAATATCTCCAGTGTGGAGAGATGAAGTCTCTAAAGCGAATAGGTGGAATTGGAAATATCTGAGGGCAAAGTGCATTTACACCCATTTCGATAAATATGTTTTTTTTTTAACAAAAAAGTTGCAAAAATAATTATGAAAACTGCAGCATCATGGGAAATAAAATTCAGAGTTTCTAGAGGATATAGGGCGTTCTAGGTACGCTTGATAATTGGTTCAAATTTGCCTCCTTATGATGGAACTGGTAAACAATAGTCCAAAGATTTAACCTAGTTGCTAAGCAGAAATATCATTTAGCTACCTGACTAGCCAAGAAGTCCCGTAGTTGAGTTCAAGTTATTTTTATTTTATTTTTATTTAATTGCCTATAGGGTTGTGGGGTTAGAGCGTTACCATGTTTACATCCTTAATTTTTACTATTCTGTTGTTTATCCTTTTATTTATTTATTTATTTTTTTATATCAATTAGTGCTTTTCACTTGAGCTATAACATGCTCTTGAATCAAATCCGTTGTGAAGATGGCAATCCTGAAAATCTGCTGCGTAATTCCTTCTATCAGTTCCAAGCCGACCGCAACATACCTAACCTCGAGGTTAGTTTTTGCAGACAAGGTGTCTTAAAAATAACACATGAAAGATCAAACCATATTGCGGTGTAATGTTTGATATAAGATGACATACTAATTCTAGTTATTACTGCAGAAACAAGTGAAAAGCCTTGAAGAGGAGAGGGATTCCATAGTGATTGAAGAGGAAGATAATTTGAAGAATTATTATGATTTGCTAAAGCAGTACAAAAGTTTGAAGAAGGATATCCGTGATATTGTGTTGTCTCCTAGATATTGCTTACCATATCTGCAACCTGGCAGACTTATATCTATTGAATGCGACAGTAATAATGAGATTTCTTCAACTTTTTCCATCAAGGACCAGTTTACTTGGGGATTAATAATTAATTTTCAGAGGATGAAAGGTGTTTCTGAAGGTGATGTATCGATAATTTCTCTTGCATTTGTATTCCTTTATTCAAATTTTAGCTTATTAGTCTTCTTAATCTGAACTTAAGTTTTTGTTCCAGATGATGCTAGTATGAAACCAGAATCTGCGAACTACACTGTGGACGTTCTTACAAGATGCGTTGTCAGTAAAGATGGCATAGGGAAAAAAAATGTTAAGATCGTTCAATTGAAAGAGCATGGAGAACCTCATGTTGTTTCCATTCCAATCTCTCAGGTATTGAGTTATATGATCTATTATATGCACATGCTTCATGCGAACTGACAGTAGAGAATTAGCAATATCAGATCTCTTCATGAAAGATGATATTATAGATCAAAGATTACATAGATTAAGAGTGACAAAATCTAGATTAAAGTTGGTTTGTTTCCAAATCAATAAATTATTTTATTATATTTTCACGCCTGAAGGAATTCAATTGAGATTTAGAACTGGAACCAGCTAGATTCAGAAACAATTGGCTTGTGTTGGATTCTTGAAATGGATGCCGAATCATGCATCATTCAAAGATGATAATTTGGTCAACTACTTGATCCAGTAACAGCCTTCGAATGGCAACCTGAAAAATTAATTGAGAAGGATGACATCTTTGGTTAAGAGGTTTATCTATTTACTGTTCCTTATAGTCTTATTTGATTTCCTGTCCATCGTTGGCCTGAGATTTGGGCCAGTCCAAATGTTGGCGTGTATCTTGATGCCATTTGGTTCACTTCTTCCTACGATAATAGTGGTTACTATTAGTTTTGAGTGTTGGCTTCATTGTTTTCTGCACTCATTTTCAAGGCAAACTTCCTGCAAGTTGGTTTTATTTTCCTGCTGTCCCTCTTAACTGATGTTTTCTTAAGTACATTAAAATGTCCCTTTTTTCAATCAAGATATCTAATTTGTTTTAATTATTCTCAGCTTCTGTCAACTGCCATCTTGATTTAATTTTAATACATTGTCTTGATGAGTAATTTTTATCTTATTTACAAACAGATTAGTACTTTAGCTAGTATTCGAATACTCATACCCAATGATCTTTTGCCGTTGGAAGCTCGAGAAAATACATTGAAGAAGATTTCTGAAGTTTTATCAAGATTTCCAAAGGGAGTGCCCCTTCTAGATCCAGAAGAGGATATGAAAGTACGTAACTCTGTGCTAAAACATTTTTCATTGATGTGAGGATTTTTTTCCCTATTAGATAGAAGCCTATGGGGATTCTGTATATAATATTTGGTGGTACTTAGGTTAGTATAGCAAAATGTGTGAGGTTTTATTATGAGACTAGTTCTTAAACTTTCAAGTAAAACGTTGGAAAGTGTTGGAAAGTGTCTACTAAAGTTTTTGAACTTTCAATAATAGATCCACAAACTTTAAAGTATCTAATAAAATTTTCAAACTTTCAATAGGTAAAACAGATGCCTAAACTTTTCATTAATGAACGTACTGTTCACTAAAGTGCAAGTTTAAGGTTCTATTGCATATATAATTCAATTTTAAATCTAATAGATAAGTCAATTTTTAAAAAATTTGAATATTTCAAACATCTTTTATAAGTTTTTTATAAGTTTGAAGACTGATTAGACATTTTAAAGTTTAGAGATCTATTAGATACGGAATTGAAAGTTTAGGGGTCTATTCACTTTTTTAAGTTTTGAGATCTTCTTGGCACAAACTATGTTCGAGGACTAAACTTGTTATTTAACCAATCTGTAATTGAAACTTGTTATTTAACCAATCTGTAATTGAATTCACTTGTTCGTTCAAGAAAAACCAACTCAGATTCAGTTTGAGCATTTGCTGATGGGAAGTATAATATAGTATCTATTCGCTTCTGCCATGCCTTCTTTCCAGATTTTAACTAATAACGTTATTTGATATTCAGATTCAAAGTAGTTCTTACAGAAAGGCTGTGCGTAGAACAGAGGCTTTGGAGAGCCTGTTTGACAAGCACGAGGTGGCAAAATCAGCACTTGTTGATCAGAAGCTCAAAGCATTACATTTGAAGCAAGAGCTAACGGCTAAGATCAGGTCAATTAAGAAAACAATGCGTTCTTCTTCTGCATTGGCTTTCAAAGATGAACTGAAGGCCAGGAAGCGAGTATTGCGGAGGCTTGGGTAATTGGTCTTTTTTCTTTTCTCGCTACTCTTTAGGTTGGCTTAGAATTTTTTAGTCGCCAAATAGGTCAAAATTTATTGAAGTGATGATTGAAAGAAAAAGACTCGTCCTGCATTGATTGTTCAAGTAATTCCAATTAATCTGTTTTTATAAGAGAATTTATCTGCTGTAGCTTTAATTTATTTTGTTACTTCCTTAGCTTAGGGGCTCCCCTTCTGGGCATATCATTTATAAATAAGATTGTTCTCTGTATCAATTTATTTAGATGAATATGGTAAATAATGAAAACTGTATTATTTACTAGATAGTTCTGAATATATGTGTATATATATATTCAAAAAAAGGATACACTTTTAAATGTTTTGCTGCCAGTTCAAATTGATTGTTTAGATTTTATGACAGAAGAATAATGTTATCGATTGTAGATGCATTGAATTAGTAGCAGCATCTTATCTTTTTCTTTTTTCCACATTGCAGTTACATCACAAGTGATGATGTCGTGGAATTGAAAGGCAAGGTTGCTTGTGAAATCAGTAGTGCAAATGAATTGACTCTTTCAGAGCTGATGTTCAATGGGGTTTTCAAGGACATAAAAGTGGAGGAAATCATCGCTCTGCTATCTTGTTTTGTGTGGCAAGAGAAACTTCAGGATGCAGCAAAGCCTAGGGAAGAGCTTGAGCTGCTTTTCATTCAATTACAAGACACAGCTCGAAGGGTTGCCAAGGCTCAGCTTGAATGCAAGGTTAGCGCTAAATCTTATCTGCCCAAGTTAATTTACTCGATCCTTTTTGTTTTCTCTCTATGTTGTTAAACTTAAATGGCAATGTGTTCAGAGCGTCATTGAGTTTTAGTTTTTTTTTCTTTTTTTCGCTATGTTTTTTGAATCTATTTGAGGTTGAAGAATCAATCCATCATCCTCATCCCACATCTTTTCAACTCAAAAAAGGAAAAAAAAAAAAAAAAAATCCATTTGTTCATGTTGATTTACTGCTTTTCCCAATGTAGATGAAACTTCGTGAATAACTGAACCTCATTTTGACTCTTAGGTGGGAGGATTTCTTATTTTTGTAAATACTCTTTCTTTAATGAGGTGCTTTGTTCTTCTTTATAAAAACTATAAAATGGAAAGTTTGTTTCTTTCGAATGGTGTGTTTGGTGTGTTTTGTTTAGAGAGTGAGACATTGTGTGTGAGACCTCTCCTTAGCAGACGCGTTTTAAAAATCTTGAGGAAAAGTCCAAAGAGGATAATATCGGGTAGGAGTGGACTTGGGCTGTTACAAATGGTAACAGAGTCAGACACCAGTCGATGTGTCATCGAGGAGGCTGAGCCCCGATTGGGGGGTGGACACAAGACGGTGTGCTAGCAAGGACGCTGGGTCACGAAGGGGGGTGGATTGAGGGGTCCCACATCGATTGGAGAACGGAATGAGTACCAGCGAGGATGTTGGGTCCTGAAGGGGGTGGATTGTGAGATCCCACATCGGTTGGGTGGGAGAACGAAACATTCTTTATAAGGGTATGGAAACCTCTTCTAGGCAGATATGTTTTAAAAACCTTAAAGGGAAATTTGAAAGAGAATGCATAAAGATGACAATATCTACTAGCAGTGGGCTTGAGCTATTACATTGTGTGACCTCCTTGCTTCTCTCATCTTACAATCCTCTTCCTGTCGAGCCCCCTTTCTTGCGATAAGAGAAGGCTTGATGATACATGCATGTCATGTCTAATTGCAGGTCGAAATTGATGTGGAAGGCTTTGTGAGTTCGTTTAGACCAGATATTATGGAGGCTGTATATGCTTGGGCAAAAGGATCCAAATTCTACGAGATAATGGAAATAACACAGGTTTTCGAGGGGAGTTTGATTAGAGCAATTAGAAGACTGGAAGAAGTTCTGCAACAACTAACTCTAGCAGCGAAGTCCATTGGTGAAACTGAACTTGAAACCAAGTTTGAAGAAGCTGTTTCCAAAATCAAGAGGGATATCGTCTTTGCTGCGTCTCTATACTTGTAGTAGTTTTCCCCATCTTTATAATTATAATTTTTGTTTAACATCGAGTGGTTATTTTGTATGCGGCTCTTTGTAAAGTTTCTTATATTATGTAGTTGATTTTATAGGTAAGATATTAAATTATATCATTTGATTTTACTAAGATTTTGCTGAAGTTTTACGTTGAGTTAAAGAAGGTAACTCTGTTCAGGTTAGAATAAGGCATCATTAAAGAGTAGGATACATATCAGTTTGTGAGATTTTGGTAATGTATAAATAGAAAGTTGGAGATCTATAATGCTCTAATGCCTAAGATTTATAGTTCAAAGTTCAAATTCGACTCAAATGATTTTGACATTTCTCTCCATCTCTTGCTATGACCACGTAACAATTATTTACTTCTTTTAAACTACTACTTATAGTGCAAATTGTCTCTATAGATTAATTCAGGTCCTTTATGCATCGTTTGTCTTTCCCAAGAAAAATTCATAGGAGCCTAGCCATTGAAAAGGACTGTGCAACCACTTACATAACTTCGGAATCTCCTCTCATTCGATTGTGCTTTTGGTTCATTCATACACTTCTCTCTACTTAAAAGTCAAAAAAACGTTGAAAGTTTCGCAATATATGCTTAATTTATCAGGATTCTTTCATTTTTGCCTCTTTTTTAACGTGTTTTAGTTACGTAATTGTCTTTACTTTAAACATGTTGGTATGGCGTCCTCAAAATGGGATCATCAGCTTGCCCTCATACAAGCAACACTTTGGGAAACCCTACTTTTTGCCAACAAAATATTCCACTCAATCATAGTACCCAAAAGCATTATCACAGAGTCTTATGGCTCCACTTGTTTTCACTTTTTATTTGAATTGGAAAGCCTTAGTATAAATATAAAAACCCATTTATAATTGGTATTTCATGTACTGCCACATGCACCCCAATATTTCATCCATTGTGGTTGGTTAAACAGTTTCCAGAATATCGTTGTCATGATGTTGATCCGACTTATGCGATTACGGTATCCGCGTAGCTCCAAATACGCGCATTGGAGCTCTTCGCTCGATGTCCCATGTCGCTTGTACTAAAGAGGTGAAATGCTTGACCACGGCAGAGAATCTGACAACATGTACTAAGAACCTTAATGAGCTAAAAAAAAGATGTGTTGTTGATGATATAATCATTAGTTAAGCTAATAGTCAAATGATTCCTTTTGAATCATACAAATTTTGGGGCTAACATTTGAATATTTTCGGACATTATTTGTGTCAATATATACTACTTACATCTTGCTGACTCCATTCTTTAATCAGTTATGACAATGCATTGACAAGAATTAAAGATCCCCCATAAAGATTGGGATTGGGAATGTATCTTAATCTATGCAGCACTCGAATGCTTAGGTATTTTTACCTCTAAGAAAGTTTCTCAATATAGATGATATATGAGCAGCCACCATAGTTTTTCATTCTTTTAGTTCAATCACGATAATAGTGAGAGTCATGTCGTTGCTATAGTTATCAACTCTCTAGCACCTGAATTAAATAGATATTTATCGAAGCTCAAGACAAAATAGTAAAATAATGAATCATTAAATACAAAAAGATTTAATAAAAGAATATGGTCGCTATCATTAAGAATCCTTATGAACCAACCAACAACAACTGATGTACTAATCTAGGCGGTCTCGCACGTCACTTTGAACATTAGCTCTCATGTTTTTGCTTTTGATTTTTTCAAAAGGTCTCATAGGGGATGTACTCCTTTACTTTAGCATGATGTGACCTTTCTATACAAAAATAAACGTTCATTTAAAAACATTCACAAAATAATGTCATGACTTGTACATTTGCATTAAAAGCTTTGAAAACAAAACTACGAAATAACTAATGTGAAATATAAATAAATGAGATGTGTAATACTTCTCTACACACAACCCACACGTGCAAGCATGAGCCAACCGTGCGGTCTCGCACACCTTCTAGGTCTACTAGTCGGGCTAGCTTCTCTAGGTTGTTGCCAGATATCTCGGGAATATCGATCGTAGCGTCATGATAAACTGATGATCATTTCAATCTCATAGTGTACATCATAAGGCAATATCACACACATGACATGTGCAAGACCATTGAGCATGTGACATCATACATAAAACTATTCTTACAACTAGACTGATACCATAACCACTTACTTGGTTGGCTTAGGCCGAAGCTATTAAAACTTGACTCTAAATAATTTAAACTAGTTAAAATATAGTTTTACTAATCTTAAACGTTTTTCAAAGAGTTGAAACTAGTAAGAAAGGATCCAATCGTATCAGACTCAAGCAGGATCAACCAAAATATCGATCTAGAGCCGTCAAAAGTGTATTCTATGACTGACTTCAAACCGTTTAAGTGGTATGAAAGGAAGCAAGGCTCCTCTGTAAACCCTTTACAGTGGAGTCCAACTTTCCACTTTCTCAATACAACCGACAACTTTCATTTTCTTATTTTTTCTTATAATTTTGAGTTTTACATTCATTCGTGAAACTCAATGATTATATCTATTACCCACTTAGTTAGAGATGGAATAGATATAATTAAAAGTGCTATCGTACATCCATCTCGTCATTGAATACCAGTGGTTCTAGGTCGTAGTACTCTTGGAATCCCTGAAGCGCACGTGCTACATTGGATGCCATGTCCTTAGGGCTCTATGCACTTAGCCTTGGTAACTCGGTCCTTCTTTCTCGAAAACAAATGTAATTTATTTTGGATTAGATCCGAAACAAAACTATTTCTTATTTGAATTTGTATTATTTTTAAATAAAAATATTCATTATTAAAACGTTGTTTCGAGTAAATACATCATTATCAAATTGAGACCTCTCACGTGTGAAGCTAATTTGGAAAATATTAAGGCATAAGAGACGACGAACACCCTTTCGAGACAAAGCCTTAACGAGCCTATTATTTTGTACTTTCTTGCACTCCTTCCTTAATTCTATCTTTTTCCTCCTTAATTTCTTAATTTTTAGGGTTTACGAACTAATTTTTAATCGTGAAGTCAACTTGACTATCGAGATTCTATTATGACAAATTTAAAACTGACTATGATAGCTTGTACTTTACGGGGACCATTAGAAGTTTGCCATTTAATTTCAAATAGTGAACTTGTTTGGATCGATAGGGGTATGTAGTAATACCTTTATGATTACGAGTTGGTAGAACTAGGGTTGAGCCCTTAAATACAGGAACATTACTAGAATCATTTGAGAGCCTTATGGGCATGATTACAGGGTCTCTTATCGTAATCTTGTTCAGATGAGTGAAAGAAACCACACATGTAGAGGATTTTTGGCAAGTACGATGGTCGCCGACACCCTCTTTTATAATTGCTACGTTACGCAGCCTACTAAAAAAAGACCAACTAAACCCTTCTAGAGAACAATGTCCTTAACAATATGAAGCTAATAAGTATACTTGTTAGGATTAAGGTTAGTAAGAACATTGATGTTGTTATAAAGAATTATGTGGAGCGACAAAGTGGGCAATGGATGGTGCGGCGTTGGGCGCAGTGAAACAGACTGAGACGCCCAATGCATAAGCGTCTGTACACTGCCACTGGCGCCACCGCCAGGCACAGCACAGGCACGGCACAGGCACAGGCACAGGCACAGGCACAGGCACAGCGCAGCGCCTACCATCCACACTTCGTACGCCCCCTTACGCCATTCCCTTCTTATCCCCTCTTTGTCTGCGCCCCTCTCTCTTCGGATTCCCTGCCCCCAATGCTTTTCTTCTCTTCCACTTTTGCCCCTCTCTCTAATTTCTTTAATTTTTTATTTACAATTATTTTCATAATAATAAATATATATTTTTCAATTTTCAATTTTTTTTCGACTTTACGAAAAAAACCCTTTTTAATAATCTAAATATTTTTATTATTTATAGCCCGACATTCATTCTTATTTCTCGATACTATTGCATTTAAAATTAATAATCTAAATATTAATATAGAAATTTTTATAAATATATCAATATTAATTCTTAATTAATAAATTGTAGAGGGTATTTATTCTAATAGTTTTTTTAATATAAATTTATTATTATTATTATAGTCTTTTTTTAAAAATAAATTCCTAGTATAATTTCATAACCATAATTATAATAATAATTATTAAATTTGGAAACTGAAAAATAAACACAGTATATAGTATATTTGACTTATGAGTGCTAACTAACGTCAATAAATGGGGAGATGCAAATTAGGAAATGTATATATATATATATATATAATTTATTTTATTTAATTATATAATTACCAAAAATATTATAACAATGTATGTGTTGATACCTCGGACTTAAAAAAATTTCGTTCCATCACTCGAGAACCTGATTAATTTAGATTATTCAACGCTCAACTAAAAATTTGGATCGATTTGCGGTTGACATTTTTTACTCGACGAACTTGAAAATAAAGTTATAATCTAACTCAACTGTACTTTTAAAATTATTATTAAGATTAAGGATGTTTAGCGTCAGTAACCGATATAAATGATGCATTGTGACTTGTAAAAGTTTTATATATGAGTCTTAGTCAGAGTTGGATTATTGTGAGATCGCAGATCGGTTAGAGAGGGGAACAAATCATTCCATATAAGGGTGTGTAAACTTTTCTCTTGTAGACTTATTTTAAAACCGTGAGGCGGATGACGATATCTTCTATCACTTGCACGTGTTTGGTTATAATTACACGCGTATCCATAACAATAATAAAAATAAATCTTTTTTTTAGTAGAAATAAAATAAAAGTTTCCCAAAAAAATTAAAAAAAATTGCAAAATTCAGAAATGGCAGCAGAATATATCTGCACTTTGACTTTCATATTTTATTTTTTATTTTTATTTAAAAAAAGAGAAATATTCTATTTTAATGCACATTCCACTGCTTAGGATTAGCCTGAAATACTGAAAATACCTAAAAATAACATATATTATATATATTTTATTAAAGAGTTTAAAAAGAGCAGACCAAAATTTGAACTTTATTTTAAATTATTATTTATAAAAAAAAATTATATATTTTATCTTAAATTTTAATAAATTTTTATCCATATCGTAATTTTATAATAATATCTTTCGAGGCCGAAGGTTTAAATCATGGGATTTATCAATTCTTTCGTGACTTGGTCACATACTCGAGATTTTCAATTATTCCATTTTTTTTTTAATGTTAGTATTGTATATTAATTAAATAGAATTAATTTTCATTTAATTTTAAAATTAGTTTGAATATCATTAAATTAAAAAATCAAGCAATATTTTGGGAAGTACTTAATTTAACAAAAAGTAAAAAGCAAAAAATTTATTAAACTTCCTAATTTTAAAACAAAAACACAAAATTAAACTCGATTAATACACAAAATTAGGAAGTAAATAAATCTTCTTACTCAACTCTAAAATCTCAATAAAATTCTTTCCTTTTAATTATTATTATTTAATTATTTATAAATTTTTTATTTTTCTACCTTCAATATTACATTAATAACTAAAATTACATAAAATTTAAATATCAAACCTTTATAACTCACCATGGATCACTAACATCAATTACAAACTTAAATATTCGAGTTGACCCAACGACATAAAAAAAAAAATAAACCCATAAATGGATCCGAATTTTAAATTTTTCAAAGGTTCGTATAAAGGTGATATAATTAATTATCGAGACATATGAACTAAGTTAGATATTTGGGGAGAGAGAAAGGTGAAAGAAGAGTAGAGGAGGAGCGTGTGGGGATGGGTAAAACAGTTCATCTGTTTTTTTATCTACCGTTTTTTTACTGTGCAGTAACAGAGAAAAGTCACTGTTTTACGTCTTGTCATTTGAGAAAGAGAGACACAGAAACGATGAGCAATTTATACGTACCCCAATTGGCTTAGGGTTTTCAGGATCCTTCATCTCTCTGTCTCTCTCTGTCTCTCTCTCTCCCAATGCCTTCTTAAACCCTAATCACTCCCTCCTTCTCTCATCACAACAACAATGGTGGGTTCATTAATACTTCTTCTTCTTCTTCTTCTCCTTCACCAATTAATCACTTCTAAACCCTATACTCTGTTTCTTGTTCTTGCAGCACTCCCTACCCATCTGGCTCCAAGCGCTCCTCACCCACAAGTTCTTCAACGCCTGTGTTCTTCACGAACACGCCAAAAAGAACGAAAAAAACATCTTCTGTTTCGACTGCTCTCTCGGCATTTGCCCTCACTGCCTCTCCTCCCATTCGTCCCACAAACTCCTCCAGGTCAATTCTCAACCCATTTTCATCAATACCCATTTCCCTCTTCATTCTTTCTTAATTCCTTTTTCGTTCTTCTTCAGATTAGGCGTTATGTGTATCACGATGTGATTCGATTGGATGATGCTACTAAACTCATCGACTGCGCTTCTGTTCAAGTATGTTCTTGATTGACTTTGCAGAAACAGAGTAATTTTATTGTTTATCTTAATTGGGTTTGCAGAAATAGAGTAATTTTGTTGTTTATCTTAATTGGGTTTGCAGAAACAGAGTAATTTTATTCTATATCTTAATTGGGTTTGCAGAAATAGAGTGATTTTGTTGTTCATCTTAATTGGGTTTGCGGAAACAGAGTAATTTTATTCTTTATCTTAATTGGGTTTGAAGAAACAGAGTAACCTTGTTGTTCATCTTTAATTGGGTTTGCAGAAACAGAGTAATTTTGTTGTTTTTGGTTGGTTGATTTAGTCTTACACTACGAATAGTGCGAAAGTGGTGTTTCTGAAACAAAGGCCACAGACCAGAAACTTCCGAGGCTCCTCCGGCAACCTCTGCAGCACCTGCGATAGAAGCCTTCAAGATCCTTATCTCTTTTGCTCTCTTTCCTGCAAGGTTTAATTTCAAAATCCCCATTCGATTTTCAATCATCTTCTGTTATGAATGTTGGTTTCGTTTCACAGATTGATTATCTGATGAAGACGGAAGGTGGCGTTTCGAGGAATGTTTTGGAGTGTAATTTCTCGGCATGGGACGACGGGCTCATGATGACGCCGGACTCTGTTCTAGAATTCGGTGGTTCGAACCAGACCTCCTCCGGTTCCGACGGCAGCGGTGTAGAAGAAGGAGGGAGGAGTGTAGTAGCGTCGACGGCAACGACGGATTTCGTGAAGAAAAAGAGAAGTAGCTTGACGGCGGCGTATAGGGCAGCGTGCCGGCCGGCTTGCTGGCCAGGGACGATTTCCGAGACGTCTGGGAGTTTATTGAGCCGGAGAAAAGGTACCCCACAGCGGGCCCCACTCTATTGAATTTTTATTTATTATTATTATTATTATAAGGAGGGGATTTTGGGGACATGGATGGCATTTTGTGTCTCTCGTGGGGGTATTTTTGTAAAGGAGGCTCCTTCTGGCTTCTGATTTAAATTTTATAATTGTTATTTTAATGATTAAAAAGAAAAAAAAAGAAAAGAAAAAAAAGAGTGGGAGATGGGTGGGGTTGTATTTTGAGGATCTGACCAAGTTTTATTATTACAACAATATCCATATTCAAAGGGTATTTTGGGTAACTTATTATTGGAAATTAATTGTCAAAATATGCTTTATTAATTGAATTGATAACTATTTCATTTTAAAAAATATTATTAAATTTTTAAAAAGTACTAAGAAATTTCTAAAATATTTAAAAACTCTCCTTTTGAAATGAATTTCAAAAGGACTTATTAAATACTTTTAATTTTTTTTTTTTGAAATTTCACGTATATTCTATTTTTTTAAAAGAAAAAACTTAAAAAATGCTTTTCAAATCTTTTTTAAATAATTTAAAAATATTTTTACCTAAAGTAATGATTTTTGCTCATAGACATTAATAATTTTTTTGAATATTTTTTTATGAAATTAAAAGATGTTAATAAAATTTTATGGGTGCTTTTTAAATATATCACTAATGTTAAAAAGTATTTTTGAATTGTTTAAAAAAGGTTGATAAGTATTTACAAAATTTTCGAAGTTCAAAAATATTTTTGAAACATATTATTTCAATCATATGCTTTCATCCCATCAACGTAAAAATCAAAGAAGCTTTGTATAACATTTTTGTTTTTATGAAATTTGTGTTTCGAAGTTTGGGCCCAACGTCATTTTCAAGGCCCATTGTGGTTTAGGCCCAACGTCATTTTCAAGGCCCATATTTTACGTCTCTAACCGCTATTAGATGCATGTCATGATTGGTTCAAGCGTAAGACGAGAAATTAACTTTATAGACAAATGTTAATAAACAAAACAACCATGTTCATTAATAAAAAGTAACTAACCTTCGATAAATTGATGTAACCTAGAGTCGTAAAGAGAAATAGCTCAAATATTGTGGTTGATTTGATGACTTTTAACGCCCTATTTCATTGGGTAGAATCGATAATAGGTTTAAGAAGACAAGAAGAATGTACCGATTTTAGATTAAAAAAAAAAAAATCAAACCTCGATGAAAATCTTGAGATTTTCGGCGAGGCGTCGAATCGGCTCTTCAACTTACACAAGTAACTAAGAGAGGATACAAGATTATAAGTGAGAGAAACCGTGGGGCTTGCATCGACCGGGTTTTGGAGTTTTAGTGAAGGCTATGTTGATTTAGGAGTAAAGGAGTGTTGTGGTATCATTTATATGAACAAGTGGTAACGAATTTTAGAAAATGACGTCAAAAAATCGAGGGTTTCGTTTTTGTGTTGTCGGGTGAGGAAGACGAAGTAGCGTTTAGGTTCTACTATATATATATATATCTATATATATATTAAAAACTTCCTACATAACATGAATTTTAGAGCATAGTAAAAATCGTGGTAACGTGAACATGGAACAATAAATTAGTAGCATATGTTAGACGAACACGACTTTCCATAATGATATAATATTGCTCACTCTGAGTATAAGCTCTCATGGTTTTGATTTGAGGTTTTTCAAAAGACCTCATACCAACTGAGACTGTATTCCTTGATTATAAACCCATGATTATTCCTTAAATTAGCCGACGTAGGACTTTCATCAAATAGCATAGACAATCAAATTTAATCGTGTTTCAGCTTTATATGGTTAAGCATACCACTTGAATAATCAATCATTTTAGGGTCGACTACATAAAATAGAATAATAATAATTATTATTTAAAATTTCAAACTTTTAAAGAAATGTATCAATAAATAACTATATATTGAAAAGTTGGTGGGTAAGACTTAAGTTTATAATTAATGCATGGAGGTAGGTGGGTAAGATTTGCAACTACCTTATTAGTTAGAACATTTCTGAGACTTATTTTATAATTTTTTTTTTTAATTTAATAACTCTTATATCCATGAAGTATTGGGTTCATACGAGATTTGAATGGTTCGAATTATTTATTTTTATTAGGAATAACATGATATTTTCATTTTTAAAATAAATAATTAAAAATGTGGAGCTACTAATTCAAAATGATGAAAGTTCTGTAACTCCCAAAAATAATTAATCGCATGAAAATCAGTTTCGTATCTGTTGCTGGTTCCGAAATTTCTCTGGTCCCTCTTTTTGTTTTTTCTTAATTTATAGATCCATCAATATTTCTCCATCATTCTGATCGAGTGAGTGTGTTTGGGTGGAATCTGAAAGCTGCTGGGATCAAGGGCGACAAAAATGAATTCTGGGGATTATATCAATATTCAACCCTCCGAGCTCAAATTCCAATGTGAGTTTATCCTTTCCACTCTCTGATCCTTTGTGTTTCTTTACAACTTTCGCTTTTAGGTCTCCAAATATTGCTGAAAAGGTGAAACAATTTCTTTTTCCAACTTTTGCGCACTTCCAGAATTGACGAATCGTATTCGATTCTTTTTCCCCTTTATTGCTGTATATTTACTTTTATTTTGTTTTTGATCATCATGGTTTGGCCTCTTTGGGCGTTGGAAATCATATTTAGATGATGGGTTTTCGATGAATTTTCTTTTTATATAGTAATCCTAGAATGTTATGATGATCCAAACTTGTTTAATTACCGTATATGTCTAGTTGAGATGTTATCTGTTAAGGTTTCAGAAAGTTACCAGAGAGAATTGCATTGTTATTCATCAGGAATTGCAAATATCTGGTTGAATTGATTGAAGGAGTTAGTTTCTTATATTTGAAATCTGTCCCTACATTTTGCTATGATTTCTCCAACATTTGAAGCTTGATCATGGCTGCAATTTCATCTAATTATGATTTTTGGATATTTGTTACGCCCTTTTCACTTTTGTAAATTGTATAATTTACTTGATTTAATGGAAAAGTTGAACTGAAGAAGCAAAGTTCTTGTTCGTTGCACTTGACAAACAAAACCGACAAATATGTGGCCTTCAAGGTACACATTTTTTGTTTATAATTGGTATAATCTTGAAATGTTTACATTTTCTGAAACCAATCATTCTAATTTAACAGGTTAAAACCACGAATCCGAAGAAGTACTGTGTTCGTCCTAATGCTGGAATCATTTTGCCGAGTAGTATAAGCGATATTACGGGTAAATCAGTATGTGAAAATAGTTGATTCTTTTTTCTCTCTATTTGAAAAATACGATTCAACTCTTCGATTTTTAACTTCATTATGTATCTGGTTTCTAGTTTTGCATGCTGGATGTTTGATTTGTTATTGATCTTTTTAGTTACCATGCAAGCTCCAAAGGAGATGCCTTCTGATATGCAATGCAAGGATAAGTTCCTAATTCAAAGTGCTATAGCACCAGATGGTACAACAGCAAAGGACATTAGTGCAGAATTGGTGGGAATGTCCTGTTTCTGCTTCCATTAGTTGAATAATTTTTTTGACTCGACAATTATCTTACGTTTTTGCTTATGTTTTACATCTTTGAATTGTAGTTTAACAAGGGAGATGGTAAGGTGGTAGATGACTTTAAGATGAGGGTCGTTTACATTTTTGCAAATCCTCCGTCGCCTGTCCCGGAAGGATCTGAAGAAGGATCCCCTTCCAGGACCAATGCAGTTGAAGATGGGAACCAAAATTTTGCATTGTTTGATGCTGTAAATGTTTTCTAGATTGTTATCTTTATTATCCTTTCTTTTCCACCTATATTTTAATTCAATTTGTTGTTAAACTTTAGGTTTCGAGATCTCTGGATGAGCCTAAAGAGATATCATCTCAGGTAATATATTCTTCTCTTGCTTCTATACAAACGCCTAAGTATTTCATCTGCTTTATCCTTTAACTAGAATGAAGGGGAAAATTAAGGAGTTACTCACTAGAAATCTCTGGGGTAGCAGCGAAACAAAATAGTTGAGATTATATTTGGTCCTGTCTTCCTATTTTCCCTTGGAAATCCAAGAGTTTCTTTCTTTCCAAATATTCTAAAAGATTGATGAAAGAAGCTAACTTAAAAAATTGATTGGCCTTTGTTTGGATGCATCTATTAGCAAGGTGGGAGCTACACCAAGAAAAGTGGGTATATAAAAAGTGTTTTAGTCATAACAGCAGAGACAGAGTTGGAAATTCGAGAATATTGATTGTCTTCTTTGGTGAGCACACAGCGGAACAAAGATCTTAGACAAGTGATTGGGTTCTTTGAATTCTATCTAAAGGTGTTAAGCTTTCTGTGACTATTACAACCACGCAAGCATACACATGTTCTTAAATGACGAACAATGGTTAATCAACAACTAAGGCATGAGCGAGGTATTGAATTTTTGTCGAATATTTTAATTATATCATAAGGAAGTGACGAAACATAGGAAAAAAAACCATTAGCAAAATAACACTTATGGAGTACACTAATGTAGACATAGTAAACTTCAGCTCGTTTAGAAACTGTGGAATGCTTCTTAGATAATTTGAATATTTTTATAATTTTTTGTTACAATTTTCCCAGAAACAACAGTTTATCGATTCAATGACACTTTTTTTATAAACTGAGACCTTAGAGATTTTCATCGACATCAACATTTAAAACCTTGGACTTGAGGGAAACTTTTTCGACTTCTAGAATTTATTATCCATATACTTGTTCGGAGGAAAATTAGCAACACTAAGAAATCTATTAACCATTCTTTTGTCTCTTGATTATTGAGATTTTTTTCCTAGTTTGAGATCTCAGGAAGAGCAAGCTTCTAGACTTCATGCTTTCTTATTTTTTTATTATATTTTTTTTCTAAAGGTTCTGTGTCACAATGAAGTGTCCTGTCCTATTTGTGTATGTGTTGTTGTTTGCCGTCCCCCTCCACCAAGAAATACCGACACTTTAGTTTGACTAGCATGTCCGTGTCTGACACTTAGATACTCTAACCCGTTTTGGATACATATTGAACCTCTGTTAGCACAACGGATGTGTTTGACACCAGTAGTACAAAGTCAATGTAGGTCCAGCATTTGTTAAACATGTACCATACATATGACTTCAAGCTTATTGACTTTGAATTTTCTTCATGTATAAAAATTATATATATTTTAATAAACGTACCATTGTCGTGTCTGTGTCCTTTTTTAAAAATTATGTCACCGTATCCATGTCGTGTTATATCCGTAATAGTATTTGTGTTTTTTAGCTTCACACTTAAATAATGCAGGGTATAGGATGTGGTTGACTGCACTCTCCCTTTTCTTGTCCAATTTTGAATATTGTTATCCACAATTGAGATGATATGGGGGCCAGGAGCGACATTATTGTTTATTTTGTAGGAAGTATTGTTTGTCAATTTAGCTATGCCATGATGCAAATATTGATGCAGGTGTCGTCTAACATTTCTAAGTTGACTGAAGAGAAAGCTGCTGCTTTGCAACAGAATCAGAAACTACGCCAGGAGCTGGTAATTTATTTTTGGATCGCATTTTATTTTCTTTATATTCGAGCTTCGTGTATTCTACGTAGTCTGATGCTTGATATTAGTCTATATTGTAAATAGCTTAGTTATAAGTGCATGACTCATATTGACCTTCATTGTTTTTTACATACTTTATTTTAGTGCACCCTTGTATGCATGTATGTACGAGTCCAAGTAACGATAGTTGTTTTTCTCCCAAACCTCTATTGACTACACCTCTTTTAGTTTTTTCTAGGAACCTTTTTCTTCATTTGTGTCAACACTTTATTCGAGTGTATTTAAAAAATTGTTAAAGTTGTTTACTTGATTGAAACAAATTTGGTTTAAATCTCATCTTGATCGATGAATTTTCGGATTTGTTTCAGTTTGGTCCATTTAATTCCTTGAGCATTAAAAAGAATACCCATTTTCGACTTGTTATATTGCTAAATTTCTACTTTCTCAATACTCATCATCTATTTAAGTTAATTGTAAGTTAATTGTGAGATCCCACGTCGATTGAAGTGGGGAATGAGTGCCAGCGAGAACGCTGGGTCTCGAAATAGGGTGAATTGTGAAATCCCACATTTGTTGGAGAGGTAAACAAAACATTTTTTTTATGAAGGTGTGTAAACCTCTCTCTAGCAAACGGGTTTTAAAAACCTTGAGGGGAAGCCCGAAAGGAGAAGCCTAAAGAAGACAATATCTGCTAGCGGTGGGCTTGGGCCGTTACAATAGTACTGTAGGGGCTCTTTTTAAAAGGTTATATTCTTCCACAAGGAGCAAGAACTGGGTCATGCTTTGATTTTTGGTATCTGGATATTATTTGCATTCAATCATGAATGAATGATTAGGGTCAAAATGTAAATGGAAATTTTACCCATGTTGTTACTTACTATGGTTTTTGAATATTTGTTTTGACAGGAACTTCTGAAGAAAGAAACAAGCGGAAGGCAGGGTGGAGGGTTCTCTGTATTGTTCGTGGTGCTAATCGGTCTCATCGGAGTTCTGATCGGTTACTTGGTGAAGAAAACATAGAGGCAAGTCAGGCATTCCCCTTGTGTTACTGCATTTTGCTGCTATTATCTGTGTTTCTGTCCAGAATTTAACAAACCACCTTAAGTGGTGGGTTCAAAACATTTTTCTAAGTTGACTCTGGATAAGTTGTTTTTCAAAGAGTACTTTTGGAATGGATTCATTTTAGCTGCTTTTCTTCTTCATCTCTACCTGGTTTCCATTTGCTACTTGTAGAAATCTTTTAAGTTCTTGTGTTCTTCGTAAAATATACGAACATTTAAAGTTGCTTCTAATAGGTCTCTAAACTTGAATTCATAGTGCAGTACCTATGTGGCGTGATAGACTATATATAATACAAATACAAGGCATTAACCCGTCAAAATAAACATGGGTTTAGATGCCGATCTTAAATCACTTGAAACAAACGAGCGTAGCAAATACAAGGCATTAACCCTTCATTTATATTTAACCTTATTCCAATTACAGCAACATCGCCACTATTACAAAATACACAAAGCAACACAAAAATATTCAATTACAAAAACATAATAATGTCACAAACTCGAAAGCAAAGCTAATTAATCAACACTCTTAATCTCTCCCCCACTTGCTTGCTTCTTCAAACTCCGTTCACCACCACGGCTGAAGCAGCGGCGGAGCTGCTGCTGCTGGTGGTGGCCGCAGCGGCGAAAGCCTCGTGTCAGCAGCGAACCAAACATGGCTCCTGCTACAAACACAAGTGCTGGCCTGACACTCACCATTTTCATGCGCTATATAATAATTCCTCTGCCTTGGCCCAGCAGAGTTGTAAGACTTCTTATACCAAGTGGCCCGTGGGGTGCGGTGGGCTGCTCAGGGGTAGCGGCTGCCGTGGTGCCCAAGTCGGCGACTTTTAATAATTCGACTGTTTTGGTTTGCTTCTCCCCCAAGTATATTCAACTTCAACCACCATCTTGGAAAAATTATTGAATATTAAATTTAACCATTTTTATTTTTATTTTTTTTCCTCTCATAATTCTAAGTCTTTGTTTCATTCAATGAATTTTGGAATCTTGGTTTATTTATTTATTTTTATTATTATTATTATTATTTGCTTGGAAATATATTGATTTTTTATTTCAATATTAAAGAAAGTAAAGACAGAAATAATTAAATGGGTATATATATATATATATATATATTTATTTATTTATTGAATAATCAATGTTTTTGAACTTTTATTGTTGATCATTTAATAAATTAAAATATTATTTTCTCTTGAAATTTCCGAATGGTTCATTTAAAAAAAACGACATGATCAAAACAATATTTAAATATATTATAAATAATTAAATAAATAAATAAAAAGAGAAAAGATTCTCTCCCCTTTTAGCCGCACTCTTTTTCTTAAAAATTATATTAAATTAATAAAAACAAATAAAATGGTAATATTAAATGTGGTCAAATTATTATATAATAGAAAAAATATATAGAAATATGATGAAATGTTATCTAAATAAATGCTGGGGACATGTGCATGTGAACGGCTGGTTGATCATAGAACAAATTTGACAATTGTCTCTATGTTTATCAACTCACCCTTTTATTTAATATAAATTAACTACTTAAAAAAAATATTAATTTCATCCTATTTCGGTCTTATTAAAAACATATAATTACATATCTAACCTATACCGTCCGACTCTACCCTAAGTCGAACTTGGAGAAGATTTTCTGTTGAGAATCCCCATTTAAATAAAAAAAAACGAGCGAATATGACAGATCATATTCCCCTCTCAACTCCGCTCGACCCACCTTACTATACATACACATACATTATATTCTCCTCTCCAACTCTACTTCGACCCTAAATTATATTGAAAAATGAAAAATTATCTTTTTTTTTTAATTATGAATTTATTTAAGTTGGATTGAGTTAACCTAACCCACTTTAAACTTATTACTAATTTTATTTATTTATTTATTTTTTAACCCTATTTAAAAGATAATTTTTTTAAAAAATATATATATTAGAATTGAATGGTAAATTTTAATTAAAAATTTTAAAATATATAAATATTTAACCAACTAACTTATTACTTTGATTTTAAAAAATTGAGTAAATGACCAAACAACTTGAACCATTGATTTAGATCTAAAAATGTCTCAATCTGACACGTGAACATCATTAATAAATATTGTAACGACATTATGAAAAAACAACGAAATGCTGTAAATAATAATAATGTAAATTTATTTAATAAAAAATTAAAATTAAAATTTTTATTTTTATTTTTTAAAATTCTATAAAAATATTATGGACATTTTCGTAAAATTGTCAAACTTTGTTTTTTTGGAAGAAAAAAAATGATTACAAAAAATAGGTGGAAGCTTTGAACAGAAGCTGAGTCATCCCGTGATCATCCCGTCTTATCTGATTGCCATTAAAAGAGCGTACAAATTCCAATTCACTTTTGTCAACACACAACTTTTTGATAATTTCAACAGATTAGCATCGCAATTCCCGACTTCATCTCATTTTCTCTCGATTTTTCGCTTTTGATTTTTTCGCTTGCTTGCCGGAGATACAGATTTCAGCCAAGAAATCGAACGAAACTTCAGTTTTGGTCTCCTCCTTCCCTGCCGGCGACTCTCAGGTTCGTATTTCTTTACCGATGATTCGATTTTGTGTTTAATCTTAGTTGACTAAATTCGTGGATTGTTGGCTTGATCGATTACTATTCCGAACTTGGAGATATTGCGCTACTTGTCTTTGTTTTATTTCTGTTCTATGCTTCAATTCCTAAAATAGTGGCTTATGGTATTGATTATTGTCTTAAAATTTGTGATTCCAGCTTCGGTCTATGAGTTTTATTGGTTCAGTTATGAATATAATATGGATTACGACTGATTGTTAGTTCAATCTCTCTCTCTCTCTCAGTTTTTTCGTGACTATAATGTCTACGAGCTCGTTCAAGCAAGAGCATGATTTTGGTATATTCTTGAGCTTTCTTATGGAATCCTGTATTTTTATTAGTTTTTCAAATTAGAATCATCTTTGAATTGTTCTGATTCTTTGATTTGTTCATTTTTTTGCAGAAAAGAGACACGCTGAGGCTGCCCGGATTAGAGAGAAGTACCCAGACAGAATTCCAGTAAGATTTATGACTTTTCTTGAGCTTTATTTTTTTGTTGTTCTGGATATATATTTTCAAATTGGATATTCATGCTTTTTATGTACTGAAATAAGGTTTATTTGACCTTTAACTGCGCAATATGTCATTCTTTGTCTGTCAGTTTATATGTATTTATGTGTGAGTATTTATATTCATGTCAAATGATATTTTTCTCAACGGATCAAAACAATTTCACGATTGCTATTAATGGCTTATGCTTATTGACTCTCTTTCCTATCCATTCCTGGCATATTCCATTTATGAACATTGCTTGCTTGACCTCTCTTATTATCTTAAGCTTAACATCTGTCCGGAAAGAAGAGCTATGTAATACATAAATTTTGGTTGTAAAGTAAAGATTAGTTGTCGATACTATTTCTATCTCGACTCGTTGAGCATGCATGTTTAGATGCTATATAAGGTACGTCTTGCTATGGAAAATTTTCATTAATGGCGTCGCCGTATTGAATACTGTATTACTATCTTTCACCCCGTGAATTTTTATGATTTCATTCCTGCTCACCCAATTTGTTTTTTCAAATATGAGATAGTTGACAGTGAGAGATTAGTGAAAGGGGATCCAGTTATGCAAGGATCATCTTTCATGTTTCTATATTCTTATATATTATTGTTATTATTATTACTATTATTAATCTTTTTTTTTTTTATTATTGAGAAATTAACCTTTCAGACCTGTCAAAAAAAAAAAAAAAAAAAAAAAAGCTCCCATCTGAAAGAATGAAAGCTTGAGGGCAATTTTAAGGGTCCCTAGTCATAGAAGCCTGAAGTCAATGAGCAGTTGCTAAAGAATAGTATATTTACTGAAACTTTCTTTATCTTCAATTACATATACATGCCAATCAAAATGTTCATGATATAAACAGTACTACTACACGTTTTTATTTTTCATGCTGTTCTGGGATGCATTCTTTATTTTTCAAATTTCTCTCTCATGTCGTTATGGTTTCATGTTTTCTTCTTGTTAGTATCATTCTCTTTTGTGTTGATCAGGTAATTGTGGAGAAGGCAGAGAGAAGTGATATTCCCAACATTGACAAAAAAAAGTAAGAGAGTTTACTTTTAGCAGTTTTACATTAGTTTCTTTACATTTTTTATTAACAAATGATAAAAAGGGGGAAAAAAAAAAGTTCCTTAACATTGAAGCCTTTTCATTTTATAGACAAACTTACTCTCTTATTCATAAGTGCTTCTTCCGCATCTCATATTTCTTCCTCCCTCCCATTTCTTTTTCCATAGTCCTTTAATGGGAGTAATGCTGGTTATGTAATTAGGACAGTATAATTGTAGAAAGATGCTGATAACTCTTGTCGACCTTCCAAGCAGTGCATTGATTGAATGGTTTAGGAATTTATTCTTCTCATTTCTTGCACTGTAATTGCAACAAGGCTTTGGTTGTAGCTTTAATATCCAATTTTTAGTGCTTGATTTTCAAACTTAACAAAGAGAGGTTTTCAGTTTCTTAATAACCTGAATACAATTTTTTCGCAGGTATTTAGTGCCTGCTGACCTGACTGTTGGTCAGTTCGTTTATGTTATTCGGAAGAGAATAAAACTGAGTGCAGAAAAAGCAATTTTCATATTCGTGGACAATGTGCTACCGCCAACAGGTTAACCACCCTTTTTCTTTTTAGGTCAAGATCTGTTGAAAATGGAAAATCAGGATCGTTCTGTTTAATAGGATGGATAATCTTTCGTTTTTTTTTCTTAATATCTTTACCTAGAAGCATAAAATTGATTAATAGATGAGATCCATGAATTGTCCCGATTCATTTAACTTCATTCTCAGTCTTGACCGTTTTTTCTGTGGTATTGTTATCATCATATTTATCATTTTATTAGGCAAATTATGTCATAACTAATTGGTTTTAACTTTAATGGTTGTGTATCTATTTAGTCCTTAAAACTCCAATTTTCTTTTTAATTCATTTTCATTCTATTAAGTTCTCATCATTAGTATCGTTAATTTAAATATTTTCACATTGCGGATTAGTGTGTTGATGACTGATGATGATTTGGTGAAACATGACACAAATGAGTTACAAGTTGGATAAAGTAAGGAAGAAGGCCCAAAAAAAAAACAAATAGTTGGCAGGTGAAATTCATTTTTAACTCGATCTTTTGATCTGCCTATCATTCTTTTACCCAATTGGCACACTACCTTGTGCCACTTTTGTTATGGAGGATGTAAGGAGCAGACAGGATTTGGGGTGTGAGAATGCCTCGCTCAAAACACATTGAACAGAGGCCAACGTTGTATATATGGATTGTCAACATGTGCGTGATGTTTAAGGGGAAACTATAAACAATAAATGAGCTGGAAAATACTAAAAATGCGTATATTCTCTCAGCTGTAACGTGGGTTTCTTACTTGTCATAGGTTTTAGATGTTAAGTATTTCTGTAGTCTAGGAGTTGTTTCTCATATTTTTGTATTTAAGCATTGGGAACCAATGGAAAAGGATGGACATTTGGGTTCCTTGGGACTCAATTTCAAAAGTCTCTACTATCTTTGCTTACTTTAGTGACAGCAATCTCTTCTTTGCTGTATACATGACGCAGAGTTTTTGTATCGACACTTTCAAACGAGAGACATCAGAAACATCTCTAATTATTGATTTCATGCTTCTGATTTTACAGGGTCTCTCATGTCTGCAATCTACGATGAGAGGAAGGATGAGGATGGCTTTCTCTATGTTACGTACAGTGGAGAGAACACATTTGGGTGACACCCACAAAAGTATGCAGTTTCCTGCTCTCTCTCCTTGTTTATTATTGTCTTTATCAGTCTCCCGCAACCCATTGTTAATCTTTGTTACTGTTTGTGCCAAACGTATGCCAAATTGCGTCTGTAAATACATTGTATAGTCGATGACAGACTTCTTATAGATATATATATATATATCCTCTGATAAACTTCGAGACCATAGTCATTATTTCAACTTGTAATCCAGTTGAATTGTACCTAATGAAGTGCTAAAAGTTGTAAACTGTAAAGCTTTGATGGCCTTGATTCAGATTTGAAGTTCGAAATGAACATATTGAACTGATCAAACCAGATTTTAGTTAGGAATTAATTATCTCGACTAAGTTGTATATATTGGACACTCTCACTTCGTTGCTTACTGCGTTGGTTTATTTCCATTTTTTTCCCTCATGGAAAAGATGAGTAATCCAACTAAAAGCTTTTGAAGAGTGAAACTGTGGTATCTAATGTGGATCTCTGAAGTTGATGTATTTTTTTTTGTTAAGCATATGAAATGTTATCAATCCAGAGAGCTGGATAGGCGGCAAATTTATCTTTCTTCTAGGCTGTGTTAGTGATGAACCTCTCGTTTGATATAATATTGTCTATTTTAAGTATAAGTTATCGTGATTTTGTTTTTGGTTTTTCCAAATGGCCTCATACCAGTGACGGTGGGGATAGTATGGAGATAGTGTTACATGGTGGGGATAGTATGGGGATAGTGTTACATATAAACTCATGATTTTTCTTTTAATTAGTCAATGTGGGATTACCTTTTTTGCTAATCTTCATCAATCATCCCTTCGAACAAAGTGTTGGATTGATATGACAACCCTAGAGGGGTGAATAGTGTCACGACCCGAAATACATAATACTAACATGAATTATGACATGTAATGTATAAATGAGAAATTCACGAAAATACATTTATTTCAACAGAAAAATGTTTCTTTACTAAAAGGACACATGTGCATAGGTAAAACAAGAAAAGAAGGAAAACATGAAAGACAAAGTGTTCTATTTAGTAAGACTAGACTGACGCCCTGGGATACACGCTTCCTCTGTGACAACCCACATCGATCAACGTGCCCTCTCTTGACTCGACGCCTCATGTACCTGGAAAAAAAAAGCTATAGCAAGAATGAGTATAAGAATTATATTCATTAAGCCACGTACTTGTAGGCTCTTACCGCATCCTAATCTTAATAAACTTCCACGAAACTCTACATTAGCTCAAGGGCATCTGGTTTTCGTCTTGGGACTTGCCCCTATCATTAAAAGATTTTTAAGAACTCCCTTATGCTGTCCTGTGTAATGACTGGTGCCCTACGAGTAGCTACCTCGGCATGGC
This sequence comes from Cucurbita maxima, assembly GCF_002738345.1. Classification (NCBI taxonomy): domain Eukaryota; kingdom Viridiplantae; phylum Streptophyta; class Magnoliopsida; order Cucurbitales; family Cucurbitaceae; genus Cucurbita; species Cucurbita maxima. The sequence continues at coordinate 2,926,852 of NW_019272042.1, forward strand.
TCTGAGACTATTTGATATCTTACCTAGGAAGTGAGCTGCAACCCCCTAGGCCCATGACAGTCCCCCTGGTCGGGGAGAGCTATCCCCCTTAACCCATCCAGCTAAATGGTCTATACGACGTGGGCACACGTTTCCCATGCTAAAACGGCTAAGAATAGGCGGATTCTGATCAAGAACCCCCTGTTTCCCCACGAAGCTATGACACCAATCACACACCAGTAGCCTAAGGGTATCCTAGTGGGCTTCATACACCGTGGTGGTCTGTTGCTCTACTAGGGAAAGGATTAGATCTAATACCTTAGTACCTGGTTACTCTAACCAAGAGTCCCTAGACTTATTCATATTCGCGAGTCATAAAAATTAACTGAGTACGTACATAACTATGATCCAAAATCATCAAACACATTTCATGCAAAGTAAACATACAAGCTCAACGTGGTGATAACATCCATGAACTCCCGGAGCGCAGAGTTCGCAATTTCCCATCCTCCATTCAGCATGAACATATATATAGGCATAATAAGTGGGAATCTAAAAGCATATTAGCAGTACCCAAGTAACTCTCATAACAAATCACAACTTACATCTTACTTCCAATAATTTATTACCTACGATCATTAACGGAAAGCTACAACCTAAGGTATTCAAACTAGCATGCATGCATTCCAAGCGATTCGTACAAGTATTACTTCCTAAAATTCCGTGTGGTGACTTACCTGGATGGCGCGTGCCCTTACGCAGCGTTTCTACACACTTGGCGTATCGGAAGATGGTAATTTTTCCTCAATTAGGTCCTATTCATATAAATGGGTTTAGGATTGGAATCAGGGGAAAAATAGGGAAAAAAGAAGTCGAACGGGTCGAAAATAAGTTTACACGCGCCAGCCACGCGTCGGGGTACAACAACTTGCGGGTTCCACGCGCGAGTACCACGCGCCCAGGGTTTTCTGCAGTCGCTGGTCGGGTTGTGTTGCCGTGGACGCGTGTCGCAAGGAGGTTGGAGCCGCGTTTTCCCAGGCGGCGTTCGACGCATGTCTGAAGGTGATTGGCGCACGCGGCCCTCTAGATGTTTGACACGTGGCACGCCGATGACTTCTCTCTCCTCAGTTCTTGGAAAAATTCTTAGATCTCGAGTTTCATCCGATTTCTTCACCAAAATTAGCGACGGATCTTCCCTTGCGGGTTTTCCTTCTAATCTTGACGAAAGAGGAGGAAATCTCAACACGAATTCTCACTTCACTCCAAAAAGAACTCTAGAGTGCTGGTCTTAGTAGGAAATGGATTCCGTCGGCGATTCTTCGACGAAAGACTCCTTTCAATTTTCTCTCTCAAACTTTCTCTCAATCCTTCTCTCTCACCCTTCCTTCTTTTGCAGGAATTCTGTGGAGGACCTTCAAGACCCCTATAATGGGCTGAGTTTTTTTTTTTTTTAATACGTTACAAATAGGGTTTCAACAATGTAATTATTATTATTATTTTTTAATAACAATAAAATTTATAACATGAAAAAAAAAATAATAATAATAATAATAATAAGAAGAAGTAAGGAAAGGGTTAGAAAATATAACAACTTAGTTTTAGAGTGGTTCGGTCAACTCCACAATCGCCTCTTGTGAATTTGAATAAAACTTTCTCACTCTTTCCTCGGATCAGAGCTCAACCACTACACTGCTCCTTTTACGAGTTCAAGAGCAAACTCAATCATTTCCACGGCTCAGGATCAAATCGGTACACCGCTCTTTTTGCGAGTTCAAGAGCAAACTCAATCCTTTCCACGGCTCAGGATCAAACGATACAATTGTCTGAAATCTTATAGAAACACACCACAACTCTCTGGAGTAATAGATTTACAATTTTCTCATAATACAATGTACAACTCTACAATTTTTCTCTCTACAATTTTCCTCATAATACAATAGACAACTCTCTCAATAATAAGATAAAAAAGAAAAGAAATAGAATTGGAAGCTTTTGAAAGCTTTCGAGAGAGCAACCCCCGTAGGGTTTCAAAATTTTTTTTGATCTGTGTTTTATTTTTTTTTAAAGTACTAAGAGAGGATAGTTTAAATAGTAATCAAATTGTAAAAATAGAAATTGATACGGACCACTAAAACGTGGACGCGAAAAATAATATTTATTTATTTTTAAATTTATCGTAAAAAATTATAGACCACATGTTTCATTTATATATATATATATATATATTATTTTAAATAAATATTAAAAACATTTTAAATTCATTTTTATTATATATATATAACATATTTAAATGTAATAATATAATTAAAAAAATGTTAATGAAAATAATGTGAGTAATTTTATAAATTTAATTGAAATCATTATAAATGTAATTGAAATGATTTTATAATTCTTATATTATTTTAAATAAATATTAAAAATATTTTAAATTCATTATATATATATTATATATATATATATATTAAAAATATAATATAATAAAAAAAAATGTTAATACCTAATTGAAAATTTTTATAAATCTAATTAAAATAATTATAAATGTAATTGAAATGATTTTATAATTCAAATCCTCCATCATAAATGTCATACTTCGATTGATTTATGATGTCAATTTTGCCACTGGTTCATGATGTTAATTTTGTCACCACATCATCAATTCAGGTATCTTGTTTTGAATTCGATTGATCTATGATGTCAATTTTGCCGCCACATCATCACGCCGGGTATCTTGTTTAGACTGGAACTCTTTCGTTTTATCTCTAATTTGAGTGAACCAAAAAAGACGTTGCAATCGTTATTCCCAACCTTACTCTGTAAACAAAATACTGAGAATTGTTAATAATTGAAGGTAAGTTTGTTATCATCAAAACATCAATTAATTAATTAATTAATTTGAGATTAATGTGAAAAAGCCAACACAAAGTACACCCTTTGTTCAGGGTCTCTCTTAAGGCCTTCTCTGGAGCTCTCGAACAAAGTACACTCTTTGTTCAGAGCCTCCTCCGATGCCTCCTTTGGAGCTCTCAGATGAAGGACATCATTTATTCGACACTTGAGTCACCTTTGACTACACTATCGAGATTCACAACTTCTTTGTTCAACACGGGAGATTTTCTTTGGACCTCTCGAACAACCTCTCGTTAATTGAGGCTCACAATTTATTTGTTTGATACTCAAGAATTCTATTGACATGAATAAGTTAAGGTACGTCTCTAATACCATATTCAGAATAACAAATCTTGACAATGATATGATATTGTTCACTTTTAACATAGACTCTTATGACTTTGTTTTTGGTTCTCCAAAAAATCCTAATAGCACTGAACAATGCTTCTTACTTACAAACACATGATTTTCCTATTAAGTAAATAATGTCGGACTATTCGTCTCAATAATCTTCGATAGTAAACGAGGGACAGCTAGAGATTAAATTCTTGCCATGTTCCTCTCCTGTTTTTATCTTTATTTTTTTTATTATTTTTTTTTTAAATTATTTAATTATTTATTTTTTTTGTACAGTGCGTGTATATATGTATATTTAAAGTATTATATTTAAAATGGTGATGTTTGTATTTAATTGTATATATTTTAATATTTAAATTAAAAAGTATGTGTTGTAATATTGAAAATTAAACTTTAAAAAATTATCGTTTTCAGTATTATTATTTTTATTAGGATATTCAAGATTTTTAAATCAAAATTTATGTAGCAAATTTACCCCTTTAGACTTCATAGTTCTTGTTTGGTTGGATTTATTTTCTTTTAAAATAAAACAATGGAAAAAAAAAAAAAATTATCGCGGGAATAATGAATTTCTTGAGGAAAAGATTTTAAAAATATGCAAATATGCTTTACCCATTCTCTAAATTAGCCAATGCAGAATTCTCTTTCAATAATCCTCAACAATCTTCTTCCTAAACAAAGTACACTACATAGTCTCTCCCGAGGCCTATGAAGCCCTCGAATAGCTTCTCCCTTAATCGAGGCTCGACTTCTTCTCTAGAGTCCTCGAACAAACTACACCATTTGCTCGACATTTGAGCCACTTTTGACTACACTTTTGAGCCTCACAACTTTTTTGTTCGACATTTTAGAATTCTATTCACATAGCTAAGTTTGGCTCTGAGCCTCGATTAAGGGGACACTATTTGAGGGCCCCATAGGCCTCGAGGGAGGCTCTATAGTGTAATTTGTTCAAGAGGAAGATTGTTGAATGTTGTTGGGAGAGAGTCCCACATTAGCTAATTTAGGGAATGATTATAGGTTTATATGCAAGGAATACATCTTCATTGGTACACGGCTTTTTGGGAATCCCAAAGTATAGCCATGAGAGCTTTTTCTCAAAGTGGACAATATCATACCATTGTGGAGGGTCGTGGTTCCTGACATGGTATTAGAATCATGCCCTTAACTTAGCCATGTCAATAGAATTCTCAAGAATAAAGAATTGTGAGTCTCGAAAGTATAGTCTAAAGTGTCAAATAAATGGTGTATTTTGTTCGAAGGCTCCATAGAAAGAATTGAACCTTAATTAAAGGGGAGGCTGTTCAAGGACTCCATAATTCTTTTGCAGAAGGCCAAAACAAAGTCATGAGAACTTGTGCATACTATTATGTGAGTCTCATTTCTAACCAACAAATATTGAGGGAAGTTGGTTAGTGATTCTTTTAGGGTCCCACAAGTTTTGATCTTTTGTTGAGTCTTAATGAGAAAAACTTTGTCGAAGAACTTTTACTTGCAACTTACCGTTTGTATAAAGGTAACGGTTTTGCTCGCATATTAATTGCTTTATTTTAATTCTTAATAAAATTAAAACGGTTTTCAATGCTTGCGCTACAAGAATGAAAAGTTCATTCCTTTCCCAGTATACGAATGCATGTCTCATAAGAACTCTAGCAACGTGAGCGTGCACTAGCCGAAGGGTATGCCGAAAGAGGATGTACACAAGCCCGCTTGGTAGGTCCATGTGCACATGCATGGGTCATGGGTCTTACTATACAACTAACTTCACCCATAATGGAGAGTAGAGTACAAGCCCACAATAAATTTATAAAAAGATAGGTCCTACCATGGTTGCATGTGATTGCATTTCTCGATTCAAATAGAGGGGTTATTTATTTTGTATTTCTTTAAATATTCAAGCCACGTGCTATTTCTTTTACAGGTAAAGGTAAGAAAACCTTGTACGGATAACAACATGATGAAGACCATGGAAATGAAGTTAGGACAGTCACATTCTCATTTATGTTGTAGCCTTTAGGTTAGATCAGAACGTTTTCATCACTTTGAAATAACTTCTTTGGGAGTTGGCATGAGCAAGAAGAAGGCCCATACAACTTATTCAACATTTGACATTGAAACATTAATGAAAGATTGAAAGGTCAATTTTGGAGTTGAGTCTATGTTCGTTGCCCAAATAGTCTTCGTACCGTGTCAAATTGAGCTTGATGGAATTAGTACCGTTTTTGTTGGGGGAAGTTTAATGTTGCTCGACCTACATTATTATTAAACAATTGAAACCAAATTTTACAAGCGACAACCTTCATCTGCAACTATTAACGACCTCGATTTTTCTACCATTCCTTAGTATTATTCATCACTTTCATGTAAGGATCGTATAAGATAAGATCAAAATTTATATAAAAAAAAAAAACAACCTTATTCAATAAAATCTTTGATTTTATTTAATAACCATTTTATTTTTGTTTTCTATTTTTAAAAAATTAAATATATCAAACACCAAGAAGTTTAGTAATTGTTTTAAATCTCAAAATTACAGGTTTTATTAGTATGAATGTAGTACATATGCAGAAAGCGAATCAGACAAAAACATGATAAGATTTTTCTAAGTCGGAAGACTCCTAAGTCATCGCTTTGAGCCAACCATTGGATATCGATTGAAGAAGACCTATATATATATATATACATTCCTACAAGATTGGAAGGGAGGTTGATGGAAGTAGCTCGTTCTTTTTTTAAGGATATACTAAAATGATTTAGATATTCTCATGCTATCTTTATTTCTCTTGGGGTCGTGCCCACCGTTAGTAACCATTGGCACTAACTATGGTTCGCTCATAGTTAATTACTGACACGTGTCAGATGATTATAATATTTTAAATACAAAATGCATTAGGAAAAAGTTGTGTTTTTGATAGGCAATTTTGATTGATGTGTGCCATTTTGGCTTTATAGAATAGAATACCCTTCCATTCTTATTCATCACTTTCATGTACCAAAATTTATTTATTTATGCCTTTTATCAAAATTTTCACTCTCTCTATCAAAATTCTCCCATTTAGTTTTTTTTTTGTCCAGTCTAAAATTTGTCCCTCGCAATCTCCGGCCTTTCATTTTTTTTTTTTTTTTTTTATAGTTTTATTTTTTAATTTTTTAATTTTTATTCTAAAATAATTTTTGAAAACAAACACTAATCATTAAAAAAAAACATTTTATTTAAATCAAAATCTTTATTAAGTATATAATTAAATAATAAAATAACTAATTATAATTATAATAAGTTAAGCTTAAAATAGTAGTCTAAAATCATTTTCAAATCTTTAATGATACAAGATCACCTTATAGATAGAAAATCATTTTTAAAAAGTATAGAACCAAATATTCAATAAATCACTCACAAATTAATCATTTTGATAATTTTATTATATAAAAAATTACTTTTAAATATACCCTTATTATTATTATTATTATTATTATTATTATTATTATTATTATTATTATTATTATTATTATTATTATTATTATTATTATACTTTGGTTTAAAAGCACTTTCTGATTGGTTAATGAAACACTACTTGAAAATTAACTTACAACTGCTTTTGAGAAAAGTCAAAGGGACATAAAAGTAATGTTTTGTGATAAAATATTCATAAAGTGATCTTCTTGGAATTGCTATATTTTGGACTTAAGACTGATAATATTGTTGATCTCATATTTTATTCTCTATCTCGATTATTTTATTTTCTATCTCGATTTTTGTTTCAATTTTTGTGAAGCGAGTCTAACGTATTTCAAAATATATATTTTTTTAAATCCCACCTAACTCTTAAATACGAGAGAGCGGATAAGAAGCGTTAAATAAATTTGGAATGTAGATAATATCTAAAACTCATATTAATTTTCAAAATGGTAATGCTTCAATGGATCTTGAGCGATCCTTAAACTCGAGAATGTGTAAGTAGTTTTAAGAAAGAAATCAAAGTTTGTAATTGTTTGAATTTTGAAATGATAGGTTTCATTAGTATCGACTGCGGCGGATTCGAAGATATGGTAAACGAATGGGATGGGTTGGTTTATAAAACAGACAAAGATATGATAGGATCCGGAATGAGCAACCAAATATTAGCAGAATTTCGTCCACGTTGGGGACCTATATACTGGAGCTTAAGAAGCTTTCCAAATGGCACAAGGAACTGCTACCGTCTAAAAACAGAGGCACCCAAAATGACTAAATATCTCATCAGAGCTTCCTTTGTGTATGGCAATTATGATGGGTTAAACTCCATCCCCACTTTTGACCTTCACCTCGGCGTCAACTTGTGGGGAACAGTGAAGCTTGACAGCCTATGTATGGAGGCTATTACCCTCCCTGATCCTTCCTCGGATTACATCGACGTCTGTTTGGTTAACACAAATTCTGGAGTTCCCTACATTTCCGCTTTGATATTACGACCTCTCGACGTCTCTCTTTATCGACTTGATCCCATTGACGCTGCAAAATTCTTGGTCCTTATGAACCGATTCGATGTCGGAGGCACCAACCAAATCACGTAATTAGGCTTCACATTCGTTGCTTTATGAACCATACTTGAATGCATCATGTCCTGCAACTATTTTTTCTGCAAAAGAAAGAAGAATTTGTCAGTTTTTTTCATGTATTATTGTAGGTAATGGTAATTCATGCTTGCAGATACCCGAACGATGTGTATGATCGGATCTGGAGCGGTTACAATTGCCAAAACAATACGAGCTTAGTGACCACAAAAGCTGTAATTGCTGGGAGCAATAATACTAATGATAACGATGATGATCCATACAAGTTGCCAATGTTGATGTTACAGACAGCGTGTCGTGCCAACGGTTCAAGTTTTCCACTTGGATTAGGGACAGCCTATAGAAGTTATAGATTATATGTTTGCTTTCATTTTGCGGAGATCGAGAAGCATGAAGCCGGGAAGTTTCGGGATATGAAGATTGTGTTCAACGATGTCCAAACCATCACACAGTCCATTCAACTCCAATATCTCAAACCACACACAGTTTGCACAAAAGGCTTAGATGTGAATTACGGCCAGCAGGTTAAATTTTCCATTTCTGTTACATCCATCTCTAGCCTCCCTCCCATCCTCAACGGGTACGAGATTTTGTACGCCATGGACACTCCAAATCCATTTACCTTCTTGCAGGATTGTAAGTTCTCTTCTTTCTTCTTCTTCTTCTTACCCTCGAATATTACCAATACATCTTCAACTAATACTACTCACAGTGAACGCAATAAGTGATATCAAGCAACATTACAAGCTTAGTAGAAATTGGGAAGGTGATCCTTGTAGCCCACCAGAGTTCTCATGGGAGGGTTTGAATTGCAACAATGTCCAACCATGGGCAAGAATCATTTCACTGTATAATTTCTCAACCAAAAGCCTCTCCTCTCCTTCAGCAATTCACTAATTCCACTATGTGATGTATTCAAAACAATTCCCAATCTACTTTTGCAGTAACCTGAGCAGAAGCAACTTAACTGGAGATATCCCATCCTCCTTCTCCATGCTCACTGCCATCAACTATTTGTAAGTATTTTTCTTTTCTGATCTTCGTTTTTGCTTTGAAAGATTAAGCCATAATATTATGAAGGTGTTTTAATTGAGTTCTTGTTTCTCAGAGATCTATCCTACAATGAGTTGGAGGGGGCAGTACCAGAATTCTTGGTGCTATTGCCACAGCTGCGACTTCTGTATAACATCTCATCACAAGAAATCTGTCAATATAATAGAATACATTTAGTATTATTAAGAACATCTTATCCTAAAATAATACAATGTGTTAACGATTGTTAGTACTTCTCCTTCCAGAAATTTAAGTGGGAATAAACTCACCGGCGTCGTACCTGACACTCTTCTTCAAAAGTCAAAGGATGGAACCTTAATTTTAAGGTCACTTCGTCTTTTGAAAAGTTAAAGTCAATACAAAACTACACCTTTCTTTCTCTGGTTAATTTGGTTTTCTTTTTCCTTTATTCAGTATGGAAGGCAATCCAGGACTCTGTTGGTCACCTCCATGCAACCACAAAAAAGAGTTGGAAATTCCTATTCTTTTCTCTGTTATAGCGGCCCTTGTCTTTGTTGTAATCCTATTGGGAGTCACTATAATCTGTACAAGAAAACCCAAAGGTATGTTCTTCTTTGATTTCTTATATTGATTACAATACTTTATAATGTACGCCTTTAAATGCTGTTATCTTCTTGTTGAAAATTTGATTCTTATTTCCTTAGAGAACTCAATCGAATCAAAACAAGAGGATCCACTAAAATTGAAGGGTAGACAGTATAGCTACGAAGAGGTTGTGGGTATTACTGAAAACTTTGGGGTGGTTCTTGGAGAAGGAGGATTTGGGAAAGTTTATCTTGGTTCTCTGAAGGATCAAACTACAGTTGCAGTGAAGATGCTTTCAGCAACGTCACAACAAGGCAATAAAGAGTTTCGAATAGAGGTGCATATAATTTTTAAAATTTTTTTTTCTTCTGTCGTGTGGGCAGGTTGGGCTGCAAAAAGTTGGAGTCTAGCTAGCAGATAAGTATTGCTTGTTTTTTTACCCATCTTTACCATTCAATATGATGGCCAACAAGTGATGAAGTCAACTGAAATCATCCCACTTGAAATGCAGGCAAAACTTCTGATGGTTCTTCATCATCGCAACTTGGTTTGCCTACTTGGATACTGTGATGAAGGTCAACACAAGGCGCTCATTTATGAATATATGGCCAATGGAAGTTTACAGCAACACTTAAGTATTGATATTTCTCTACTCAGAATCACTCACTGAAATTTCTAAATGGCTCCAGGTATCAATGAGCTGAGCTTGTTATATGTTTTTCATGCAGAAAACCAAAATACAAATTCAAACACCGATACTCTTAGTTGGATTGGAAGACTTCAAATTGCAGTGGATGTATCACAGGGTTAGTAAACTAAATTAGAACATATATTTTCTTTTCTTTCTTTCTTGTATAGGGCAATATCCTTATCGGGATGAGATCTTTTGGTAATCTAAGGCAAATCCATGAGAATTTTTATTCGAAGTGGACAAATACTATATCATTATAGAGATATACAGAGGTCTATTGTCTTTATCAAAAGCATTAAAGACAATATTTAAAAAAAAAAACGAACTCACTTACTCTCGTATGCCATTTTACAGGATTGGAGTATCTACACAATGGTTGCAAACCTCCAATTATCCATAGAGATTTAAAACCTGCAAAATATTATTAGACAAGAGAATGACAGCCAAAATAGCTGATTTTGGATTATCTAGAGCTTTTGCAACTGAAAATGAATCTCAACCTTTTACTCGTCTAGCTGGTACACCAGGATATCTCGACCTTGGGTAAGTAAAACAAGAGACCTAATTAACTCTTAACTTAAATAAGATTTTGGTTTTTTATTGTTTTAGTCACTTGATTCTATGTTTTATGTGCTTTTTACACAGAGCTCAAGGGTGTGGTAATGTAAATAAGCAAAGTGATATCTATAGCCTTGGCATTATCTTGCTTGAGCTGGTCACTGGACAGCCTGCAATAACAAAAACTTCTGGTGGGAATTTTCACATATTAAACTGGGTGGAACCAATGATCCAAACAGGAGACATTCAACAAATTGTTGATTTCAAGTTAGGAGGACAATTCAACCACAATTCAGCCTGGAAAATCATAGAACTTGCCATGTCATGCACTCAATCAACTGTACTTCAAAGGCCAGACATAAGTCATGTTTTGAGAGAGCTTAAGGAGTGTCTACCAGTCCATCAAAGCACTTCCCCACAAACTCGTATCATGTCTACAAGAATTCTCTCTGAATCGGAAATAGCTCCTTCTCCAAGGTAGCCCACATGCCTTAGAAACTATGCTCATCTTCCTTGCCAGTATAGTTTATCACCTTCATGTCACTGTTCTGTACGACTAGACTAATGTGGATTACTTGGAAATTTCATATAAGTTGTTAAGATGTATGGCTAATCTTCAACATGATTTCTCTGCCTAATCAAATTTGGGAGTTGCGATGTGTTATAAACCCTAGAACCAACACGCTTGGAATTTTGTATACTTAGCATAATAGCGTGCTATGAAGAAAGTAAAGAACAGAGACAGTAGAGTAAAGATTTCCAGCAGATTGGGATCTATCGAAAAAATTACGTGCACAAACATATACAAAAGGGGATATTAAGATGTGTGAATCGAACAAAAGAAGAGCTCTGAAATGTTTTCCAAGAATGATCAACAGAGAAATTATCAATAACTGAAAGGGAGGAGAAAAGACAACCTTATGAGTTCGGCCGTTGAACGCAGATCCAAACGCCGGAGACCATGCGCACACAGAAAACACCGCCGCGGCAGAAAACCAGATCGAATTCTATTAAAGCTTTGATCCGCAACCCATTAATAAAAGTTCCATATGGAACTTAAGCATACCATGCCAAATCTTTATGATAATGAAGTCTAGGTTAAACTAACCCTTAGCAATGAATTTGCCGAGATGGACAAGGGTTCGTATAGTATTATTGTAATTAAGCTACTGGGTCACTCTCCTTTCGATTATACAATACGGAGACTATCAGAGAATTTTCAATTAACCTTTAATGATTTGTTTCCGAAGCCAAGATCTACATTTGTATTAGAGTTATGTTCGTGACGCATACAATGTCATTTTATCAAACTATCGAGACTATTTGAAGACCTTTAACTATTTTATGATAGTGAACTCGTCTAGATTAACACTGGTCAACATGGGTATCGAGTAGTTGGCAAGTAAGAGAGCCGCTTCCTCACGATTATGATTATACACATTACTAGAGAGTCGTCAACTAATTTTTAGTAGTGAACTCTCTCGATTGACACATCAAAGTCTTCCCTAATACAAGACTTTCTCATCCAAGACTCTACTCATGCAAAACTCTAATGTTTGCATGAAGTCCGACACATGAACCATTGTACATTAGAGAAATTGTTTTTGTAAAAGTTGAAACTTGAAACTGATGTCATAGGCTCACATAAATTGACTTAGATTGACTTAAATTTCAAATGACATAATCGAACCTCTCATGTGACCCCTGCATGCACCATATTATTTTATTTGTTCTATGTAATTACATATGATGTCATGCTATGTATGCATTTGATATACATTATGCCATTTTGTAAAAGAAATGAAGTACTATGTATGTCATGTCATGTCATGTAAAACTATATGATAGATTATGTGATGACTATCATGTATACATTATGCATATACGTACTATGTCATGGATGAAAAGAGAAAGAGAAGAATGTTAATATTATGCCATGAATGTAAATCATGGGGACCTCATGCATATGTGTATGTCATGTGCATTAGGATATTTCCCCATTATGTTATGTTAGTATATATGCGTATTTTCGATATCTATGTACGTCATGATATCATGTCTGTCTTTTCTTTTCTGTAGACCAAGTTAGGCCCATTCTTGCATGTATGCGAGCTTGGCTAATGAATCCATGTGTACGTGAGTGGACCATGTTCTATAAAAATTCAATGATAGTTCTAAAATTTAATAATGGAAGTGAAAACAAAATTAATTAATTGAGATAGCTACAAGTTAATTTATTAAACTTGTTTCTAGAGTCTATTATACCCCAAGCTCGAGCCATAATTATATATTAAAGATCACTTGAATGGAAGTGGTCTTACTAATTCAGCAATGCTCAAATATATAGTTCAGAAGACAAGAGTGTTCATATGACTCGATAATCCGACTAGACCACATTCAGCAATGCTCAAATATGTAGTTCAGAAGACAAAAGTGTTCATAAGACTCGATAATCCGACCAACTTAGACTACACAACCCAAACTAAGAAGTTAAAGACTTTTTTTAGTTGAATTTTTGGAAAACTGAAAACTCCATTCGATTTGCAGATTGACATTTTTATGATCAGGTTGACCAATCAACCATGAATATCAGTCCTAAGTCTCTTGATCACCGATTCTCGATCCCTCAAACTTTCTCGTGTTTGCTACCTGAAGTAGTTGTCAACTCCTCCACCACACCCATATCATAACGGCAAAAAAATACATAAGATTTTGAAACTAGAAGAATTTTCAAATGCAACAAAACAATTATTTATTGTTCCATCAATTTTCTCGAGAAACGATCGAAAGAGACAAAAAAGAAGGAACCCCATTAAGTGCAACTAATAAGTTGAACAAAACAAACTCTTAAAATTCTCATTGGAAAGTTAAAATTTCATAAACTAACAAGGAGAAGAGACATGGGGGGATATCTTCACCAAGGACGATGCATGGTTTGATGTTGAAGAAACCTTGTTTAAAGGGAAAAATGTCTTACTTTTTGCTACCAAAATAATATATTATGACTCTTCCCTTCATATATTAATACCAAAATTATGCATTCCAATGCATAAAGGTGAAGGGGAGCACGCAACAAACCCTAACTCCAACACAAATCAACAAAATATTGCTTATCTTGATTCCACTAATTTCTTCTCTTATCTAGAAGAAATATCTTGTGGGTTTCTATGCAGTTTCTGAGGAGATCTATAATTTCCAAGCCATTGCCTTCTTTATCTCATAATAATATGTCAATCTCTTTCTATCTTCTTCTATTTCTTGTTTGCATTTCGTTTCAAGCATGCCATTCACGGACTCTTCAATTAGGTGATATCAAATTTCAGAAGAAATTTCAAGCTCCTATTAAGGTTGGTACCTAAACTATGCAAAAACTATGAATTTGCTATTATGGGTTGGTGGGTGTTGGTTTTGTTGTTCAATGTAATCGATGAAGTCGATCGTTCAATTTGTTCGATTAGAGATCTCCATTGTTTTGGAAGGTTTGTAGAGAACGAACTGACTGATTATGTGAGATCTCATGTCGGTTGGAGAGGAGAACGAAACATTCCTTATAAGGGTTGTGGAAACTTCTCCCTAGCAGACGCGTTTTAGAACCGTGAGATTGACGGTGGTATGTAATAAGCCAAAGCGGATAATATTTGCTAGTGTTGGGCTTGGACTGTTACAAATAGTATCAGAGTCATACACTGAATGATGTGCTAGTGAGGATGATGGGTCCCCAAGAGAGGGTGGAGTGAGATCCCATATTGGTTGGAGAAGGGAACTTTTCTTACAAGGGTGTTGAAACTTCTTCCTAGTAGACGGGTTAAAAAATCTTGAAGGCTGACAACGATACGTAATGGGCTAAAACGGATAATATTTGCTAGTGGTGGGCTCGGGCTATTACAAATGGTATTGAAACTGGGTTATGTACCAACGAGAACGATGGGTCCCCAAGAGGGTGGATTGTGAGATCTCACATCCGTTGTAGAGAGAAACAAAGCATTTCTTATAAGATGTGGAAATCTCTTCCTAGCCAACACATTTTAAAACCGTGAGACTACTGACGATACGTAAAGTCAAAACGGACAATATTTGTTAGTAGTGGGCATGAGCTGTTACAAATGGTATAAGAGTCCAACATTGAGTTGTCGGCTAGCCATAACGATGGGTCTTCAAGATGGTGGATTTTGAGATTCCACGTCGGTTGAAGAGGGAAACGAAACATTCCTTGTAAGGGTGTGGAAACCTCTCCCTAACAAATGTATTTTAAAACTGTGAGGTTGACTGCAATGCATAATAGACCAAAACAGACAATATTTACTAGCGGTGGACTTGGTCCGTTAGGACCAAATGGGTCAAATCGAACATCCTAGACCGTGACCGCAACAAATGGGTTCAAGCGAACCATTAGAAATCAGTTTATGTTGAAGATAACCCAGTTTTTGTTTTTGTTATCATGTTTTAGGGAAGATTGGGGAAGATAGCTCTTTCATGGGATGAACCAGCAATAGAATGCATGAAGCTATCAGCTTCAAAGGCAGGTGAAGAGAGAGAAAGTGTAAGATCCAAAAGAACAAGATACAAGAGGAGAAGGAAGCAGGTGAAGAGATTGGAAGAATTAAAGAATGATCACAAGAAAGTTAAAGGAAACAATGGCGTTTTCAGTTCAGATTATGAACATGCTAGGACTCATCCTCCTTCTCACAACTAAGTATACAACTACTTAGCTATATATTTTACATACAAAAATGTCTGCCTTATTAAGTATGTAATTCAAACCTAGTTTTAAACAACTGCATTTATATCCCCCAAATCCTTTATCCATTTTGAAAAATTTAGTTAAATTTCAAATTTAGATCCTAAAAACTTTGTTTCATAACTTGTTTTTTTGTTTTAGACAACGAAAACAAACATAATCTTAAACAACCAAAAATAGATTGATTAACCAATAGTCTTCGATCATCTAAATGAATGTTTGTGCATTTTATTACGTTCTTAGTGCTAGTAATTTAGCACGGTGTTCTAATTGATCGGCTTTTCGTGCAAAATGATTTCTTTGGTAAGCTTTTTTTCTTACTTAGTTTTTTCTCCCCTATTGATAAAATTTTGAGGGATGTATTATTATTATTATTATTATTATTTTTGATGTTCATACGTTGTCTTAATTCATTAATATCTTAATTCATTAATATATTATTTAAGATATGGGTATTCAAAAAAATTCGATAACTTCAAAAACTCGATCAACTCAATCCAACCCATAGGTTTGGGTTGAATTATGAACATATTTAGGTTAGGTTGGTCTCAAATAAATGAAAATTTTATGGAATGGTTGTTTATGAGTTCACTGATTGGGTTAAACTAAATAAACAGATAGTTAATTTTAAAATATACAATATTTGTTTCCGATATAATTATATATATACATATAAGTATTTATTTTATTTTTATTAATTTTATAATTTTATAATTAAACTATTTTATATATATTGAAATTGAGTTATAAATTTTAATTACATATCTGAAAATAAGTAAAGTAGTCGTTGTGCTAACTAATCTTTTACTTAGATTAAAAAAAATTAATAAATGACTTGAACAACCTCAACGAACCCAACCCAAAAATTAATAGTTACGTTGGATTGAGTTTATTTTATTAATAAGAGATGTTTGAATTGAACCATCTACAATTTAAATGATTGGGTTGGGTCTAAAACATGTTCCAACCTAACCCACAAAACACCTATACTTTAATAAACTGCAAGAACTTGCACAAACTTTCATCAACTAAATGAATTCGAAGGTGTGCGTAAACAACTCGAGAAAATTTCTTTCATACCATTAATGGGTAACCTCCGAAGGTGTGCATAAATCGCTCGAGAAAATCAAACCTGACCACTAGGTTTTCTTGTTAGGATCTAAATTTCGAGATTTTGAAATTTGGATTGAGATTGCTATTCAAATTTATTATAAAAGAGAAAAATGGGTTTGAGATACCATTACAAAATAAAATACAAAAGACTTAAACACAAAGGCGTATTGACGCTTTGGAATGACATTTTCTGTGACCACATAACTCACGAACTCTTCCACCTCAACTGACAACCAATGAACACCTAAAGAAAGAAAGGAAAAAATGGATGAGTATATAAATATACTTAGTAAACAACCAATTTGTAGGCTCTCGTCGCATTCATAATCTAATAGGTGACCTATGGTTTTACTCTAGGCTCTAGATGTATTGTTCTTGTTGTGCACAGTCTTGCGTGGCTAGCCAAGCCTATGCACGGGTAATCATTATCTGAAGATGAGGCCCTACCTCAAAGAATTATGTATTAGGTGAGGATAACATGGTGAGTGTGACTGAAGGTCATCCATGGGAGATTAGCTGGTGAACCCATTCCACAGGCCATGTAGTCACCCAAGGTTGGGGGCAGGCTTGACCCCTTGTTATGTGCTAGCTCCAATAACTACCCGCATGATCAACACCCACCCACAAGAAGAATCATCTGTGTAGAGTAACGCTATTGACTACCCGCATGATCAACGCCTAACTACAGGAAGGATCCACCGAGCAGAGTAATCTAACAAACCACTGAGTCACACGTCCCTAATTAGCCTCACACCTAACTCAACGATACTGTACCAAAGTGGGAAGGAAATGAAAGTTCCTCGGACACTATACCAACTACTATTGGACTTGGAGGCCACCATTGTCTTTTAGAGTTGAGATGGTGGCCTTCTAGATCTCTAGAGTGGTTTGGCAGTCTAGAAATAGATTCATGTCTCTAGGTTTCTCAGATTTGACTCTTCGAGTCTAAATTGGTGTGGAGCATTAGAGGCCTCACCCTTTGATTGTCTTTCTTGATTTTACTGCACTCGAACAACTGGACGTGTTCCATCCTAGGTCATAGCCTAACCAAATTCACTCTAAGTTTTTCTTGGAAGGCATATAGTGTCGCCTTCTGTGGGCATTCAGATTCTCTTTGGGTCCCCTTACATATGTAGTAGGACAAGGAGCCTTGTTGAGACTGTTTTGGTTATGAGGTTTTTGTGATTGAGTTCTATCTCTCTGTTGGGAGGACTCGGTTTCCTCTCCTCTGCCTTCAAATCTATTACCTCCACCACTCTTGGAGGAGTTGGATCGGTAACTTCTATTACCCTCACTTACAAATGCCTGATTTCGTCTTTCATCTTTGGATTGATCATTGCTCAGGTCAAGTCTTCAACCTTGGGCTAGACGAGAATTTCGTTGGCAAAATGTACTATTCTTTTTTGGTGCACTCACACTAAATCTATGATACACATGGAAGACTAAAGCAAAGGCTTGCAAAGGGACATGCAATAACTACAAGATTTTTAGAAATCATTCTAACACACTCATTCATCATTGTTTAATTCAAAATAAATTTATCTTTTGGTTCATATAGATAGAAGGATTTGAACAAATAGGATAACATATGAAAAAACAAAATCAAAAAGGGAAAATGTAAAATCAAATCATTGGATCCGAACCCCTAAAACAATATAAGGGACTTGAGTTGTCCTCAAAACTGGTCGTGAGCATGTCAAGATCACGATGTTGTATGGTTGAAAATGTACGATCGTGACGCTAACACCTTGCCCTATGTCTCATGAGCAGGTTGTCCTGATGGGTATCTATCATGTTTCTCTCGCCTAGTCGAGATGCCTTACATCATGCATTACTAGTAGGATGTCATAGACCATCTTTTGCACTAACCATGTGAATACACCTGTCTTTTATAGAGAGTGATCTAAGGGCCACTTTGAGTAGCTTCCAAGTTAGACCATATGCCATGAATTTGAAAAAGAAAAAAAAAATGAAATTATCTTTTATATAATATGATTAAATCTAGTTTAATTCTATTAAATTATTGTAAGATCTCATGTCGATTGAAGAGGAAAACGAAACATTTCTTATAAAGGTATAGAAAACTCTCCCCTAATAGAACGTTTTAAAACCATGAGTCTGACTGCTATATGTAATGGGCAAAAATGGTCAATATTTGCTAGCAGTGAACTTGGGTTATGATTAATAGTTTTAGAGCCAGACACTGAGTGGTGTGCCAATGGGATGGATTGTGAGATTTTTACGAGAATAGAACGAAACATTCTTTATAAGGGTGGGGAAACCTCTCCCTAATAGACACGTTTTATAACTGTGAGGCTGACAACGATACGTAACGAGCCAAAACGGACAATATCTGTTAACGGTAGACTGATAAGAATTATATTTTCTAATATTTAGTTTACCAACACCTTTTTGAATGAATCATAATGCTATAAATTATGTGATCTAGTTCATAGGATGCGGCTAAAAAATAAAGAAATAAAATTAGAAATGGTGCCATAAAGTTATTATTTACGTAGGGATAATAGTTTAAAACTATATTTGTGGTCCGAATTAAAATATAATACGTACATCCCTATAAAGTCTCATTCACGACCTAATAAAAGGGAAATTTACAATAAAGTTTGGAGTAAGAATCTAGAAATAAACTAGTTGTAGTTTAAATTTTCAAGACAATATAAAAATTAATAAATCTTGAACAAGTTGTAGATTAGAATATTACTAAAGGAATTGATGTCACTATGTTGTGATGGTAAAATTATTATTTTTTGTTTGAATGATATCTATTAAAGTGTATAAATTCGCTAGGTTCGAGTTTCCGTTTTCTACTTTCTACTTCAAATAACTTAAACATACATATGTTAACGATATCATATCAGTCTAAGATGTTAGAAAGTCAAGTCATTGTATAGACAATAAAAATTTGATTCTTTTAATGAAAGTTTCAAACTTCATCGGTGTAGAGTGTGCATAAATTGGTTTGAGAAATCTTTTGAACTATCTCGAAATTCGGGTTGGTTGAGTTCACAATCTCACTCAACCGAACTCTGTATTTTTGAGTTAAGTTGGTTAGATTGTCGGGTTGTTTTTTTAGTTATTTAAAAAAATCTACTTACCCATAATATATAACTAAAATCTCATAAAATTCAAATATCAAACACTCACAAGTCACAACTTATCACTAATATCAGTGACAAACGCCAAATACTCTTAATCTTCGTAATAATCTTACAAGTAGGGTAAAGTTGGGTTGAGATGTAACCCTATTCTCGAGTTGATCAAATTGACCCGACTCAAGAAATTTCAACTCATGAACGGACTTGAATTTTCAATTTGTTAAAAATTCAACTCAACCCAAATCGAAAACAAATCTATTCCAACGATCCAATGAACCTTCCAGATTTGAATTGGGTAATTCGAATGGGTTGAGTTAGGTAATATATGAACAAAATATGCAATAAAATGAAGAAAATGAAGTGAAAGGTCAAAATGTGTTGTTTTATTATTTATTACAAGTTCCAACATTGATTTAACCGAGTAGGATGTTCCTTGTTTGGCTTAAGTTGAGCCATGTTAAGTGGATTTGGTTTAAAAATGAAAGCATAGCATAGCATAGCAATAGGTTATGTTAGACATGCTTTTTATTGCTTCTTTCAAGAGGGTTAAAGATTATATGGCAGTCCATAATACATTAATATATACTAAATTAAATTAAAAGCTTATTATATTTTGGAAGCTATTTTTTAGCTTTATTTGATATGAAAGTATAATAAGATATAATTTCTTTTATGTTGTGTGTTTTCATTTCAAGAAATTAGATTAAAAACTGTTGGAAGGACATCATCGTACCGACTTTAGCTTACTGTCGGATTAACCTTGAAGGCTAAGTTAAGTGTTAGGAATTGTCTAGACATGAGCATAACCCAACATCCAAATATGGACAAGTTTTCTTGTTTTTGTCTTCTCTACCTTTAATTGGATATGACAATACAATACATGAATCTAGAACACTACTTATTGAAATGAATTCTTGAATCAAGATATCAAGAATGCCATAATGATACTATGAGTCATTATATATTAGAGATATATATTTTTTTATTTATAGGACCTTGGAACCCGCTCTAAATGAGTTGGAGAATCCCTATTTAAATGAGGAGGAACTGAGGAGAGCTTTTTCATTGCTTACTAAACAAGACCGGAAGGAGATTATATCTCATCTCTGTCCAATTTTAGCTAGTTTTATGCTTATATTGGAATTAATCATCATGGTTAGTTAGGTTAAGATATTAATATGTCTTAAGTATATCATATGAATTGATATATGTGAGAATTAATCGTTGGAATATAGTTTTAGAGGCGGTTACCAAGTAATTAGTAACTTCAGTCAAAACCAGCTAAGTGACTTTACTGTTAGAGTTAGTTAATTAACTGATGTATATTGGTGCATGCCATGTGACTCTTGCGTGTGCCATATTAACTATATGATGTTTATATGCTCTTTGTATTGTCATGTATGCATGTGATTTCCATTACATAATATTATGAATGAAATGAAATGTCATGTATGTAATGTTATGTCTTATCATGTAAAGTTATGTGATGGATTTTGTGATGTTTGTCATGTACACATGATGCTTATATGAAATATGTAATGGATGAAAGGAGAAAGGAAATGAAATCAATGTTACGTTATGAATGAAAATCATGAGACCTCATACATGTATTTATGTCATGTGTATCGGGATACTTCCCCATTATGTTATGCTAGTACAGACATGTACCTTCGATATTTTTGTTCGCTATGATATCATGTGGACCTCTCTTTTTTTTAAGTGTTCAGTGATGTGTAATGGGTTGTGCCTGAACAAGTCAGACCTAGGAGGTACATATACGAGCCCACTTGATGGGTCCATGTGCATGTACATGGGTTGTGTGCGAAGAAGTATCATGCATCTAACTTTGCTCGGAACTGGAAAGAGCCTAAGGTCATATTACGATTTTAAAAGATAGGTCTCAATCATGTATTGTGTGTGATTGCATTACTAACCCCAACAATGGGGTGACTTACTAAGTATTTCTTAAAATACTCAAGTCACGTGGTACATTATATTTTTCAGGTAACAGCAAAGCTCTCATGTAAGGATGACAGTTAACGCTAAATACCATGGAAGTCTAGGATAGATCATGATAGAACAATATCATTGAATTTAATTAGTAGTTGGTAGGTGTTTTGTTCACAACTATTTTATGTTTAATTCACAACTATTAGTAGTTGATAGATGTTTTATAACAACTACCCACATAAGTGGCTTCACTACTGATTTAATTGGATGAATTGCTTGAAGTATGAACGGCTCATGCAAGGGCCTTCTGATTGTTTAATGTTTGCTTATTATATTATGTTATGTTATGTGGTAATTGTGAGAATGGATTATCATGACACATTATGCCATTGTTGATTGTGCTATGTTATGAAAGTGTGCTACCATATCATACGCTCCATTATGAACTGACATAAACTAATTAAGTTACATATGAAACGAACAAAAAATATAACTTGCATTATAGATACATAAAATGATTTTAAACTATGAAAACTCCATGCATATTGTATGTTCACGTGCATCGGGATATTTTTCTGTTATGATTAGTACCAATGCGTATACTACAATGCTATGATACAATATTATGTACACTATGAATATGTGCGCTCTCTTCCCTCTGTAGTATACTGACAACATGAGTGTATGTTAGACTAGGTTCAAAGGGCATGTATACGAGATCACTGGGGGTCCATGTGCGCTTACATAAGCCATGCGAAGGAAGTGAGACCAAGGCCATAAAACGATGTTTTATGAAATGATAAGTCCCAAACATGATTGCATTGTGATTAAATTTTCTGACCCAATAGTGGTTATTCACTGATTATTTCTTAAAATACTCCAGTCACGTGCTACTCTTATTTTTCAAGTAAAATAATACCCTCTGTATAGAGGACGACGTTGCGGTGACAGCCTAGCTAATTAAGAAAAAGATCCTAGGTGTATAGATAAGGAACACAATCTCAATTGGTATTAAGCCTATTGGCAAAATCAATAGCAAAATTATAAGAGCTTATGCTCAAAGTTGACAATATCATATCAACATAGAAGGTCATTATTCCTAACCATATCGAACTTATTACTTCTTAACCACGTTATATTTTGAAGCTTTTTGTTAAATAACATATAGTTTAGACTCTCATCTTTATAAAGTTGCAACATAGAGTAGAGTTTTAATTATTCTAAATATGGTCATCAGGCACAAATATTTATATTAGATCAATTACCCACCATTTGTATTCACAACTTTAAGAAAAAGGAGTTCAGATCTTGCAACTAAAAACAAAATATTTTATGGCAACTAAATTTTGCTATTATTACTATATTATATAGCCCAAACATGTCACGGAAGCATATTAGACCTAGACTAAAGTTCTATTAATGCATAATTTTGACCCGGAACGATATAAATTATAAATATTTAAAAATAAAATAAGTGTTGTTTTAGTTTAACCATGACAAATTGAGGGTTAAATCATCGACTATGAAATCCCATATCGGTTGAGGAAGAGAACCAAACATCCTTTTATAAAGATGTGGAAACCTCTCCTTAGGAGATACGTTTTAAAAAACCTTAAGAAGAATGTTGAAAGGAAAAACACAAAGAGAACAATATTTGCTAGTGGTGCGTTTGGGCTATTACAAATGATATCAGAGCTAGACACCAAGTAATGTTGAGCCCCAAAGAGGGTGAATATGTGGTGATGTGCCAACAAAAATGCTGGTCTCGAAGGGGGAGTGGATTTGGTGGGGGTCCCACATCGATCAAAGAAAGGAACGAGTGCTAGCGAGGACGTTAGGCCTCGAAGGAGAACAAAACACATGTTATAAAAATGTGGAAACCTCTCCCTAGTCTAAAAAATCTTGAGGGAAAGTTTGAAAGAGAAAGTCTAAAGAGAACAATTTCAGCTGTCGGTGGGCTTGGGCTGTTACATCGACTATTGAAACGATAATTAATGTTCAATCGATTAAGCTATATTCTCGAGAAAAATTAATTTTTTTTCTCCCATTTTTATTAAACGGGGGGGGTTGAAGTTGCTTGTTGGGAGGATGTCTTGTGATGAGAGGAAAGGGTATCTTTGGGACCTTTTTTTGGCCCTTTGCTTTCCTCCTTTATCTTTATATTTCTATGTTATATATATATATATATATATATATATGACAAATTTGGAGAATATTAATTAAGAACAAGTGATAATTCAATGAAAAATGGGCAATTGGATAGCAACTCTTCAAAGAAAGGGAGAAAAAAAAGAATTATTGAATGAGTTTTATTCAATTGTGTAATTAATATTTGGTGCATAAAAAGGCAAAGGTAAATAAAAAATAGTACAAATTTTCAATTTTCTAAAGGGATAAAATATTTTGTTTTCTAATGGAAAAATGATTATGTATAATAATAGAATAGCTTAAAAAAGACATCAAATTATTTTGTCCTTGTGGAACAAGCAAAGATTGATATTATTCCTTGCTTCCATTTCAAAGAACACAACAATTCATGTTTCTTTAATGAAGATTTAGTGAGATTACTATCGAACATGTTTTTTTTTTCACGTAGATTAAAGAAAAGTACATGAATGAACCGAGATTATTTCTGAATGAGAATGATTTTAAAGATATGATGAGCAATGCTTAAAAAGTTGATAATAAGGTGCACTTTATTTTTCAGTGGCTCAATCATCAAAACTCGAAAGTGCATGCTTGGAACAATCCTATTTCGAGTGACTGTTTGAGAAATTTTCTAAGAAATAGGTGAGTTACAGCCAAATATATTAAAATGACTCGTGCTGATCGGTGAAGATAGTTTTCAATTTTAAAAACACTTCAAGAATCGTAGTTAATATGATCATATTGTAGGAAACACCTGAAATTAGAAAAAAGAAAGAGAAGATGAAATATTAATGCCTTATTATTTCAGTTTTCTTGTATTTGTAATGACCCGACTTTTTACTATTTTTTTATTTGAAAGTCGAGGAAAGGATTATCATAAACAACGAAACAATCAAATAAACTTTTAACCGGACCCAAATTAAAATATTGTCCATTCAAAATAATTCAATCCAAGAATTCAACCTTTAACTCAATTAAACCCTACACCTATAAATAAGTAGAAAATTTGTGTTGACTAAAAAACCATAGCGTTACTAAAAATGTTGAGTATAATATCAATTGCATACAACATTTTATGTGGGACCAGAAGTTGGATAGTATAATAAGTCATTTCTCTTCTTGTAATAACTAGTTGAACAATTAACCCGCGAGTTGATGTGTTAAAAATTGTGATGCATGTGACGTGTGGCGATCTCTCATTGGTCGCAGTGAAATTTAGTAATAAAACGCGTTGCATAGGGATTGAACGCTCACATGATACGTGTGATCCATGACTCGATCTGTTGACCTTAATGGCAACCCTTCCCGTCTATCTGTCTCAATCGCATTATCCAACCCGAGACCTGATCTGTGACCTGCAAGAACAACTCGGAGACGTGCATGGGTTGGCTCTTGCTGGCGCGTAGGCACATGTAGGTGTGTGAGGGACCTACCCGTGAATTTTCAAGAAGTTTGGAGCCTTTAACAAGCAGAAAAGCAAACTCAAAAAGGTATGTTTCATCTCTATAAATAAACAAGCAATTTTTATACAAGTGTAGGGATTTTTGCAAAGCGAGAAGAAAACATGCATAAGTAGAATACGAGTCCAGCAATATGGATACGTAAGGTATGTAAGATGTAAGAAATTACCAAAATACTCCTATGATAAGTTTTATGAGGAATGTTATTTTAAATATTTTTACTATGTTAGAAAGGAGAATGGGCTATTGTGATATGTGCTCCACGCAATTGATGGATGTTATCTTTCCATTAAACTTGTTTGTTTGTTCTGTCTGTTAGCATGAATAATTTAGTTTATGCTTTCAATGATTTTGGCGATTGATAGGGTATTTCCCTAATAAACTTGTACAAACGTTTAGATTATGTAAATCATGCTCTATGTGATCGATAAGATAATTTTTTAGTAAATCATGCATAAAAGAACTAAGTTAAGAATAGGGCAGTTTCAAGGTGACTGTGAGATCCCACATCAATTGTAGAGGGGAACGATAAGGGTGTGGAAACTTTTCCCTAGTAGATGCGTTTTAAAACTGTGAGGTTAACTACGATACGCAATTAGTCAAAGCAAACACTATCTGCTAGCAGTGGGCCTGAGTTGTTACATTGACCCAGGTCAGTACATTCCCTTTAGACCGAGCACTCTAGGGTCGTGAGTAGCAATCAGAGGTTTAGACTTACATGCACCTAGAGTATAGATTAGTCAAGATGTTAGTTCTAAATATCCTGAAAATGATAATTGACAATTAAACTGCCTAAACGCCCCTAAGAACCTAGTAGACATCCATGATGGCACCCTAGGCTACAAGTAGTGTGAACAATGTCATCGATCTCTCCACTATCTTTTCTACTTTGAGATAAGGGTAGTGTGTACCTCAACCATGTGAAATGGATCGAGGTCTCTTAAATAGGGTCATTGTGCTGTAAACCTATTCATGAAAGGGGGGCTTGGACTACATAGGTTGACCCAATAGCTAGCAGAACCGGATTTCACATCTCCCAAACTATGGTGACTTTATGATCCTATGGGAGGGTCCGTTAGCTAACCTTCCATAGATGATGTTTAGATTCAGCTCACACCATACTGTCCCCATCTTTTTTATTATGTAGCGCTTGAGCTCAAGTCATCGATCATTCACTGTGTAAGCAAAACAAGCTACTACCTAAGTCAAAGAACATAAAAGTAATTCACCCTAGAGATGGGATCTGCAACGCCAAAAAAAGTGTGAACCATCATCTCCAAACCTAGAGTGGATCCGAATCAGTTAAAATACTATATGAAGCTTCGAGGCACTCTAGTTACTCAAATAACTATAGAGACTAGGCTCAAACTTCTTAAAGCCTATAGTAAAACTGGTAGATACTTACTCGTAAAACCAGTTGTTTACTCAATACTCACCCTTTTTTTCTTTTCTTTTTCAAGTATTAGTCGAGGTTGGATGGTGCTCGGGAGCTATGCTACACAAAGGAGTATCGACTTGGGGCATCATTTGAAATTGTACTGTTGATTGTTCCCATTTCTCATTTATAAATAACTTGAACCGCATCTTTTTTGTAAATTTAAGTATTTCCATTAACCTCGCGAACAAACTTGCTAAATTTATTATAGTATTTTAATGTTATTTTTCCCTTAAGGGTTTAAACCCATGTGCACTTATGTGCAAAGATCTTAAGTATTCCTCCTTAACCTTTCGAGCCTTAATTTATAATAATATTTTAATACTATTAAAATGTTAAAATCTTTTTTTTTTTTTGTTCATTCTATTAATTTTCAAATTATCACTATGTGAGGTTGATGAAATATTATTGGTTATGAATTCTATTCTCATCTTCTTTTTTTCACACTCTAATTCATATAATCACCATCAAACTTTCTTCCTATATCTTCTTTGGAAAAACCAACTTCTCCCTCTCTTGGAGATTCATGACATGCTAGGCTATGTTGATGGAACTATAGTTTCACCGCCTCGTTTTGTATCAGAAACTTCCTCATCACTCAACACCAAATATTTGGCGTGGAAAGCAGCCGATCAACAGCTTTGCTGTCTCCTACTTTCCTCTCTCACCAAGGAAGTCATTGTTGTTGTCGTTGATCTCTCTACTTCACGTGATGTTTGGCTCGCGTTGGAGACTATGTTCATCCATCATTTGAAAGCCCGTGAACTGAGACTCAAGGATGACTTCCAGCTGATGAAATGTAGCACCAAACTTGTTGCTGAGTATGTCCATACCTGCAAAACAATATGTGACCAACTTCATGTCATTGGCAGACCCGTCGAGGCATTGATAAAGTGCACTAGTTCCTTCGTGTAAGAAGCACCAAATTTTCAACTTTTTCTATTCCTCATATGGCTCTCAACCCTCTCAACCTTTTTTTTTTTTTTTTTTTTTTTTT
>NW_019272042.1:2954795-2973746 GCF_002738345.1 Cucurbita maxima
TTTTTTTTTTTTTTTTTTTTTTTGCAGATTTAGTCTCTAAAGCTAAGTTTTGAGTTGTTCCACCGCTTCCTTGAGTCTTCTGACTCCGCTCCTACGACATTCACAACCACTAATCTTGGCTGCACCCATGGAAGTCATCTTGCTTCCTTTAGCAACCAATGAGGTCGCTTTCATTTCCACAACAACTCTTCCAACTGAGGACGAACCCATTCGAGTTAAGGTCGTCGACCACCTCGCTACCAAATATGTCGCATGGAGAGCCATTATGTTGTCCGCTGCAACCAACAATATGTTCGGTCTGATTCTACTCATGCTCACCTTGTTGAAGTCTTCAACACGTACTATTCTATTGCTGGACCCGAGGTCGTTGATTAGTTTTTGGACACTGGGGCTTTGGCCCATATGACCGTCATTCTCTATTTTGGATCAGTCTAAAAATTACACTGGTAAGGACTATGTAATGGTAGGAAACGATGCATTCCTACCCATTATCCACACTTGTACTCTTTCTCTCATTCCAAATATTCACTTATTAGATGTCTTGTTGTCCATAATCTCATTAAAACTCTTCTTTCAATTAGGAAATTAACGTCTAATTTTTCTCTCTCGGTTAAATTTACTAATAATGTTCTTACTATCCACAATTGTCAGACAGGAAGGGGTGACAACCAGTAAAAGAGATGGAGGGCTATATGTGCTGGAGCACGACAACTCTGCTTTTATTTTTGTCCTTAGAAACAAA
The DNA here is from genome assembly GCF_002738345.1 of Cucurbita maxima. Taxonomy (NCBI): domain Eukaryota; kingdom Viridiplantae; phylum Streptophyta; class Magnoliopsida; order Cucurbitales; family Cucurbitaceae; genus Cucurbita; species Cucurbita maxima. The sequence continues at coordinate 2,955,538 of NW_019272042.1, forward strand.
TTTTTACGTGTTTCATATGATTTATGACATGCTCGCCTTGGTCATGTGAATTATTATGTTATTTTTTTTTAAATAAAAAAAATGTCATTTTTCTCTTATGTCTTTATTGTCTTTTCCATCACTACATAGTACCTATAAGCTTGCGAAAAATCATCGATTGCCTTATTCCCGCAATGAATATAGGTCGTCTCATGTGTTAAACTTTATTCATTGTGATCTTTAGGGTCCTTTCCCCATCACATCCGATTTGAGTTATTTTTACAATATTATTTTTATTGATGATTATTCCTTATTCACTCGACTTTACCCTTTAAAATTTAAATTTGATTTCTTTGATATTTTTCTTCAATTTCAAAAACTCGTGGGAAAGTCAACATTCTACTCATATCAAGGTTTTTCAAAACAATGGAGGTGCTAAATTTACTAGCACTCTCTTCAAAACTCACTTACGTACTTCTAGCATCCCCCATCAACTCTCTTGTCCATATACCTGCTCAAAATGGTTGTGTTGAGAGAAAATATCGTCATGTGACTGAGACTGGCTTGATTCTTCTCTTTCACTCTCATCTTTCTCCTCGTTTTTTGGTTGACGACTTCAATACTGCAGTTTATATTATCAACCGGTTGCCTACTTCACTCTTTGGAGGTAAGTCACCCTTTGTACTTCTCTATGGCTACTCTTCGCATTATGACAATTTTCATCCCCTTGGTTGTCATGTTTATCCTTGCTTGCGTGATTAGATGTATAACAAACTTTCTCCCCGCTGCATTCCTTGCATTTTCTTGGGTTATAGTCTCTCTCATAGAGTATTTCGTTGTCTTGACCCCCCACCACCACTAAGTTATACATCACCTGTCACGCTCAATTTGATGAAGACCCAACCTCTTTTCTCTCTTCATATTTAAAATTTGTTGGAACCGCATCTTTACCATATTGATTCATCCCCCTACCACTTCTTCACCGCACATTCCTTGATCCAGCTCATCTGTGTGATATTTGATCGGACCTTGTGGATGAGTCTGTGTAGGTTGATACTTCTCTTGCAGGTTCCTCTTTGCCACCCTCGACTACTAATCTACCCTCTATTGAACCTGCTGTTGATTTCTCTTCATCTTTGGGCTCTCATCCTATGATCACACGAGCCAAACCTCGTATCTTCAAGATTTGTCATCCAGCAAATCTTTGTATTTTGGGCTCATTTGGACTTCTTTCTATTCTTTTTGCATCCACTGAACCAAGAAAATTTAAATTTGCTGCTAAGAATCCTGCTTGACTTGCTGCTATGGATTAAGAAATTTGAGCTTTACAGCAAAATGACACTTAAATTTTGGTTCTTCGTCTTGCCAACACCAACATCGTGGGCTCTAAATGGGTGTTTCGCATTAAATATTTGCCCAATGGATTCGTCGAGCATTTCAAAGCTCATCTTGTTGCCAAAAGTTATACTCAGGTTCTTGGTCTATACTACACAAAGACTTTCCGTCCAGTTGTCAAAGCTACTGCTGTCCATGTTGTGCCTTCTCTTACTGTCACAAATAAATGACCACTTTACCAACTTGATGGCTTTCCTATATAGCACTCCTATTGAACATGTTCATATGGACCAACCTTCTGTGAATATGAATCCTCAATTTTCACTCATATATGTCTATTTCTTTTATCACCAATCTAATGTTGATGACATTATTGTTATTGGCAACAACTCATCTCTTCTTGGAAGCTTTACTCGGAACCTTCATTATGAGTTAGCTACCAAGGATTTCGGTTCTCTCAGTTACTTTCTTGGTCTTGAAGCTTCACCCACTCCGAAAAGGTCTATTTATTGGTCAGTTAAAATATACTCAAGATATTCTTACTCGTGCTCAGTTGCTCAATAGAAAATCAGTCCACATCTCATAGTTATTTCTCAACACCTAACTGCTGATGGTTCTCCTTTCTCCAATCCTACTCTCTATCGATCTCTTGTTAGCATACTTCAGTACTTGACCATTACACGTCTAGATATTACCCATGCTATCAATTTTGTCAGTCAATTTTTGCATGTCCCTACTGCATATCACTTTTTTGTTGTTAAACATATTCAACTATTGATATGAACCAAGAGACATCAATCATACAATATGCTTCAATGAAGATGTGAAGAAAATATTGTTGAAATTATCAAAAGATATTTCAATTTATGTCACATTGAAGAAGAATGAAGTTTCATGTTATAAATTTTGGGTAGATTACAATTTAGAGTAATTTAGATGTATTGTATTTCATTAATGTATTTTAAGACTTTTAATTTAATTTAGGTTACAATTACATAATGGTTAATTATGGTCATTAGTATGAATGTTACAACTCTTGTAATGCCTTTAGTAGTTTCATTTTGAGGCTATATAAAGCCATGTATGTTGTATTTGTAGGAAGACTTGGAAAATATAGTAAAAGAAGCATTTGTGCTCTTCTTTGGCCAATGGCCAAGTTTTTTTGCAATTCTATGTAGTTTAGGTTGCATGTAGAATCATTCAAGCTCGACATGATCAATCTTGCTTGTGGAGTGATTCGAATCTCAAGCAAGTGTTCTTGCCTTGAGATATTTGATCAACAAGAATCATTCAAGCTAGACATGATCGATCTTGCTTGTAGAGTGATTCGAATCTCAAACAATGTTCTTGCCTTGAGATATTCGATCAACAAGGTAATCCAAATCTTACTCCCCTTCATTGAAGCATATTGTATGATTGATGTCTCTTGGTTCATATCAACTATGCTAAGCAAACACTCCAATTTGGTATTACCTTTCGTCCATTCACTGTTCCTAATGCACTAGTGACTTATTCGAATGCTTACTGGGCTGGTTTTTTCGATCCTCGTCGTTCTAAACTCAGTTATTCCATTTATCTTGGTAACAATCTCATTTCTTAGAGTGCCAAAAAATAACCTACTGTCTCACTCTCCAGTTGTGAATCTGAGTATCGTGCTCTTGCCATGATTGTTGTTGAACTTTTTTGGCTTATGCATCTTATGTGACAACAAAAGTGCTATTTTTTTTTAAATCTAATCTCGTTTCTCACAAGCGGGCCAAACATATTAAATTAGATTATCATTTCCTTCGGAAATTAGTTATCGCTAGCAAACTTTACACACAGTATGCACATTCCCATCTCCAAGTTACTGACATTTTTCACTAAAAGTGTTTCTCGACCTCACTTTGAATTTTTCAGATTCAATCTTCGCGTTCTTTCAAATTCGACGTTCAACTTGGGGGGATGTTAATTATTGTTTACCATATGTATTATATTTGACCCTTTATGATAAGTTATATTGAGATATTTAGTCTTCCATTATAGTATATTATAGGTACTATATTTGACCTTTTATTAAAGAAAAATATCCAGATATTTTCCTTTTTACCGCTTACTATAAGTATCATATTTTCCTTTAATTATAGGCAAATATCTTATACCCATTTATTGCTCTTTTGCTCTTTCCATATCCTTTGTAACTATTTTATTATGTAAATAATTATAAATAGAGAACTTTCACCACTATTTAGATGAGATGGTTTTAGCAAATATTCTCAGTTTGGAGTAACTTCGAGGAACGAAAGATTCGCGAACTCAAATTTAGGGAAAAGATAGCTAAGGCCAACTAAGTAACCAAGTAAGCAGCCTTATTATAGGATAGGCTGGACAATTGCTTGTTGTATGATAACACGTGCCTAGTGGCACCTGCACGTGTCATTTATGATTTATACGCATGATGCTTAATGATGATTTATGATATCTGACATACGATGACGTAAATGAGTTATATGATGATGACTTATCATGTTTTACGATGATTATGATGTGTTATATAATAGCAATGCATACTAGTATGATGACGTAAGATGATGATATTTTCTTAATATAACGTTATTTTTCATATTGAGATGAGAAGCATGTTTTGAATACCATATTGCATTAGGATGATAATTTTTCTAGGAAACAACCCTAGTTAATATTAATGATGATGAAAGTATGAAGACTACTGCACATATATTACTTATAATAATATAAGGATGAAATTAGGGTTGTGTTAAAGATGTTTTAAAGATGAGAAACCATAGGGACCTCATGCATTATGTTTGTACATAAACATCAGGCTACTTCTCCTTTTACAATGATGAAGATGGACGCGTACACTAAGATGATGATGGTGATCATGTCGTGCCTGACACTCAGGGGTCTGCTGATCTCTAAACGATGTTACTAACAGCTAGCTCAACTATGATTGGTCCACTGGGTGCAAACCGTCTAGAGATTCAAGCTCGCATGTGTGGGTCGTGTGTAAGGAAGTACGACACATCCAAGTTGGTCCGGACTTGAGGCCACCGCAATGAGCGATCCTCGAATTGAGAAATACTAGCATGATAACCAACTACCAACCAGACAAGGTGAGAATCCAAAATAATGATTTGAACTCGAAAGGATACTCATATTTTGGGAGACTTCTTAAAGTGAGAATGTTGTAAGGAAAAAATATAAATTTTAAAATGTCCGAGCCCGAGTTCAAACCGGGGACCTCTAGCATGTGAGACTAGCATGATAACCAACTACACCACCTAGACAAGGTGAGACTCCAAAATAACTATTTGAACTCGAAAGCACACTCATATTTCGGAAGACTTCTTAAAGTGAGAATGTTGCAAGGAAAAAATATAAATTTTAAAATGTCTAAGCCCGAGGACCTCTAGTGTGTGAGAATAGTGTGATAACCAACTACACCACCCAGACAATGTAAGAATCCAAAATAACGCTTTGAACTCAAAAGGACACTCATATTTCGGAAGACTTCTTAAAGTGAGAATGTTGTGTAAGGAAAAAATATAAAATTTAAAATATCTGAGCCCGAGTTTGAACTGAGGTCCTCTAGTGTGTGAGACTGGTGTGATAACCAACTACACCACCCAGACAAAGTGAAAATCCAAGATAACACTTTGAACTCGAGAGAACACTCATATTTTGAGAGACTTCTTAAAGTGAGAATGTTGTAACGAAAAAATATAAAATTTAAAAAATGTCTGAGCTCGGGTTCGAACCGAGGACCTCTAGTGTGTGAGACTAGCGTGATAACCAACTACACCACCCAGACAAGGTGAGAATCCAAAATAACGCTTTGTAATCGAAAGAATTTCAAGAGACTTCTTAAAGTGAGAATGTTGTAACGAAAAAATATAAAATGTCTAAGCCCAAGTTTGAACTAGAACTTCTAGTGTGTGAGAATAGCGTGATAACCAACTACACCACCCAGACAAGGTGAGAATCCAAAATCACGCTTTGAACTCAAAAGGACACTCATATATTTCGGGAGACTTCTTAAAGTGAGAATTTTAAAATGTCTAAGCCCGAGTTCAAACCGATGGCCTCTAGTGTGTGAAACTAGTGTGATAACCAACTACACCACCCAGACAAGGTGAGAATCCAAAATAACACTTTGAACTCAAAAGAACACTCATATTTCAAGAGACTTCTTAAAGTGAGACTGTTGTAACGAAAAAATATAAAATGTTTGAGCCCGGGTTTGAATTGGAACTTCTAATGTGTGAGAATCCAAAATCACACTTTGAACTCAAAAGGACACTCATATTTCGGGAGACTTCTTTTAAAATGTCTAAGCCCAGGTTCGAACCGAAGACCTCTAGTGTGTATATTTCGGGAGACTTCTTTTAAAATGTCTAAGCCCAGGTTCGAACCGAAGACCTAGGAAAAAATATAAATTTTAAAATGTCTAAACCTATGCTTGAATCGGGGATCTCTAGTGTGTGAGACTAGCGTAATAATCAACTACACCACCGAGACAAGGTGAGAATTTAAATTAATACTTTGATCTCGAAATGACATTTATATTTCTGGAGACTTCTAAAAGTGAGAATGTTGTAAGGAAAAAATATAAATTTTGAAGTGTCCGAGCCTGAGTTTGAGAACTAGGACCACTAGTGTATGAGACTAGCATGATAACCAACTACACCACCCAGACAAGGTAAGAATTAAAAATAATGCCGAAGTTTAAACTAGGAACCTCTAGTGTGTGAGACTAGCGTGATTACCAACCACACCACCCAAACAAGCTAAGAATCCAAAATAACGCTTAAAATATATGAGCCTCGGTTTTATAACACTTTGTTTTCTTATTATCATATTTCAGGTTGTTGGGTTTGAATCCACACACTTAAGTGCAAAAGATCTTAAATCTTCTCCCCTAGCCTCTTCGACAACCCTACTTAATTTTTATAATATTTTAGTAGTATTAAATTGTTAAAAATATCGATCATTATTTTTCAAATCATGATGCAAACCTTGAAATAATATTACTTTTATCATTCTTGAACGTAATCAGTATAATCTTCTAGCCAATATTTCTTCTTCTCCTCTTCTTTGCGTTCATCTAAATCAAGTGTGTGAATTGTTGTGCGGTTCTAACAATTGACATCAAAGCTTGGAGATATTCACCATAATCTATGAAAATGGAAAGCTCAAACATTGGAATCGAGAAGTTTGATGGATTCGATTCGATTCGATTTCTAGAAGATGCAGATTGAAAATTATCTGTACGAGAAAGATCCTCATAAACTCTTGTCCAAGGTGAAGCCAATTACCATGACCCACAAAGTAGTGAAAACTCAAGGATGGGTAGTCTCTAGGATTGATCTAGTTGATGTTGTCAAGAATGTGGTGTTCTACATTATCAAGGAGAAAACAACTTCATATATGTTGAAGGCGTTGTCTCATATGTATGAAAAATCGCCAGCTATGAATAAAGTGTATTTGATGCGTAGTTTTTTGAATATTTACAAATTTCTAAAGGTGGATTTATTGCGGATCCTATAAATGAATTTAATATTATTGTAAGTCAATTAAGTTATATGAAAATTAATTTCGAAGATGAAATTAAAGTATAGATTTTGATGTCATTTTAATCCAAGTCGTGGGATACTGTTGTTGCTGCAATTAGTACGTGTTGATTGAAGGGGCAAAAGTAACTCGAAGAGCTCAAACATACCTAGCCAATCAAAATCAAAGAACTGAGGAAAATATTCAAATAGACTAAACCTAACGTATTCTAAATATCATTGATCAGTTGGACAACACAATTTGTGCAACAGAGATTGGAAAGAGTTCATGAAAGATTGGAAAGAGTGTTATGGTGGTAGCATGTGATGCAAAATCTGGAACCTTATACACTACTAGAAGGTGTATGAACATAATTGTTGTTGCTGAGAGTGCTTCCCGTTCAAGTCCATGACACAATAAACTGGAAATATGAGTGTCAAAGGAATTAAGATGTTGGCTACGAAATAAGTTTTAGAAGGTCTGAAATTTATTGATATGGGTCTTTGTGGGAGATGCGTTATAGGCAAATAGAAAATAGTTTCTCAAAGACGGTTAGAAAACCAGAGAAAGTACGATTGCAAATGGTCCATACAGATGTTTAAGAATCATCTTCAATTTTATCACTACGTGGATCAAAGTTTTATGTCACTTTCATTGATGATTTTAGCAAGAAGATATGGATTTATTTCGAAAAATTGAAGTTGAAAATCATACTAGTTTGAAGATCAAATGTCTAAGGTTTGAAAATGGATGAGAGTACGAAAAGTCAGAATTCAAAGCATTGTGTGCAGTTGATGGAATTAGATTAATGAGAACAATTCTCAATAAGACAAAAGGAGGATTCTTGATTACCAAAGACATTTTGGATTAAGGACGTGAATACAAAGGCCTACTTGATCCATTGAGAATCATCAGTGAGTTCAAGTTGCGAGAAGAGACGTAGACAGGAAAAGAACTTAAATACTTTCACTTAAAAACTTCTGGTTTCACTGCATATGTTCATGTTGATCTAAAAAAGAGAGACAATCTTTATGTCAAGACTGTGAAGTGTTTCTTCATAGGTTATGGTTCTTACATATTTAGGTACGCGTTTTGGAATGACAAAAATAGAAACATTCCAAGATATTGTGATGTGATATTTAATGAAAATGTTTTTGATGTCGCAATAGAAACTCAAGAAACTCTTAAGATTGTTAGTGATAAATCAAAGGCAGAGCAAGTGACACCTGATCAGGAGTTCAGATCATTCAAAACCATCCAAACATGAGATAAATATTCACCTTTATTACACTATTTTTTGTTGATCGGTGAAAGGGAACTAGAGTCTTTTGACGAGACCCTACAGTTGGAGAATGCAACAAGTGGGAGCAAGCTATGGATGATGATAAGACTTAGATGTCTAGGCTTCATAATTGTGTTGTTTTTTTTTTTTTTTTCATCTACTAAAGTTGAGTACATGACAATAGCTGGAGCTGAAAAAGAGATAATATAGATGATCGACTATCTAGAAAAACTAGACAAGAATCAGCACGAGAAGATTCTTTATACAAATAGTCAAAACGTCATATAATTGATGAAAAACCCAGTCTATTATTCAAACACAAAGAACATCAAAAGAACATATCATTTTACTTGCAGGTAAGTGAAAGAATTTGATGTGTACGAAGAAGATAGAAGGTACAAAGAATAAAGCAGACACGTTAACAAAATGAGTTATGTTGGGAATTTGAGGTTCCCAAACTCGCGCTAGCAAACGCTCAATTTCACATGAAAAATCAAAATAATATGTTAACCAAAAAAAATTTTAATATTTTTTTTATAATAAGACGATAATTATCCAAACATATAATCATTATATGATTACGATATAACATGGTTCAAATAACACATGACTTCTAAAAAAACAAATTAAAAAGAATATTATAATACTAATAATAATTATTATTATCATTATTTAAAAAATTGTAGCATGTCGCATGGCGGTATAATTAATTTAAGAAAAGTAAAATTGATGACATCAAACCCTCATAAATAAATATTAATTAACACAATAATAATTATTATTTAAAACGTATTTACTAGGGAGAAGTTTCAACACTGTTATAAATAGTGTTTAATTATTCTCCTCAACTGAGGTGGGATCTCGCAATCCACCCTCTTTCAACGCCCAGTGTCTTTGCTGGTACTCGTTTCCTTCTGCAATTAATGTGGGATTTTTCATTCCATCCCCTTTAATGCCCAACGTCTTTACTGGCACACCACCTAGTGTTCACCTTCTTTTGGGGCTTAGCCTCCTCGTTAGTACATCGTCCAGTCTCTTCGAGGCTCGGCTCAAAGAGAACCGTATCAACTTCATAGTTAAGCGTATAAAATATAAAAATGAAAAGGGTTTGGTTTTAATAGAAACCATTGAAGGTGGGCATTTAGTTAGAGTGTTTTGGAGGGTTCAAAAATGGTTGGGGGTACTTTTGTTGTTAGTGGGCCCACTTTTTGTCTTCAGTTTCATGCATGAGGGCCGTCCCATTATCTTCCCCAACTTGAATGTCGGGCACATGCACTCCTATTTTTATATTCTTTTTTTCCCTCCATAATATTGTCGGTTTTTTTATTTTTTTATTTATTTCTTAAATATTAATAATAATTAAACCACGTACATTCACCGAACCCATCCTACCTTCCCCACCTAGCTTTACGGCTCACCCAATTTTTTTATTTTCTAATTATTCACTTACTTTTCCCCCTAACTTTTCTATTCCTATATATTATTTTACTATAATTTCATTTTTTCAGAGTTCGTTTCTAGTTGACATGGCTCTGACGAACTCGATAATAGAGTTCGCGTTCAATCAAATCCTACTCTACTTTTTAAAAATATTTAACTGTTATGATCGTAGTTGATATTAGTGATGTTTTGTGACTTGTAAATATTTGAACTTCATTCGTTTTTAATTATTAATTTAATATGGATTTTTTAAATAATTAAACAAAAAAAGTTCGAGTGATCTATCCAATAATCTAAAATTTTCAAGTTTATCTAAGAGATTTTCTGGACGCAATTAAATAAAAATAATCAGATATATATGGACATTTAATTATGTCATAAGTAAAATTATATATATATATTTTTTAATTAACAATAAATCCATTCACCACCATTAAACTTATTTATTAATAGCATAGATTCTTAGATACAAAATTAAATGGTAAAAATCATAAGATATCAAATTATCCATACTTTGATAACATAGGAAGTTTTCCCGATGAAAACTTTAATAAAAATCGTGATACTTGAGGTACCGAAGTTTAAATCTTTTCAAATCGTTAACATCTAGATTTGGCTTTCCATTCCATGTAGCAATGGATATAGTTCGACACTTTTGTTGTCGAGATGGAATGTTCATGTTGTTGAGTTTGAATGTTTGGAGGTATAGTAAGTCTCGACCATTTTGAGAATATGTCATGTAGTATGCCATAATCATATTTTACAAGCCTCACAACGCGATTGTGCAGCACATACTCTTGCTCTTGACTATATTAGCCAACTAAACTTGTGTCGTTGTTGACATGAGCAACACATACTCAAACCTCAAAACATTCGAAAAGCACTTTAAAAAAAATAATATTATAAACTAGCGAGCAATAGACAAAAACAACCACATTTATATAGCATATATCTTGAGTAAGAAGAATCATCAATTATTCGCATCATCTATATTACATTTTGTGGTATTTTAGCCTTGATAGATGCAAACATAATTTTGACTAGTAGTCACTGTTGGATGATGAAAGTCCTACATCGGCTAATTTAGGGAATGATCATGGGTTTATAAGTGAGGAATACTAACTCCATTGGTATGAGGCATTTTGGGGAAGCCCAAAGCAAAGCCATGAGAGCTTACGCTCAAAGTGGACAATATCATACCATTGTGGAGAGTCGTGTTCATCTAACCGTCACCACCCATAAATAATTATATTTTGAGTGATGTTTGAAGTTTTTTAACTATTTTGTCAATATATCCACATAAATTTCCAATGAGCATAGATGGCTTTCATTTCATCGATTAATCCATCTATGTTCCCTTAAACATAAACCATTAATCGAAATAGAGTTCGGGACTGTGCTATTTCTTTTTCAAGTAAAGGTAATAGCACCATTGTGCGGATGACAGTGTTGTTGTGAATACCATGAAACAATAGTTGCATTCGGTTTAAATTGAAGCCCTTAGATTAGATAAGAGACTTATTTGAAAAAAATTCTACCCATATTAGACATATAGAGTTTTTACCTTTGATATTTAAGTTTTACCTTTTTTTTACTGGTTAAAAAATTTCTTCAACCTCATCCGTATACCTCTAAATTTTATAATTAAAGGATTAAAAAAAATAATAATAATTTAATGTATTTTTTTTTAATGGTAAGCTATAATAAAATAGAATAAAATAATTTGAAAAAGTTTTAATAATGAAAAGATCATAACCGCACATTGAAAAACGCAAGACATCCCATCCGTTGAAAAAACAATCAGTCTCGATATCTTCAATTACCCCGTAAAGCTTCTCATCATCACTCCTCCACCTACAGATTTGGTTTCGAAAACGACGCCAACAAATGTCGTTTTGATACTTTTACCAAAATACCCCCGTCTTTTTAAATTTCAAAATAAAATATATAAAAAAAACAAAAAACAAAAACTAAATGAGCCAGTTTTACCTTTTCCCTTGTCAGTCTTGGTCCCTATGAAACTATCGTACCAGATAGCTTACAGACCCAGCCTACTCTTCACGCGCCATTTCCGCGCGTGTTATACAACTCATTTCCTTTTCAAATTATTCATCCATTTTTTTTTCTCTTTTTAATGTTCTTACAATTAAACTACTTTATTACGATTTTTTTTTTTTATATTTAAATAATTTATATAGAAATATATTTTATTATTTAAATTTACACCTCCTATAATATTAAAAAAAAAGAAAAAAAAAAAAAACATATATCATAGAAGCTAAGATAGTCATCTTATGAAATGGAGCATAGTGTTCATGCCAGACATGAACATGCCACCACGAGACAAACGAGCGATTTTTGAGCTAGACATGACCAAACAACACTTGTCTTGTAATTGACTATGAATGTAACCATAATAAGTTGGAAACGAATCATGTAGCGGTAGTATGTTTTCAGAAATAGATTTGACTACAATTTTATTTAAGTAAATAATTTCCATAAAATACTAAAAGATAAATGCAAATATAATTATTTAAAATATATCCGTAAATATGAGCATATGTTAAACGTTTTAATTTTCATTTTCGCATGATATTGAACAATATGAACTAAAAAGAAAGTTAATTGACATAATTACTGAGGTTAATTAATATGGTAATTAACTAGTGATATATTAAAATTACCGTCACTATATCTCGATTTGAAAATTCGCCTAAAAGAAAAAAAAAACGTGTATTTGTCTCTATAATTCAAAAAGTTCTTCTAAATTTTTATTTTTAATTTTATCGGATAAATCACAATACATCATTAATATCTCTTATGAACATTAAATAATCTTAATTTTCGTAACCATTACAAAAATATGATAGAAATGAGTTATAAACTCTATTTTCGAGTTGGTTAGATTAACTCGGTCACGATAAAAAGTTTCAATTCACATATTGAACTAAATTCACAATCTAACTCTCTATTTCGAGTTGAGTTGTGTTGATCCATCGAGTAATTCGTTTTTTTAACTATTAAAAAATTCATACTTATTAATTATATATTTTACATTAATAATTAAAATCTCATAAAATTCGAATATAAGATTCTCACTAATTTCTTTTATAAACGTTAAATATTTTTAATCTTCATAATAATTTTAAAAATACAATAGAATTTAGTTGTGAACCCTACTTTTGAATGGATCAAATTGACTCGACCCCAAAAGTTTCACCCCACGGAACTAAATTTTCATTTAAAAAAAAAAAAAAAAAAACCTAACCCAATCTTTACAATTGAGCCCATTTGCCGTCATCCACTTAAACATTTATTAAAAATGTTAAACGAACACAACTCTCCACAATGTTATGATATTGTCATATTGAATATAAACTTTCGTAAGTTTGCTTTGGGTAAATTGGGAGACTTTCATCCTCGGAAAAAAAAACAAAAAAAAAAATATATGTATATATAAAATTAACCACAAAAATAAAAAGAAAAAAAGAAAAAGAAAAAAAAAACGTAGAGAGAGAAACATAGAGAGAGAGAGAGCACTTTACCACTTTTATATGTTGCACGCATCCATGGCAGAGAAGAGAAGGAAGCACAAAGAAAGTACTCCAAAACCAGAGAGAGGAGGGAGGGAGAGAGAGAGAGAGGAGGAGAGAGAAAATCCTGAAGCAAACTCAGAAGAAGAAGAAGAAGGAGAAGAAGAAGAAAGCAGGAAAGAAGGCATTTGAGTTTCAGAGCTGTAAAGAAAAGAAAAGAAAAGGTCTTCTTCTTCATAACTCTCTCTGTTTCTCTGTTTTCTCTGTTTTCTCCTAATTGCATCTCACCTTGAGAGGGGGGGGGAGGGGGTGTTTCTCTGTAATTTCCCTTCAGATCTCAGCCTCCATCTCCATTTTCAACAACCTTTCTGCTTGGTTCGTATGATTATTTCTTGTGGGTTCTTGCTAGATGAAGGCCATGCCCTTTCCTTACCCTTTTGATGACCTTCGTCCAAATGGGGTTTTGAATTTTTCCTCTGTTTCCGATTCTTCGCCGCCTACACTCCGCCGTCACAACCACCGTCAACACTGGAGTTCTACTGATAACACTAATCTGCTCAAACAGATTTGCTATGTGGGTGCTGCTGAACCCACCTCTGTTCTCGACACTAGAAGAAGCCCAAGCCCTCCCACTTCCACTTCCACACTGTCTTCCTCTCTCGGCGGCGGCGGCGGCGGCAGCGGCGGTGGTGGTACTGCCTCCACCGACACTACCGTGGCGGCGCCGCAGTCTTCTCTCCCTGGAAACCCTTCTCCTTTAGATAAATGTGGCGGCGGAGGCGGAGGCGGCCTTGGAATGGATGATTGGGAGAGCGTTTTGCCGGAATCCCCTGGGCAAGGACCCTCCATTCTTGGGTTAATTATGGGCGATGTGGAAGACCCATCTCTTGGATTGAATAAACTCCTGCAGAGCGGCGGTGGTGGTGGCGGTATTGGTGGTGGTGGTGGTGATTCTCATCTGGACTTGGAATTCTCCGGGAGTTTTTCCGGTGTCGATCATGGGTTGGTCTTCGAACCCAATACTCTCGCCGGTGAGTCCATTGTCGACCCTTCTCTCCAAGCCCCATCTTATGCTAGACTTTCCGCCGCCGTGTCGAACTCGAACGCCATGTTTTCCGGCGTGTTTCAGAATCAAAATCAGCTGTCGGAAACCGTTGACGAGAAGCCACAGATTCTCAATTCTCCCCAAGTTATGATGAATCAAAATCAAACCCAGTTCACTCATAATCCACCTCTGTTTATGCCTCTTCCTTTTGCCTCTCCCGGCCAAGATCACCACCACTTCCTCGGTGGTGTCCCGCGGACAAAACGGTTCAATTCCGGTCCGATTCCGCCAAATTATCCAGTGAAATCACCATTTCTTGATTCGGGTCAAGAAAATATCAATCGCAGACAACAACAACAACAACAGACCCAACAAGTTCAGTTGTTTCCTCATCAGCAGCAGAGGCCATCCATGGCGGCCTTGGCCAAACAAAAAATGGTGAATGAAGACATAGTGAATCAACAACTCCAACAGGGCATCTCCGACCAGCTATTCAAGGCCGTAGAGCTGATCGAAACAGGCAATTCAGTTCTCGCGCAAGGGATATTGGCGCGGCTCAATCACCAGCTCTCTTCCCCTATTGGGAAGCCCTTCCAAAGGGCTGCTTTCTACTTCAAGGAGGCCTTGCAATCGCTCCTTCAAAACCCATCAAACCCCTCCAATCCTTCCCCTCTCAGCATCATTTTCAAAATCGCCGCCTACAAATCCTTCTCCGAAGTCTCCCCTGTTCTCCAATTTGCCAATTTCACCTCAAACCAAGCCCTCCTTGAGGCCTTTAACGGCTCCGGTCGGATTCACATCATCGACTTCGACATCGGCTATGGCGGTCAATGGGCTTCTCTAATGCAGGAGCTTGCCTTAAGAGGACCCCCATTTCTCAAAATCACTGCCTTTGCTTCCACTTCCACACACGATGATTTCGAGCTCGGTTTCACTCAAGAAAACCTCAAGAATTTCGCTAACGATCTCAACATTGGGTTCGAGCTCGAAATCATAAACATCGAGTCTCTCAATTCTGGTTCATGGCCTCTAGCTCTTAATGTCTCTGAAAACGAAGCCATTGCAGTGAATCTCCCCGTTGGTTCCCTATCATTGCCAATGATCCTCCGTTTCATAAAGCATCTTAACCCGAAAATCGTAGTGTCTGTCGACCGAGGCTGCAGCCGAGTCGATGCGCCATTCCCCCACCGTGTTATCCACGGTCTGCACTCATACTCGGCGCTGCTCGAATCCATGGAAGCTGTAACAGTAAATATGGATGCCCAGCTGAAAATTGAAAGGTACTTGGTGCAGCCATGTATCGAAAAAGTGGTGACGAGTTCTCAATGTTCGAACGAGAGGCTGCTGCCATTGAAATCGATGTTTTTGTCATCCGGGTTTTCGCCATTGACTTTCAGTAACTTCACGGAGTCGCAGGCGGAGTGTCTGCTACAGAGGACGCCAGTTCAGGGGTTCCATATCGACAAGAGCCACTCCTCGCTTGTTCTATGCTGGCACCGGAAGGAGCTCGTTTCAATCTCTGCTTGGAGGTCTTGAATTTTCATTTTTATGCCATTTTAATTTGTCTAATCAAGATCAATATCATTATCATCAAATTTATAATTGTGGGTTTTTTTTCTTTGGGTTTATCCATTTTCTTATGCTAATTGTCTATGAAAACTGATCGTTCTTAAGCCAACTTCAATCTCTTTTGGGGTTTTTCTTTTTGTACATTTTCTTCTCTATTGTTCGATCTTCAGCAGGCTATGTTAATGTCTTTTAGGGATAAATTATGAAATGGTGTGTCGGTGACCTAGAATGAATGTGTGAGATCCACCTGAAACATTCTTTACAAGCGTGTGGAACTCTTCTTAACAGATGTGTTTTGAAATCGTGAGGTTGATGACAATGGGTCAAAACAGACAATATAAATTAACGGTAGTAGCTGCTCAATTCTCGAGCTTGGGTAAAGTTGTTTGATGGGTAATTTTGATGATTTAAGCATGTTTTTTGTTCATTCATTTGATTTCCATTACACTTTTGAAGCTTTTTCAGACACTGAAGGCAATGGCAGGGTTGTTTGTGAATTATGACCATAAAAGAAAATAATGATGAGATTGAAAAGTCTAATGTTGTTTGATGTTGCAATGGAAAAATGGTTGCTTCTTTCTTTGGAGAACTCCAAGTGGTCCTTTCATAATTCCTTTTTGTTTTTTCAATCCGAGCTTTCGAGGGCTCACTAGAATATTTGGTAAATGGAACGAGTACCATCTAAATCCTTTAACGAACATCAATTGAACGGTAAGTTTGATGTCAGTAGTAATGATAATTCTATCTCCAGTAACAGATATTTACGTCGTTAAAAAAAAACTCGTAGTTAGACCTTGAGTTGGGTTGATCAGTCAGCCTATGGTGAACACCAATTGGCACGTTCCTTCGGTTGGTGGGAAGAAGAGAATAAATCCGTTGTTGCTCACTTTAGTGTTAGATTATATTGATTAAATGGAAATGGGAAAATTTTAAAATGTAAAATAAATGGTCAAAATACAAAGCAAAAATAAATAAAAATTTGTTGTCTTTTCATAAATGACTTTAAATTTAGGCAAAGTTGAAATAGTGGGAATAAGAGAATAAGCTTTTGTAACATCCCACTTTAGTTTGTCTATAAGCTTTCTACATTTAATGGAACAATACAAATACATGTAATAGGTTAAACTACACCTTTTCCGTTCAACAATTATGTCTGATCGAGAATTAAAAATACATATTTTTAACGACCCATGTCCAGAATTTAAATCAAGATTCAACATCTAATGGCTCTGACATTTTCCTGCATGATTCCCTGCGACATACTCATATTACTTACACTCTGCTTCTAAGATTGAAAACTAGCTCCAGAGATCAACACAAGTCCTTCTACCAAATTTCGTCTCACTCACATACGTCATAGAAAAATTCTAAGCAAAACACGTCTAACTACAGAGTTCTTATAATTTGAGTTATAAAAAATAAGGTGCACCTTATTGATATAAATGTAATTTTCAAGTATTTTAAATTTTTTTAGTCATCTTATTCGCATGATCGCTCTCATTTGTAAATGGTCTCAATTCATTCATTTACCATTTATTTATTCGGGTGTTGCACGGAGTATTCTTTAATACTTACTCTTGCTGCATGAATCATTAGATACAAGTCTCTGTTTAATGTTTTTAATTTATAGAAATAAAATAGAGTTTAAAATTTAAATTAATTAACAATATAATAAGAATTTATGTTAAATTATTAAATAACCGTTCCTTAAATCCTTTTTATCTCTAAAATTTGAAATTTTTATTTAAATTCTTAAAATTAAGATATATATATATATATATAATGAGAATTGATGTGACAACTAAGGTTAAAAAATGAAGATGCATGCCTAACATAATTTATAACACGATCACAATCATTTATAAACTGCTTTTGTGCATTCATTTTCATAGAATAAATATATAAATATAAAAAGTAGTTGGGATTACGTTCTCTTAATAATTTTCAATAATCCTTCCATCGAATAAGCCTCTTTCTATGGAGTTCTCGAAAAATTTCTTTTTAATTAAGGCTCGACTCCTTTTCTAGAGTTCTCGAACATAGTACACTTTTTGTTTGACACTTGAGTTATCTTTGACTACAATTTCGAGACTCACAACTTATTTGTTCAACATTTGAGCATTCTATTGACGTGACTAAGTTAAGGGCACGACTCTTTTAGTTTATTAAAAATCACGACCTTTCACAATGGTATGATATTAAAATATAGAATAGATAGGAAACACGGACCTTCAAACCTATTTACCTTGAATTTCCATTCTCGAGCGGAATTGAATAAATTAAACAGACATCTATAAAACAAAATAATTATTATTACAATTTTAATAATTGTGAGTTATTGCTAGAGTGCATTACAGCACAATTTCCTTTAAAATCCAAAATTTAAATATATTATTATATAAAATTTAAAAAGACCGTACGCTATGGCAGTACCAAACACAGAGGGGATTTGGGGGGGGGGGGGGGGGGGCCCCAC
>NW_019272042.1:2973814-3019732 GCF_002738345.1 Cucurbita maxima
TGGGGGGGGGGGGGTGTGGGGCCCACCAGACAGCTCGGAGAACGACATCTCCATCAAGCCTCTGCCACGTGTATGGTGGATTCGTGACTTTGACCGGCGCTTCCGCCACAGTCCTGCGACCTGTCCATTTTTTATTTGTTTATTTATTTTTACAATTGTGGGCCCCACACGTGAAATGTCCCCGTCGTCTGAATCAGATCAGAGCCATCGGGGACCGTTGGATGGAGTGAAAGGCCCAATCTCCATCCTCAGCCGTGGGATTGGAAGTAATAAAGTATGACTAGAAATTGGGATTGGGATTGTGTGCGTCAATAATTGAGCTGTACGTTTTGGTTTTATATTATCTTCTTTACTATTTAATTATTATTAATATATTCACCATTTCTATATTTATTTAGAATTTTCTTTAAAAAATTTGCATTCACCTTTCTTTACAATATTTTTTAACCTTCTTATTTTTATTTTACCATTTTATCCCATCCTAATTTTACGGCATCGCAGTTTTAAGGTAATTTACTTCTACAAATAACATGAAGATACGACTAGTTGTCAAATCTTTTTATTTGGGTTATATGTTGGTTGTCGTCCGCTTAGTATGTAAGAAATTAATTTGAGCTATTGTTGAGGCGAAATAGTTTACTTTTGCATACCATTTGTACACTTAGGTTGAACGTATGGCCGAACTCTTACCTAGTAAGTGTGTGCCTTGACATTGCCTCAAGCCTTTGCCTCGACTTAAGTAGGTTCAAAGCTAGCTTAAGTAATAATAACTCCTATGGTTGCTAAAACTTCACTTTTATGAATTTTCACTTTAAAAAAAAGCAAATACCGAAAAATGAAGATACTTTGTTTTCATGGAGATAGAGTTCAATCAGTTGAGGGAACGACTAAAAGAGCTTTGCTCGAGGGGACGACTGATCCCTTTGATATATTATTAGGAAGAGACATATCGTATTGAACTTTAGCATCAAAGAGAGGAACTAGCAGATCAGAATATACAACTAAAGAAGCAATGAACTAACTAAGCTAGTGCCGATGCTTCGAGAGATTAAAAGACCGGGTATATTTTACGACCCTAAATAATTTTGTAAGAAAAGAAATAGAGTTTTTTTTTGGGTTACTTTAATTTTTGGCATCCTCAAAGAAGGAAAAGAAAAAGGGAATGGAAATGCCTTGCTTTTCACTTGGGGAAAGAGATTCTAATTTTCAAGGTTGGAAAAGTGAATGGAAAATTGAATTTCATGAGAGTTTCAAATCCAACCAATTCATTTTCCCTTTTGTAACTATCTCCATTTTGTATTAAAATTGCTTTTAAACCCATTTATGTTTCTATGATTGAGCCACGAAAATGAAGGTGTACATTATTGGTATAAGTAGTAACTTTCATTTCTATTAAGTCTTTCTTAGTCATCCAATCGTCACGATCGCTCTCGTTTATGTATCCCTCCTTTACTCTCGAGTATCACAGGTGACCTCCTACTAATTTTACTAAAAAAATAAATGGGTGAGGACAAAATATGCTAGAAATACTCTCGTATTGGTTTGTGGGAATACTTTTTACTTCAAGTGTGTTGGTTTGTGAGGATATTCATCACTCTTGAGAAACAATTCAAGTTAAGTATAAAGAATTTGGATTGATATGTTGGAATAGTATTCACTTTTAAAAATAATTCAAGATTAATAGATAACTTGATCATATTGCACGAGAATATCAAACCCACTAAGACGTTCACTCCAATTTAATCTTCTATATAACAATCTAAGAGTTTCATATTAACAACATTTCTTGTAAGTAATAGAAACAAAACAAAAAAAAAAAAAAAAAAAAAAAAAAAAAAAAAAAAAAAAAAAAAAAAAAAAAAAAAAAAAAAAAAAAAAAAAAAAAAAAAAAAAAAGATGATAGAACAATAAAGGTTTTTAGAAAGTGAAGGGTGAAGCCATTTTGAAGGTTGAAGAATATATTTATGAGTGCTTGGAAATGGTGGGAACACTTGTTCTCATTGACATTGATATTGATGCAAACCCACATGAAGGTTTAGTTTTAATGGATTCTATAAGAAAATGACCCATCTCTTCCCTTTCTCCAATGAAAAAAAAAACCCTAAAAACCCTACCAAATTAATTCACCCTTCTTCTTATTTATGATCGGTTTGAGATGAAAAGGATTTCGAAAAGTCATTCCCAGCTTTGGTTTAAGTTCAAATAAGTTTGTAGAAGAAAAATGGAGACGGAATGTAAAGACTTTTTAAGCTTTCTCTCAAGGTTTTAAAAGGTTAAGGAGGGAGGTTTTCACACCTTTATTCTTTCCTCTCTCCCCCCTTTCCAACCAACGTGAGATTTCACAATCCACCTGTCTTGGGAGTCCAACGTCCTCGTTGACACACGCCCGATGTTTGATTCTAATACTATTTGTAACAATCTAAACCCAACGCTATCATTGTTTTGGGGTTTTCCCTTATGAGTTTCCCTCAAAGTTTCAAAACGCATCTGTTAGCGAGAGAGGTTTCCACACCCTTATTCGTTCTTCTTTCCAACCAATGTGAGATTTTACAATCCACCCGAAAAAGTAGACTTTTTTCTTTTATCATTATTATTCTCTCCCTAAAAACCAAATACAAGATGGCTCTTTCATGGATGCATGATCAGATCAGCCATTGTTGCAGAAAGTAGATTCCATTTTTCTTTTCCTTTCTTCCTTTCTTCCCCTTTCTTAAATCACTTTGTAGAATGCAAAATCAACAAACTTTCAACTTGGAAACCAAACAAACAAACCATAATCAAACTTTAATAAATTTTCCCATCAACAAAATGATCATAACAAGAAAAAAAAGGAAGCACTTTTGTATTGGAGAAGCCTCCTAGAAGTGAGGAATTCAGCTGCGGTTTAGAGTGACCAAACATTTGGCAGATTTGGGAGTTTCCAAAAAACATAACACAAGAAAGAAGCTCAGGTGGGTCAGTGAGTAATGTTTTAATGAACAAACAACAATGACTTGTCAAATCCTTAATATCATCTTGGGTTACACCACAAAAAATAAAAAATAAAGAAACAAAAAAGGAAAAAAGAATTATAAAAGACAAAAGGGATTTGCTTTTATGCTTTTAAGAATATTAAAAGTAGTGAAACTTTAACCCCAAAATCAACCATCACTATTGTAGAGTGGAGTGTTGCATTTTTGAGTCGATTGGGAAACCATTTTATAAAAGTACTAGGGTTTCGTTAAAAAGAATCGTATTCTTTCCCTTTAGTTATTTTAGATGTCTTTTAATACAATACTCATTTGATCGAGATCACGATCGATATCAAATTTAAGTAGGCATTTTACCGTCCCTTTTACGATGACAAATCATATCAAGTTCAGTTTTTCCTTAGCAACCAAGGAAAATATATATACATATCTTCCTTTTCCTTTTCGACTTTGTATTTCTTAATCCTTTTTCAAAAAACTTTATCATTAAAGTGCGAAAACAATGAGAATATCTCACTTTTGTGTACTACACAAAATCAAACATTAAGAAGAAGCTTCCCTGGTCGGTTAACGTAGCTATATTAGCAATACACGATTTTTTTTTTTTTAAAAAAGGAGATTAGATCACGATCTTCACGATATGAGTTAATATAAAAAATTAGGATGCAAAAGACGATAAAAGGCAAATGGGTTAGGGTCGTGGGAAAGCATTTGGAAAAAGAAAAAAAGCGAACGATAGTTATCGGAGAGATGGAAACCGGTGACAATGAGTAAATACATATGGGTTTGTGCGCGTGTGCGTGTTCGAACAAGAAATTAGGGTTTTGAGAGTCGTGAAAAATCCGTTTTTTTTTTTTTTTTAATCTTTCTCTTTCAAAACTTTAATAGATGCTTGGCCACCCCATGCCTCTATCTCCCACTCTTTTCTTTAATGTTTCCTTTGTTTTTGTTATCTATCTTTCTTTTAGCTTTTCTTTTAGCTTTTGTCTCACAATCAGCTTAGAAACAACGCATTGTTCATAGCATTTTGTTTCACTCAAAAATGTAAAAAAGATACCAAAACCCAAAAGTAAACACTCATATGATTGGGAAAAGCCAATAATTGTAGGCCCTCAACCCTCATATAACAAAACCTAGTTCCCCATATGGTTTGGTTTCCTTATTTTATACTGCAACTTTGGCTCCACAATGCTCCAATTACTTCGGTTCCGTTTTATTCGTTGAGCCTCTTAGTCGGTATTTGATTTTAAGATATAGGTTAGGGGAGAAGTTCGGTTTCTGAACATTCATATTTGTGTGTACGTAAATTATTTGATAAATTTTTAAATTTTTGGAACTACACCTCATTAAAATTTTGAAGTTCTATTTTTTTTTTTTTAATGTATAAATCAAGGATGATTTTTTTTTAAAAAAATCATGAACCTATATATAACAATCCAAACACAACCACATTGTTAGTAGATATTGTCTGCTTTGACCCGCTTTGTATCATACTCAACCTCATAGTTTTAAAACGTGTCTATTAAGGAGAGGTTTTCGTACTCTCATAAGAAATGTTACGTTCCCCTCTCTAATCGATGTAGGATCTCACAATCCACCCTCCTTGAGGGCCCAACGTCCTTGCTGACACATCTTGGATCTCACAATTCACTCCCTTGAGAGCCCAATGTCCTCGGTGGCACATCGTCCGATGTTTGCTCTGATACCATTTGTAATAGCCCAAACCCAACGCTAGCAGATATTATCTGTTTTGGCTCGTTATGTATCGCCGTCAACCTCATGATTTTAAAACGCGTCTACTAGGAGAGGTTTTCACATCCTTAGAAGGGATGTTTCGTTCCCCTATCCAACTGATACGGAATCTCAAATAGCCCAAACTCACCACTAGTAGACATTGTCTGTTTTAGTCCATTACATATCGTCGTCAACTTCACAGTTTTAAAACAAGTCTAAAGCTGACAAATATATGTTAGCGGTGGGTTTACACCATAAGATACAAAATTGAAACTTTAATATCCTATATAACACAATTCAATTTTAAGTCTGATAGAATTGTTAATTCTAAAATATGTTGAATAGTGAAGCCCATAGCCGAATTCTTGAGGTTGAAGTTATTTTATTATTTTTAAAAATATATTTTTAGATTTTCTTAATTATAATATATTATTAAATTCCTTTTAAATTTTGTATTTTTATTTTTTTATTTGATCAAATTATTAATATTACAAAGTTTTACTTAAGTTTTTGTTTTTATTTTATTTTTATTTTTTATATATATATTAATTTTACCACTTCTATAAATTTTACCTAACTAAAAACTATTTGATTGGATTTGCTTCAGTTCCATTCTTGATCCATCTTCTATACTCTATTAGGGACCAATTATCTCCCCATTTTTTGAAATTTAGAGAAAAGATGGAACGAGTTTGGGATGCTGGTATGAAATGAAAGAGTTTTGCGGGAATTGTCTTGTTCGTCGGAGAGGAATAGAAAACGGGACTCGATTGAACGTATCAATATACATTTCAAACAATCTCAATGATTTCCGTCTGTCTTTCTATTTTGAATCGCATTACGTTTTTAATATATAAAATTTAATATAGGAAGAACTATATATACATATACACATAATTTCTTAACTATATTTCGACCTGCAATACTCCATTATCTTCTTTAGCTATGCTATTTTGTTAGATGTATCAAACGTCAATGGACCCACTAATTTCTTATTAAAGCAAACTAAAACAAAACCTAACACAAACAAATTAAAAATATAATTTTGACCCAAAATATAAATTTAGTTGAAAAGTCAATGTAGTGAAGCCAAAATGTATAATCATGTGGGAATGGGAAAGCTTATAACATAGTACAAATTAATAAAAATAAAAGGGTTTTTTTTTTGGTATATTTTAATTAATATTTTTAATAATAATAATAATAATAATAAAGAAAAAACAAAATAAGAAAAAGACAAAAGCTTGAACATGCAAACTCAACATCAAAGTCATTGTCAAAACCAATTATTGATTATGGAGAGCACGAAATGAAAGAAATAAATAACATTTAAAAATACCAATTAACAAATATAATAATAAGTATTATTATAATTATAGTAATTGGATATTTAAGATTAATAATAATTATATTATTTTGGTCAATGATTACCATATAAAATAAATATGTATGAATTATCATTATCAAATTAATTAGTAGGTATTTATTTTTTAAGATGTTTTAATTTCAAAATTGGATTTAACTTTTTATTATAAAATAAAAAGCTTTTGGTATAAGCTAAAATTTAATTAGATTAATTGACATTGTTGAGTTAAAAAATTAAAAATAAAATGTTAATACATTTATTTATTTTCAAATGGTTAAGATTTCCAACTTAATTTCTAACCTATATAAAATTATATTTCAAAAACTTGAAATTTTATTCAAAATAAATAATAGAAAAACTTCTCATTTTGGACCTACTCAATTCAAATGAGTTTATAACCAATTCAATCATTACGAGGTGAGTTGAGTTAATCAAAATTTTCAGACTGGATTTCTGGAACATCTCTACCCACCTCATAAAATTTTTATTCATTTGAATCCAACCTAACTCAAATAAGTTGATAACGTTTAAGGGTTTCTTGAACATCCCTACCCACTCTCAATGATGTTCTTTGTTGTTCTAGGTATTTGAATCACCGGAATCGATTAATACTCAAGGAAAAAGTGAATGTTTGATTTATGGGTTCAAGAAAACCATTTTTTCGTATATAGAAGCATTTAGGTGTTGGAATATATCTAGAAATTGTTCATTATACTTTAGGAGATTATTTTAAACAAATTGTGGGAAGAAATCTAGGAAAGAAAACACATGGAAGATTCGTTTTCAACTAAGGTCAAAAAATGGTAAGCATTTAAGAAACACCTATTTTGAATGTGTTTATCGTTTTCTATAGTTGACGAAATTGAATGAGAGTAATTTGTTTTGGATAGCTAGATTGGAATTCTTCAACTTTGATGAGGAGACCATATATATAGAGCAAGGGTTTGAACTAGCCCTCAATTGTATTTCTTCCCAGATTAAAGAAAAGATGGGCAATTTTTAGAGTTATCGTCCCACTAAAAAAATATTCTTATGATAGGACCCATTCCTAGTCAGAAATATAGTGAAATCACCTTCCTATTCTTTTCTCGGACCCTGCGACTAAGAAAGATGTTCACTTCTTAAAATATCTCATATACATAGGCAGGAACACGGGAAGTGGTCAAATTTATCCTGACAGGAGTAAGAGTAATAATAATGTTTATAATGCTATAGCAGCAGGTATAGTAAGCAAAATAATACGAAAAGAAAAAGGAGAATATGAAATAACCATAGTGGATGCATCGAATGAGCGTCAAGTGGTTGATATTATCCCTCCAGGACCAGAACTTCTTGTTTCAGAGGGCGAATCTATCAAACTGGATCAACCATTAACGAGTAATCCTAATGTGGGAGGATTTGGTCAGAGAGACGTGGAAATAGTCCTTCAAGATCCATTACATGTCCAAGGCCTTTTGTTCTTTTTTGCATTTGTTATTTTGGCACAAATCTTTTTAGTTCTTAGAAAGAAAAAGTTTGAGAAGGTTCAATCTCTCTATATATAAATCAGGAAAGATCACAAAAGAAATCTTGAAATTCTGGAAAAAAAAAATGATTGAAATTCATAACCGTGTGTGGGTCTTCACGTGGCTGTGTGAAGGAACTCGCATGGGACACATGGTGAGTTGTTTTCACTCGTTTGACCTATGTTTGACTATTTTTCGCCTCGATTTCGATACTACCCTTCATTTAACTTAAATTTGGACATACTAGAGAAATTTCAAAAAATTCGAAGCTCCTTGCAAGCGAGGAAGAAAACTCGAGAACATTTGCACTTTCTTCAAGCAATACTTACAGAGATCGCTAAACATGCTAGCATGTGAGCATAATTTGTCATAGGTGGTTAGGATGCAAGAAAAGCAAATTGGATGAGAATGTTATGTATGATATGAAAAATTATCAAAATGTCCCTTGGATGAGATTGTGAGATGAACGTTATTTTAAATACTTTCAGCTATGCTAGGATATGGTATATTGTGATCTATGCTTTGAGTGAAACAAAATATAACGACCCATGCCTAGGTTTTAGAATTTAGATTCGGAATCTAAATTTTGGCACCTGATAGCCCAAACATTCCCCTGTATTCGAATTTAAGAGTGAAGACTATCCCCACAAACCAACTTAAATCCTTCTAGTATGTTTTGTTCTCGTTCATATGCATCTTAGGAGAATTTCCAAGAGGCCACCCAACATAGCTCTAAGCAAAGCAAGATTAATTATGGAGTTCCCTATCATTGAGCTGCTAAAATGAAGGTGCACCTTGTTAGTATATGTAGTAACCTTCAATTTTTTTAAGTATTTTTTAGTCATCATATCCTTAGATCGAGCACTCTAAGATTGTGAGCAACGATTAGTGGTCGAGACCTAGTGCTTTCAGAAATTAGATTAGCCCCCAAAGAATTAGTCTCAAGTGTCTGGAAAACGTGAGTTCAAACACCCTCAGAACATAGTAAACCTCCACAGTGCGTAAGAAAATTTAAGAATGCTTACAAAGCCGCTAGTAGTGTGAACGGTATCACCAGAGCCTGACCACCTCCTATTTCCCTTTGATACCTCAGTAGCATTATTTCGTGACCTAAATTAACCAAATAGTGTCCTTGTCAGGTAGTAGGAATCCAGGAACCCGTATCGTTGAGCTTGTCTAAGGTCAAATAGGATGGCATGTCGTGGCGACTTAGTGAGTTACTATTGTGTGTAAAGACAAGTCGAAAGCCTAGATTGTGATTCTGTAAACCCATCTTAAGGGGGGATGTGGGACTACATAAGTAGTTTAGCTTATAACGCATGCCACTATTGTTTGTAGAAACGAACAAGGAGCCAAGGCCTTGATTTCGTGAACCCATCTTAAGAGGGGATTGAGGGACTACATAGATAATTTAGTTCAAAAAGAGAGTCACTATCGTGTGCTGAGATGATCCAAGGGTTCCCTAAACAGGATCACTGTGCAGTAGACCCTCATTGAGAGGGGGTGAGGGACTACACATGTGAGATCTCCCATCAATTAGAGAGGGAACAAAGCACTTATAAGGGAGTTGAAACCACTACCTAATATATGCACTTTAAAACTGTGAGGCTGACCATGATACGTAACGAGTCGAAGCAGCCAATATTTGCTAGCGGTGGGCTTGGGCGGTTACAAATGATATCAGAGTTAGACACCACATCAGTTAGAGAAGCAAATTGCCTTATAAGGGTGTGGAAACTTCTTACTAATAGATGTGTTTTAAAATCGTGAGGCTAATGACAATACGTAATGGGCCAAAAAAGATAATATTTACTAGCGAGGGTTTGGGATGTTACAATACAATTAAACTGGTAGTTGTTGGCACATGGGATCGCTCTCCTAGACTTCGAACTCTGTGGTGGTTCCTGTGGAAGGGTTGCTAGATAACCTTATACAACGACGTTTAGAAAAAGACGTCATGCCCGATCCCATAAGATATGATGAAGTCGCACCTCAACCCAAGATACTGATCATTCACTACCAAGGCAAAGCAAACAACTTGAGTCCGAACTACATAAATATTGAGCAACCACAAATCTCAAGCAGTAAGAATGAGACTAGAGAATCGTTTGAAACTTCGAAACCTCCTTAGATGTTTATATGGTCATAGAGATTAAGCTCATAATTCCTAGAGTCTAGAAAAAACCTTGACAATCTACTAGAACAAGGATGTGATAAGAGTCTATGAATAGTTCCCTTACTAAGTATTTTTATACTCACTTCCTTTCGGATGACTATTGATCATTGGTCAAGGTGGGTGAGTGCTCCAGGCCTTTGCACCCTTTGAGGTGTTAGTATTACTATGTATTTTAGATTCTTTTGATGTTTTATTTGAAATTGTATCCCTAAATCATTCCTCGTTTGTAATAAACTTGTATTAGATTTTGATTGGTTTTTATTTTTATTTTTATTGTGTTGTTTATATTAAATGTAGCACAAATTTTCTGTATTTTATTTTACTTTCATTCTATTTGTCTTAGCCTAAAAAATCAGGTCGTAGAATCATGCTTATATGACATCCTCTGGCTTCTTTACTTTATGACCAGTAGACTCAAACATTCTGCATAATATTATAATTTAGCAGCCATAGAAACAGCAACATAGATGATCTGTTGCTTGAACTTTAGGACAGGCAAAGATCAGATCAAAGGGAACATACGAAGAACTAGAATATTGAGATCTTAGCAGATAGACCAAATGATTGCAGAGATGGAAGACAATATTACAATAGATTATATAAAGAGGACTTTCAGCACAAGTAGATGCAATAATTAGACAATTTTTGCAATCTTGAAAATTTCAGACTCTTATTGAGTGAAGAAGACCTGTACAGAATATGATATAGAAAGCAAATGAAGAGAGCTCAGATGAAAAAGAAGAGACCACCTAGATGGAAGCATCTAAAGTATAAAAAATATGACTGAATTTCATTTCACATTTACAGTTGCAGTAATTTATTGATATTGATTACTCTATCATCTCCTCAATTTGATTCTCACCATGGTTTCAAATATTATTGAATGATGATAGAGAATTCAGCTAAAGGGAAAAGAAACTAGAGGAAGTTTATCCAACCGATTGCAAGATGAAGGGAAAACGACTTCAATAAGTGAATAAAATTAAGAAGCTACCAGGTGAATGAACTTGAAGAAGGGAGATGAATTATAACAGCTCATGAATGGAAGATGCAGCAAGTTGTGACGAATTTGAAAACATTTCCTATGATGTGATAGTAGATAACTTTGAATATGCCATACAGGGCTGACTAAACATACATTTTGATATTTTAAACTTCAAATTGTAGCTTCTACATATAAAATTGGTTTGTATAACAGGCTAATCAAGAAGTTGCAGGAAAAACTGCAGGAGAAAAATGGAGGTGAAAAAGAACTGACAAGTAGAGGAGAATAAGAAAAAAAACAAGGCACAAACGAATCGAAAGAAAAAGGATGATTAATGTAGATGGCATAGGACCAGGCACCAAGAAAAACTAAAGGAAGGCAAATATAACAAATAAAACATTCTGAATTTTCTAATCTTGTATTTGAGGAGATACAGGTTGATAAGCATTTAAAAGATATATTTAGTTACAACTTATTATTCAATCATTCAAATGAGTAGCATATGAAGAGAAAAGAGTAACAAACATATGATGAGAGGACGAGAAATGAAGAAAAGCATGATAAAAAATGGATATATGGAAGTAAAAACAGCTGTAATTACAAAAAGGAGAGTTAATTCACACCATGATAATCTTATTAAAAAAAAAAATTGTTCCAAGGTAAAGCTAAGAAAGTTGTATAGACTAGATGAACTTTTAGATATCTTGCGTCTTCTCTTTAAAGATGCATTTACTCCGCTCCAAGGATAAGTTCCAGAAGAAAGCTGGAATTAAATTCAACCAGATAGTCTTTTTCTCTTATTCAAAGGGATGACTTTATCTTCTTGAGCAGTGGGGCAAAAGGGCTCTAAAATAGTAGAAAGAGAGGCCCATTCAGAAATTTCAGATTCCTCGAGATGTCTTACAAGAGAGGTTCTATGTGCTGTTGTTGGAGATCCATAAATCAGCTCTGGAGGCATCCTTTTTATGAAAGAGTGCATAAAGAGCAGGGTGTTGAGATTGAAGAGTTATCCTCCCAATCCATAGTTCTTCCCAAAATGGTGTTTTGTCCTCCTTGCCCACCATCATGCAAATGTAATTATAGATGAGGTGAACTTCTGTTTATCAATGTATTTCCATGTGCCTTTGGAGAAGTAAACAAATGTTATACCCGGATGCCAGTTCAAATCTTTGAAAATGTTGATGAGGATATTAAGATGAACTTCATTGTGGGAAAAAAAGAGAATGATAACACTTGAAAATTAAGTGTAATGGATAAGGTTTGAGAGTTCCTACACACATCAAATCCCTTTTTCAAACCCCTTTGTTCAGCCAACATAAACATCCTACTTGGGAAATCCACCACGACGATGAAAAGGAAGGCAAGGGATCTCCTTGGCAGAGGCCTCTACCGTCAAACTTGCCTCTTGACTAACCTCTTTTTCCAGTTGACAAACCTTCTTTTGTCAAAGAATGTCATGAGGAAATCCCAATCCACCCTATTGAAGCCCTTTTCAATGTCTAATTTGATGACAACTCATTTTCCCTTCTTTCGAACCCATTCATTGAATAAGCTCATAACAATTAAGTGGGGATAGGTACTTCATAATGATCGATGAAAAAACATTCCAACCACTCCAATAAAACTCTTGCAATGATTTTGTACAGACAAGATGTGAAGCTAATGGGTCTATAATCACCCAACGACTTCGCGTCAATCTTCTTTGGAATTGAGCTAGCATTAATGATGGAATTCTTGAAGAAGTCATTGAGCACTCCCGCAATGTCATCTTTAAGAAAGTATTCAGCCATAAGACCCACGTTCACAGCTCTTAAAATTTCTTCTTCGGTAAATGGTACTTCAAGTTGTTCCCTTTGGGCCAAAGAAGTAGTGGCTCCAATCCAGTAGGGTTAGGTGGGATTAGTTTGACAGCCTTCTTTATGAATAGAGGCTTGTAAAAGCTCACAAATTCATATTCAATATCCTTGTCATTCAAAAGGCTAACCCCAGTTTAGATAGCATTCAACTATGATGCTCTTCCTACGCTTGGCTGCCATAACTCTATCTAAAAAATAAAAAAATTAAAAAATTAAAGAAGAAGAAGAAGAAGAAGAAGAATTTTTTATCATCCCCATCAACCATACACTTTTGTCTCCAAAGGGTTTCTTCATTGATAGAAAGGGAATGATTCAATTTATCATATATCCTACTTTGTATAAGCATCATCGAGAGTGCCCACTTCTATGATCGTCACTTCACAACAACAAATCTGTTAGTTTCCACAAACCAGCATTTAGCAACCTGCTCAAAGAACTCGAGATCAAGTAGGTCTTTGACAACAATTCTTGTTTCAGCAAAATAAATTTCCTTAGCATCACTCTATTCAAGCTCTTTGGTGAGAAGATTTCTCTGATCACCGATTCACCTGGGCCAAAAATTACTTCATTCCATTATTAGGTTACTGGTGAGATTTTTCCACCAATTTTCCAGCACCGGTTCAAAGTGAATGATTAAGCCAAGCATTGACAAATATTAAGGGTATGGGACCACACTTTTCTTGCCCAAAGAGAGAGGAATGAGACAGTGATCTGAAGTAACTCTCTCAAGTCTATGGAATGTAGCACAAGCAAATTTGCTGATGCAATTGTCTGTGACTAAGATCTCTCTATGAGGGTTAGAGTGGCAGAATCTCAATAGCTAGAGACAGTGAATCTCCCATTTTGGAGGGGTATGTCTGAGAACTCAGCTGCTACTTTGAAACGGTTGAATCAGTCATGCTTCCAGCAGGGGGTTTGTAGGTGGACGTTAATGATGTCAAAGTCACACACAAAAATCCAATAAAAAACATTGAGCAGAGAGATCGACTAGGTCTTTCAAAAACAGTTTTTGATCTAAAAGATATAACCATTAACCATATATAGACGAACTTTAAGGTGTCAATACCTTCAACCACCTTTAGAAATTTGAACGAAAAGAATCATTCCTACCGAAGCACCATCAGCATCTAAAGAAGACCATCCCATGTTCCTCAAGTTTCAGTGGTATTCAACAAACTTCCAGTCAAGAGTAAACGATTTTTCTTGAAGGATGACTATAGTGGGATTATTTCAGCGGATAAGGTCTTTAATAAAAGATCATCTTCTTCCAAGATCCAAGCCCTTTAACGTTCTATGAGATGATTTTCCTTTAGCGGTCTGGGACACACTTTCTCCGCTATTAAAACAGGGCCTATCATAATTCACTGTAACGTTCTGCTTTTAAGCTGTTGTGAGGTTCTTCGGTTTATGTGGGATAGACATAATACACATGCCATGCATAGCCAGCAAAGAAGCGATAAAAAATAAGGAGAAAGATCTTGCTAGTTCTCTTCCTTTATTCCATCCACATCCTCTTAATTCAACATCCATGGTAAACCCAGGAATAGTTTGGGGTTGTGAGTCAAACAAAGGTTGAGGGAAGGTGTGGATAGGTTCTCACATGGCTAATGGGTAAGGAGCGTAGTTATTGTTGAAGGAATGAGTGCAATACCTAGCCTTAAGTTAAGGGATATTTGTGTAATTCCACTAAATAAGGGAAGCATATGATCTCCCTATTTTTTTATATTGTTATCATCTAAGGATTTATTTAGTTACCTATTATTTGAGGATTTAACTAGCCTTTCTATATAAAAAAAGATGTGTATCTCTCCAAAAATCATTATAAAAGACATATGTACCTCTCCAAAAATCAATAAGAAAGGTGAGCAAAATAAGTGTAACAATTATTAAGTAGTTCAAGGGAAGGTAGGTCAAATAATGTAGCTAATGAAGGTGGTAAGGTGGTGAGCCCACGGGTCCGGGGATTCAAGGGAAAACTAGACAAAGATCCACCAATCGATTGAGAGCAAGGGAGATTGAGAGGAGCTCTTCTGAGTCTGAAGCATGCTGACCATTGGCAGGCGTGTACTTTGTGCCAATGAGGTGGGTTTTTTAATTGTTAATTACAACTTCTCTAAATGGAGTAGGTGACTGTGGTCTGATGGTGAGTAAGGAGGCACGGGTTCATAGGAGGGGTGGTGCGCGGAGCAGGGCAGAAGGTCAAACGAAGATCCAGGTTATTGGGTGTTGGGTCAAATAAAGGAAACTGTTGGGTTTTATCAGCGGACAAGGAGGGAAATTTGGCGGGTGGAGGATATGGAATAATGGGTTCTTGACTTTTGAAACATGTGGGTAGGCAGGATTTTATTATACCTCCGTTAGTATTCTTTCTTAAAGCATTCTTGTAAGCCAAACCAAGTCACATGCTCAAGAACCAAGGTCCTGACAAACCATTGAAGGAGGCTACGGAGGCTGTTCCTTAGTTCAATCTTCTTAAAAGACCATGAGTAAAAGTCCAAGCCCACCGCCAGCAAATATTGTCCTCTTTGGCTTTCCTTTCTAGACTTCCCCTCGAGGTTTTAAAATGCATCTACTAGGGAGAGGTTTCCACACCCTTATAAAGAATGTTTCATTCTCCTCTCCAACCAATGTGGGAACTCACAATCCACCCCCTTGGGGGCCAGCGTCCCTGCTAGCACACCGCCCAGTGTCTGGCTCTGATACCATTTGTAAAAATCCAAGCCTACCGCTAGCAGATATTGTCCTCTTTAGGCTTTTCCTTCTAGGCTTCCCCTCAAAGGTTTTAAAACGCGTCTATTAGGGAGAGGTTTCCACACCCTTATAAGGAATGTTTCGTTCTCCTCTCCAACCAATGTGGGATCTCACCACCATATTGACAAACACAAACACTAACACTAACACTAACGCACACATCAAATCGGCTCAAGGGGTCAGAATAATTACGAACACCAACACATGGAAACCTGGACCAAGAGCCCTTATTTCTCTCTAGAATAAAGAATGAAAAACATCCTCAAAGTTTGAAACTCTAGAGACTCCTTGAACATTCCTCAAGAAATTGATGTGTTAAGTTCTCTCAAAGTTTGGATCATATGCTGCAAGAGAAACCTTAGAATCTTTTGAGACCGAGGGAAAGCTTCATGACCCAAGTCAAAGTGAAATGGAAGTACCAAAATATTTTAGCTTGCAAAAAATGAACTGATAACAAGATCTTTATAAAAATAATGATTGGCAATGCTAAATTGAAGCAATCTATAAACTATTTATCAGTTCAAAAAACTAACTAAATTGAATCACTAACTAATTGAATAAACAGAAGTAACAAACTATAAGCCTCTGACAGTATATGTAAGGAGCATTACAAGAATAAACCCCGTCTTTCAACATCAACATGGCTTACAGAGCTACAAGTCCTATAAATTGCTGCCCAAAAATGGTACTAGGAATAAGGAAAAATAAACCTCAGTCTCCAAGAAACGAAGAACTATCTTAAGGTATGAATACGAACCATAAAATAGCTGCATGTTTTATTTAATATTGCCTATGTACAAATTACCTGGTAAACAGATACTTTCACTTGGGACTTTTAAAGACCTGGTGGAACCAAGTAAGCTGAAGTTCTTCTGGGTACTATGCGATAAACAAGCTGATGCTCATGCTTCTCCAGAGTTAGAGAGCTGTCTGGTTTTTCCTTCTATATTTCCCCACAAGGGCAAAAACTTAGAGAGAGTCGGGACTTTCCTGACCTCCAAATACATGGATCATCACTATCTCAAACGCCATAAAGTGGCATGAATGCTTTGATGAAGGAATACGCTAGTGCCCCCGAAAAAATGTAGCTGTCCACTCTGTCGAGCAATCCACCTGCATAATGTCCAATTGAGGTCCACGTAATAGTTAAAACCTTTCAGGAAAAAGTTCACATGTATTATTGCTCATCTAAAAACATCTCTCTTTAAGACTGAATTAAAGTGCTCCTAGGCCTTCCCAACTTTCTAGGATTAAATGGTGAGCGTATGGACTGTATTCTAGCTAAGATATGAACATTAAGTCACCTTTAAACATTAGAAAGAAAATAAAATACATGCAGTAACAGAACAGGGTAAAATGTCACTAAGAGAAAATATGGATAAAACATTATCAATGCAACTTAAATTTTACATGCTATACATACTGAAACAAGGCAACTTTGCATCACAGGAAGAAAAAACCTTTAAAAAAGAAACTTTCATTCAAATGACTCAAAGTACCAAAAACAGCCCGCACAAAGAAAAGGCATGCAGACAGCTCCCAAAATGATATCGTTTATCTCCCTTCGACGAATTTTAGCACAAGAGGAGTATGGGGGTTTGAAACTTCGACCTCAAGGGAGATAGTATATATATAAAAAAAAAAAATTAGAGCCCAAACAATTGGATTCGTGAGCCTAAAGGGAGACATTAAAATGTGTCAGCCCCCATACTTCTTTCCACAAGCCTAACCATTTTACTAGACCCTATAATGAACCACAGTTAAGACAGTCAAAGCTTTGCTAAAAACACTACAAGAATTAAAACTATATGAAAGCCAGTAAAAGACAGCTCGATATATTAAGCTTGTACCGCAAAATACAAAATTAATACATCATAGATGTTGACCATGAGGAAATGGAATTTACCATGTCCAGGGATTAAAGATCCAGAATCCTTGACACCAGCATCACGTTTTATCATTGACTCGGTAAGATCACCAAAAACAGAACCCAAAAAATTGAGAAATCCAAAAGCTATTGCACTGTCCAGTAAACATTTCAAACGCATGTCAATTACTTTATGGAACCATGGAGATCATCAGTTGACTATAACATTTTTTATGATGAGCAATTACAGTAGAAAACTACGCTGGACTAAAAAAATCAGCCCTATAGAATCAAATTAACTAGTCAGCAAAGTCCATGTTCACTTGGCAATTATATTGCACTTGCAAACCCAGAAGAAAATCTTGCAATAAAGAACCTGCATAAGCCTTAAGGCACAAGATAATTTTCAAATCCTAATTGGAGGCAGCAAAAAGATATGCATAAAGACTACCATGGTAATCAAGATTATTAATGGACTTCCTTTGGAAAGTTTGATCCAGATATTTCCATACATGGATGACATGGATGACGCATATATATGCTGAGAGAACACGAGATATTTCCTTTGGACATTTTGATCCAGATATTTCCTACCATGGTGTTAGGCTTTTGAAGGATAGAATTGGATTCAATTATTAATGGCCATTAGAGTTCAATGAACTCTCGTCTTTCTTTTTTTCTTTTCTTTTTTTGGCGGGGGATCCTTGTTTAACCCACCCTTGCCCTTCAGCTACACTACCTTGATCCAATGTTTTTCTTCAGCAAGGATTAACATTGAACTATTAAATCGATTTAAAAAACATAATTAATATCAAAATCAATTTTCTGAAAGCCAAATCAAAAGCTGACGATGCAATTGGGGGTTGATTTTGTTGGTTTAGTCGATTTTGGTTAGCATTCGGTTAACTTTTTAGAAATAAAAATTGACTTCAAACTTTTACTTTCTTCCATCGATCTACCTCAAAGAGACATCTTTGTGTAGGGTTATGTCAGGTTGATTTCAAAAAAAAAAAAAAAAAAAAAAAAAAAATTTAAGGCTAACATTATAGTTAATGTTTTCAAACTTGGTAGAATTAAAAACTTAAGCTAAATTGTAACAATCCTATAGTAGTTCGAGGTTTGATTGTAACAATCCTTAATGTTCAAGGGTCGTTTGTCCAGTTTGCCATATGTCACTAATGGTATTATAATGGGAGGGTTTATTTGTAACAATTTCATAAGTTTGGAAGGTGATTAATCAAATTGAATGTTTATGATACAGTCTCTACACTTCAAACATGGCTTACAGAATATTCCCTTATTGTTATGATGTATCCTGCATCCCCTTCGTTGTCATCTCCAAATTTCTACATCAATATTATGCATTTTTATCACGAAGTTCAACAAGGATACAATTTTGATTTCTAATCAACCAACATTTTAAAGATATTATGTAGTAAAGATAAGACTTGCAAACCCTTTTATGATAAACATTGTTACTGAAGAATCGGAAACGGAATGAGGTTCTCATACATGAACAACAAACTAATTCAAAGTACTAGATCATATAAATGTCAGTGTGGCCAAAGAAAAGCTAATATAGAAAATAATGACCATACATTTGATAATAATTGAAGAATTACATACCTAATCATAGAAGACGGCCAGCAAAGAATTTTTGATAGAATGACAGATGTAGCAATACAACCACCCAAGCCCATAATAGTACCCTCCCACGTCTTTTTTGGACTAATATTTGTCAGTGGGGTCTTGCCAAATGCCTGCAGAAAAATACTGAGAAGTCACAAGATGGATACTCAAGGATACAAGAGATGTTATTAAGTTGCAAAACTGGCAGTTTTCTGCGCATGTAATATAGTTACATAATACAAATAAAAAAGCTAAATGATTACTCAAGGCAGCAACACTACCAAATAACATGAAACCAGATAGGCAACTATATGGATAGTACTCCCAGGAAGAGATATAAGCATCCAAATACCAGAAAAAAAAAGTTTAGTCAATTCAAGAAGGTCAATCTTTGATCCCTTCCCTGAGCACCAGCGGAGAGAAGAAGGAATTGTCATTGAAGCTGGTCACCACTGATGGGTCAGGCGGCAAAATCACCTCCCCTGGAGATTCCCCCACTAACGATGGCCCTTGCTGATCAGCATCGAGGAAATACTCAAAATGCTCCTCATTACCCACAAACAAACGTACTCTAAAGGCTCAACATCTAACGCAAGCATCCTGACCCTTTCTTCCTCCGCTTGTGATCCAAAACAAATGAATGACCATACTCTGAAGGCCTAGCATCCTGACCTTTTCTACCTCTGTTTGTGGCGCAAAACAAATGAAAAGGTCAACCGGCCCACACCCACTATTTGGCAATGATCCCAGCTTCAGCCCACCTTCTATGCCTCCCTCTAACAGCCCCAATTTCTACCTCGAACTCAGGGAACAAAATTCTCCACGGTTGGCATCGACCAAGAATTAGACGATGAATATGCATCTAGCCCTCTACCCCTCTCTACCACCCCGCCATCCCCCACCGCCGATAAGGCCTCCATCTCTCACCCGTTGCTAGAGATCACCCTTGCAGATACAGAGCTTTGGCACTCTTTTTCAAGAAAAGCATAAATGAAACGAAGGTAGAAGAGGTCACCCTGATATCAGCGACACTCACACCAACAATGGTCATCCAAATCTTGGCATCATGGCTAAAAGAACACCACATGTGCATCATGGCTATTCCATCTAGGAAAAAGAAGCCCACTATGGCCAAGAAACCGAGTAAACTGACTGAGAGATTGTTGGTCTCCTTTTAAACAGAAATTATGAGAATCGAGCAAGTCACAATTCGGAGGTCAATACCTCTTATAATTATTATCTTTTGGAATGTTAAGGGCTTGGGAGAGCAGACTAACTGACTTGGCTCCCCAGCACTGACAGGGTCTTCTCTACAAAATCTTTGATGATAGACATGAGGGAAAAAGTAGAAGCAATAAATCTCACGCTAGCAAAGACAATACATCATCCTAAAAAAGTGAAGTTCTTCCTTTGGGAAATAGTGCATAACGCCATTAACACAAGTGAAAATCTTAAAAAAAAAAGAATGTCTTACATCACTCTTTCTCCATATTGGTGTCCATTATGCAAGAAAAAAACTACTCACAAAGCCACTTATGCAATGCATATATGCTCAAAATTTCTGAACGACGATTCTCAATATATTCGGATGGCATCTCACATTTTCTAGGGAGGTAAAGGATCTATTGGACATAACCTTAATGTACCACTCTTTCAAGAATGCAAAAACCCTACTATAGAAAAACATCATCATGGCTTTCTTTTGGAATTTGTGGAAAGAAATCAGAGAATATTTGCAGAAAAGACGAATTTATACAAAACTTTCGACAATGTCGTTTACCAAGCTACATCTTGGTGTAAACTGTCTCATATTTTTACTTCTTATAGTTCTATCTCCCTCATTGCAAATATTTTTACTTATAGTTATATCTCCCTCATTGCAAATTGGGAAGGTTTTTTATAAACACCATGGATATTATATCCTTTTTGTAAATTTCAATCATCAATGAAATTGTCTCTTATAAAAAAATAGTATCTTATCTTATTATCTATTATCTACAGATATTTAGATTACCTAGTATCTATTCAGATGAATTTAGATTATCTATTAATTTAGATTTAGTTGGTCTTTCTCCCTATAAAAGCTATAAAAGAGATATGTAATTCTCCAAAAATAAATAAGAAAAAATAACAAGCTAATTTAGACTTGCAACAGTATTTATCTTCCTTTCAAAATGTTTGATTTTTTGGTCTAGTCGAGGAGCTCAGTTTCTTTTACGTTTAGGTTTTGTTGCTCTTTGACCGATAGAAAAGCGATGAATGTTGTCCCTCTCTTGGCTTTGCTTGGGCGGGTCATTTTTAGGCTTGAGAGAAGGGGTGTTCGAGTGTGGAGTCCCAACCCTTCGAATGGTTTTTCTTACCATCCTTTTTTCATAGTTTCTAGAACTCTTCTTGATGTGAGCCAATTTTTCTACTCTATGAAGGGTTAAGATTATGAGGAAAGTGAAGTTCATTACCTAATAAGTTTTACATGGACCCTTGCTTAGATGGCTGGAGAGGGCTCGTTAGATTTTATTTTTCTTTTTAGGCTTTAATTTTGAAGCTCTTTTGTAATTATTGTTGAAGCACAATTTTGTATAGTTGGAGCTCCTTTCTTTAATTGGGGTTCCTTTTGTGGGCTTGATTTTTTGTGTGCCCTTGTATTCTTTCCTTTTTTTTTTTTTTTTTCCTTCATGAAAGTTGTGTCATTATTTTAAAAAAAAATGTTTTGAAGCCGAAAAAAGAAAATATTTGCCTTTTTGGCAGAACTTTCTCAACGTTAACAAACACACCTGCCAACAAAAGCCGACTCTAGCGGCGTGATGTCCTCTCCGGCTCCATCATCACCACCAAACACAACCAACAAGACAAATCTCACCAGAAAATCAACTCCGTAGTTTAAAAAGCAACCATGAGGAATGAAGCCACCACCTCTTCCATTAACTTGAACTCTCAACTCCTCCCTCCAATCTAAACCCAACATCGCATCAAAAATCTCCCCCAACCAGCCCGCCACATATATCTGATAGCTTAGAAACAATGCATGTCGTCATCCAGCTGAGGAGGAATATTCAAAATTTCCACCCAGCCTTTTGAGAACTGAAGGCAACACTCCTCCACTACCTATCACGAGATCCATCGCAACAAGCTTAAACTTGCAATAAAAATTGTCCCATCCAAAGTTTAGTGAACTTTACTTTTTGTGAATCATCCACACACAACTGAAGTTCCATATTTCCACAAAACGAACTCAAATAAAGCTCAACCCCAAACCAATTTTTGATCCTCTTTTCAATTTTCTCCCACAAGTCTTTGGCACTCTCTCTCACAGCCAACACACGTTTTGACACATCGAACAGAATAACATCATCTTTATCTCCTTTAGTCTCCACCTGATTCAACCATTTTCCGTGACCAATAACCATTTATGCGAAGGACTCTGTCAACCTAGAAGGGGGCAATGAGTTACTTTTCAAAGTGCGCCAAACTTTGACCAAAACATTCAGAAGCAACCTACTCAAAGAGCCCCTCACCAACAATCACCAAAAATCACCCCCATGCTGCTTCCTCCTTTGGAATGATTAATGAGTATCTTCTCCCCTTAAATGGCTCACCAACACAACACAACACAACGCCTACCCCTCTGGTTCTCCACTAGTTGGACCCAAATAAAAGCTTCGAGGCATCTCCTTGTCCTGAAGAACGGAGCCAACTCAAGACAATCAGCAATGGCCCTAGTTGACCCAAGCTACACTACCCAGACTAAGTCTAACCTTCGACGAAATCCCTCTACACCTTTCCTCTACCTCCATCTTCTTTCCTTTCTTGTACAAGCAAAAGGAGAAGCCCTTGCACTCTACCTTCACCGAAAGGGCGGTGCCCCTCGACTCTCACTCACACCCCCTCCTCTCTAAAATCTCTCTCCACGAACTCTTCTGTCAAACAAAGATATGAAATTAAACATTTGGAATTTACATATTCGGTGATATTTGATATTCCAAATATTTAAATTCCAAACATTGAATTTCCATATATTTAATATCCATTCTAACAAATAATACTTACAATTCTCAATAGGATGCTACAGGTAATGTTTTTTATTGGGCTGAGAGTGCCCCACAATGGTTATCATGCGAGTTTGAGTGCTTTGTCAACCTTTTACTGTTAGGCATGTATTTGATTGGCCTGGTTGAGCCTGCATTGGCTCTTGCCTGTGCGGAATCTCGGCATTCCTGTCTTCCACGGCATCCATTCCATTATCTGACTTGAATTGTTGGTTTCGTGCAATCGAATAGTGACCCGGTAAGATCTCCAAGAATTTTTGAGATTCTACCATGGTCCTGTTTAATGGCAAAAAAACCTTTTTGCATAGACTCCATTCTTGCAGAGGGAAAAACTTCCAGATTAATTGCTCGCTTAAGTCTTGCTAGTAACAAAACCTCCTTGTTTCTTCTCACCATCCATGACATGGATTCTCCATAGAAACTCGCAATATCTACCAATATTCTCTAATCATATATTTGGTGAATCTACAGAAATCTCTCCACCCAAAACAATCAAGGGTTCCATGGTGCAACTGTCCGCAATAGCTTAGCTCATTCACTGGCCTGAAGTAACAATCATTTACTTCTAAAAGATAATTTTTTTAATAAAAGGAAATAAAGCTTTTCATTGAAATAATGAAAAGAGGACAATTCTCAATAATAACTTCCAAGAGATAATTACAATGAATACACATCATGGACGATAGAAGAGGAACTTACCTTGCCACCAAGAAAAGCATATGTATCAGCTGCAATTATACCGCTCATAGAAATCAAGGTTGCAACAAGGCCAACAGTCCAATGAGCTTGGCCTCCAAGAAGAAATGGCCATCTTGCTCCTATTTCTGCCAAAGAGCATGATCTAGTAAGAAAGTATAACATGATAAAAACACCTGAAAATAGAAGCTACGAGAGCATACAAATGTGAAACTAACAACAAAACTATGGGACTTCCTAATTGCACAAGAAAGCTGTAAAATACAATTACAAAAATTCTACATGTAAGAAATTATTAGAATTACCCCCCATTAAAAGTGTGATCCATAAAACATTGTTCTGAGGGGCGAAGGTAAGATCCTAAAGGTTATCTACAGTTTCACCAGCCTCTTGAGAAGTAAATTGCACATCATGATCCAGTTCAGGATTAGGAAAATCCTGCATTTCTTCTATGAAGGGTCAGGCTTAGAGATGGTAATTGTTCAAATCACGTTGGATGTTTGAAGAGAGGAATTCATATCTATTTTTTCCCTATTTCCACAGGATTTGAAGGAATTTTAAATCATAATGGATTTCAAATACTATATTTACTTCAAAAGAATCAGACTAAAATGATTGAATTTTAAGTTACAAATTCAATTATTAATTTAACCTCAATGAATTTCACTTTTCTTTTAGAAAATAGGATGGAAAGGCAGTATGACACAGAGGAAGGAAGGCATATTATGAGTAGGAAGCTGATGCTGATTTTGTAGCCACTGGGAGAAATCTGAACCTTCCAAATATCTATGAACCGTGTAACTTTTGATTAAAATCAATGCAAGTACATATTTTGTTTCTTCTAGCTCCATCAAAGTGTTATTACATTAATTGGTGATTCGAGGCTAATATCAAAGATGGCATCCACAGGATAAATCAATGTGCATTTATAATTCGAAGCAAAAAGATCAAGAGCAAAAATTACTTGCCAGTGTTTATGGCTGGAACAGCCAAACCACAACGAAGTTTGACCCAGAAACAAGGAAGATAACCAACATAAAAAAGCCCAAATATTGCACTGCTCAGCTGAGAAAATCTGGGACTGCCTCTTTGTAGAAGCAATGTAATTGCAAGAATGAAGGCAGAAAATGTGGTAGTAACATCAAGCTGACCGAAGTACCTATATGAATATAAGAAACACTGATACGAATTTAGTGTTTGTTGCAACTCTACAGATGGAAATTATTTATTTATTCATTTATTTTTATAATAAACTGAAAAAATGAAAGAATACAAGGGCATACTAAAAAGAGAGTCCACAAAGGAGGCAACCTACAAGAAAGGCCTCCAATCAACCAATATAAGACCTAATGGATAATTGCAAAAAGAATTTGCCACGGAGGTGCACAAGGAAACATGAAATCTAACAATGGACCAAACATCACTCAAAGATCTCTCGAGCCCTCTGAAGATCATATTATTTATCTCTCCTGAAAGCCCCCATAAATAGCACACATCCCGCTTGCCGCAAATAATTTACTCTCTTGTGAAACAAAGGATGGAGGAGGAACTCCTTATCATCTCTTTGCAACCCCTCCAATGACAAGCCAAAACAAGACCAAACTCGTCAAAGAACCAATTCCTATGCGTAAGCGAAATCGCAACTCTAAAGAAGATAGATTAAGGTCTTCTGCTATCCTCCTACAAAGAATCTAACACTCCCCTGGTCCCATCAGGAAGGCACTTTCTTCAACAAACACACCAAAAAAAAAAAAAAAAAAAAAAAAAAAAAAAAAAAAAAAAAAAAAAAAAAAAAAAAAAAAAAAAAAAAATCTTTACCTTGTTGGAAATTTTCACCTTCCATAACAAGACAAAGGCGAAGGATTAACTAAACAAAGTAAGAAGGAATTACATGTGAAACCATCAGAAGGATGGGGCCACCAAAAACAAATATCCTTCCTCCCCGGGATGCAGCGAAACTCACCCAGTAAAGAAAGAAGATCAACAACATCCATAATTTTCTTATCAATCAATGGATGGTGAGACCCCAAGAGAGGTGAAGGGGAGATCCCTGATCGAGATAAAACAGCAGTCACCGACAGATTTTTCATCGAAGATAAATGGTATACATGAGGGAACCTAGAGCAGATGAGTCTATCTCCCAACCACTTATCCTCCAAAAAAAAAAAGTGTATCCCTCCCCTCCCCACAAAACACGGAACAAAAGAAGAAAAGAAGGGGTATGCCTCTGTATTAACTTTCCATGAGTTTTTGGAAGTTCCTTTAATGCCTCTCCAGAACCATTTAAAAGAAGATGACCCAAACTTATTCACAATAACCTTATGCTGCAAGTTATCACACTCATGATAAAAACACCGAAGTCATCTACCCAAGAGCACCTTATTATAGGCTCTCAACTTCTTGATACCCAACGCCTCAAGTTCCTGATACCTAACCCCCAATCTCCAAAGGGTAGAACATCTTATTTTGATATGATAAAATGTAATTATACATCCAAATCTTTTGAACTTAGGTCCTCTTACATAAAAGAAAAATCTACTACAAATAAGGAAAGATTAATGACAATAAAGATGAAATATTGACAACTGATGCTTACATACAATTATTTATAAATAGTAGAAACCCCAACATGGAGGAATGGGCCTCCACAAACAAACATCCTTAGAACTCGAGTGAAAGTGAAATCCTGTAAATTCAATCATTTCCTTTCCTATGTCCGGAGACTAACTAGATATATAGCTTTAAAACTTCAAGAACCAAACTTACAATTTGACCTATTTGCATTGTCATTTTCCTATGATTCCCCAAAAGGCACATTAAATACGGACCTATGGCCTTTGAGGAAGACACATGTCTAGGCAATGCCTTCCTCACAGCACCACACTTTCGGCTGTGACTTGCACCTTTCAAAACGTTCAGCCCAATTAATTGATGGGAAGTGAATTGAGTTTGCATCCCATTCTAGTTGTCACAAAGACAAGATCATAATTATCCATTTTCTTCAAGTAACTGATAGAAAGTGAATCAAGTTTGCATATGATTCTAGTTGCCACTAAAAAAAG
This sequence comes from Cucurbita maxima, assembly GCF_002738345.1. Lineage (NCBI taxonomy): Eukaryota > Viridiplantae > Streptophyta > Magnoliopsida > Cucurbitales > Cucurbitaceae > Cucurbita > Cucurbita maxima. The sequence goes on from NW_019272042.1 coordinate 3,000,454, forward strand.
ATCACAATCATCCATTATCCTCGAGTAATTGATGGGAAGTGAATCCAGTTTGCATGGCATTCTAGTTGCCACCGAAACAAGATCACAAACATCCATGTTAATTCCTATGAGGGATTTTGGAAAGATTTAGGGAGAGATATAAGTAGCCCAGAAAAAGGAAAATAACCCTCCACCATTTTCAAAGAACACAAGTCCCCTGGGCAAAAATCAAGGGTGTCATTAGCATATTGCAAATGGGAAATTGATCTTCTGTCTTTTAACCTTCACTCCTATAAGATTCATTTTTCAGTGCAAGAATGTACCAAACAACAAAGGCATTGCCCATCAACGTGAAGTGAAAGGGAGAGAGCGGGTCCTGTTGTCTCAAATCTCTTATTGCCTTGATTTTGTCTTAAACCACTGAATTTTGCATTAATGAGCCCACATACACTGCTCCTTAGCCACCAGACTTGTAACTCTGCTTCCAGCTGTAATCTCTCAGAATTTCTCTCACTGGAAAGGGCATTACTGTCCTCTTCCTTGTCAAAGCGGTCCATCTTGGAAAGGATGACTTGTTTTTTATCTTGATCTACACAAAGATCTCTGCATTCCATTTTAATAGATGTTGCTTCACACCCTTCATTTAATCTATAAAGGCAAACACTGGTCAACCCTAATGAAAAAAAGAACTCCACCACTCAACATTTTCCAAAAATATGAGATGTTTTTTAATCATGTATTTTCAAAACGGAATGAGAAGGCCTCATCTTTTAAAGCTCGAATTAAGGAGAATGGGAAAATGATCAGAGGTGGATTACGTCTGTCTAAGCAAAGGAACTTCTTTAAATCAATCCATCCATTCACTTGACAAAAGATATCTGTCAATACTTCAACTAGATGGTCTTTCTCCGTGTCTGAACCATGTGAGTTTACCATCCTTAATGGGAGGATCAAACAAATTAAAGGCTTCAACAATGAACGATAAAACTTCTCAAATGTCCATCTAACAATATTAAAATTTCCCCCCATGCACAAACAACCAGAACAAAGACTAGCAACATAACAAATCTCCTGCTGAAAATCGTTTCTAACCACATACAAAAGAGGTTCATAGACACCCATGATCCAACCATTTGCACAATCGTTGAAACAGAAGGAAATCGAGACAGAGTACTCTCCTATCATCGACTCACTAACTGATGTTGTATCTTCCACAAAATCAACACACCTTCTGAAGCACCAACCGAATTAAGGGTCTTCCAGCCAACATGTTTCGAAGACCACACTGACTTAACCAACCTCCAATCAATCTTCAAGTGCCTCGTTTCCTAAAGAATTACACATCCGTACCAACTTTTTTAATGTAACTTTTAATGAGGACTCTCTTGGAGGGCACACCCAAACCTCTCACATTTCAAGAGAAATCTTCATAAAAGAATCTCTACACCCTTAGCTAGTTCACAGTCTACATCATCCATTCCCGGATTGTGCCCCACTTTTCCACATCAACTAGTTCCTTTTCCCTAGACCATAAAGCCCATCAATCTCACTAATGCATGTCTTATTTGCTTTACTTCCCTTATACGCTGAATTCCCTTTTGAAGGGATAGGTTTAATGCACATGTTCCACTTCTTAAGCGATAAGACCAATTATCTAATAAATGGAGGGATGAACGCACATCATCTGCCTCTTTTTCCTGCACTAAAGTGATGTGTGCATTGTCTTTGCTAGGAAGGAGGACATTTGTGAAAGTCACTAGCTTCGACTACGTCGACATTAGGGTCTGATTAACAAAACGTGTCTGATATCCTTTAGGGGGATCGTCCATTGCCTCTATTGAGAAGCCATCATCTTCATTTTCAAGTCGAACGTGTCTGATATTCTTTAGGGGGACCGTCCATTGCCTCTATCGAGAACCCATCATCTTCCTTTTCCTGTCTCATATTATCTTGACATGAAAATGAAGTATCAAAACTAATCTCAACCTCACCCATGAGAGAAGAAGGACAATTCATTAAAGGTAATGGGCTTTAGGGGCCTGTATCACCAAAAATAAATTCTCTGATCATACCGTCTCCTATTTTTTTACCTTGCAAACAGAGCGCTAGAGTACAAAATCAACCACAAGACAAGAAACCCATCCTTCACCCTCCATTCATCCATTGGACTTGGACCCGACCTGCTTCTGCAACTGTAGAACTTTTCTCCAACTTCTAGCAGAAACTCACTGTGGATTTCAACCACTTTTCCAACCAACAAGTAACAATCTTGGGATGAAACAACTTGGCAGTAAAAGCATGACCTCTGTCTATGATTCTGACCTCGCTTGAAATGAGACCAAAGTGATCATTTTGAACTTTAATAGCCACTCCAACACTTTCAATGAAGGTCGAATTCCACTCAATATGGTCAATAAACCTCCAAATCAATCCGAAAGGCCTTAAACATTCGACCATCCGAGACAATGAGAATGCTTATGAGGCACCTATTAACTCAAGTTCAGTCCATTCTACATTAACCTTTTCCCAACGACTTTTAACCAACTCCTGACAATAGGAGGACCGTTTAGGTTTAGTTAGATTAATTATATCTGACCTCTTATGAGTAAGAGTTTCTTCACCCACCTTCTTTTACCCCACCCCCTAACCCCCCAACATTCCAAGATAGCACTTTCATTGTGAAACTCCTGCAGCCTTAGCTTCTTAAGAAGCCTTCCTACAATCATAATTGATTGTGCACTTCAGATTGCTCAACACACTTACATGATTACTCCCCATACCCCTCTTCTTTCCAAGGCCAATTTGTTTTTTCTGACCAGCATTAGGGGTTTCATCACAAGACTTGACGAGCACATTTTGGAGGTCCACAGAAGAAAGAAAGCTCTTCGTGATTGTCAATTGTCCAGAGGGTAGCCATTCACAGGAATTTCTAAGAGATTAGGCAAAGGATATAGCAGCCCAACACAACCTCAAGGGCAAGCGGCTGAAAACCTTCCCCCCACAAACTCGACACCTTGGTAATCTCCACAATGGGAGTTATGCATTGAATTGATTGAAGGATCAGCTTAGAAGAAGAGGCCCAGACATCATTATACTCAATGGGAGCAGCTACCACTATCAAATGGAAAATGGAAATTTATATCAATATAGACATAAAAATCTAATAGCCATAGAGCTAAAGAAAATTGCAATCCATTTAACAAAACCTGCAACTGTTTCAAAGTATAAGAAAATAATCTTTCATAATATCTAATTTTTCATCCAATAAAGATAGTTCCACTACAGATTAACAATATGTGCAATTCAAATTAATCATGAGTGTGATGAGGTAGTAGATTAATAAGATCATCTAAACTGTCATTCTACAATATTAAAATCAAATCATGAGTATTCTCCAGAAGGAAAGTTTTAACAGGCAAGGAAATGTGAATACTACTGCAATCTTCTCCAGTACAGAAAAAAGAAAGAAAGTATGAGTTAAAGATTCATAATGAAAGCGTAAAGCAATTAAAAATTCTTATGCCATGAAAATTTCCTATATTTGTGAAAGAGTAATAATATTGAGACTGAGACTAGTCGTACAAGCAAAGAATGGGCATGAGAGCACAAATAACTGAGCAAATTCGTGAAACATATCGAGGTGGGGGTGTCATTCCTGCGGTGATCCCACGGCTTCTGACCAATTCAAAATACTCACGGGCACCAACAAAAATACATGCAGCAACAGCCACGGTGAATAGCCATCCTCCAGCCATTACTATAATACCTCCAGTTATTCCAATGCCAAGCCCAAAAACAATGCGTTTCTTCAATTGATTTTTTTTATGTTGCTGTTCTGAGATTGGATCCTCTTGAAATGATAACTGTTGACCTCCCTCAACCTCCTATACAATAGCCACTTCAGTAATTAATTTGATACAAGAAATGCTGACAACATTAACTTGGCTAGGTACAAAACCGTTGTTTGAGCCACAACGGCATCTATATGTATGCATTTAATACTCGAGCTCACAAAATGAACAAAATTCACAGACTAATATATTCCCCAAACGTAGTAATTTACTGCTTAGAAAGAAATCCAATTCCAACTTAGCTGCTACAGATAAATTATAAATAAACCTTGAATCTCTCCAAATTGAAAAATCATGCAACGATTTATCCCCAATTCTAACCACATATTTCAGAAATGACTAGCAGTTTCTAACTAGACCAATACTGGTCTCCAACATCCATCATGCATCAAACTCTACATTGAAACAAGCAAATTAATAAACCAATACCCCTACCCACCAAATATGCTTCTCCACACCGTGTAAGAGCTACCCTGTGCTATTCAATTTAGCACCAAAATCATCAACCTTTATCCGATAGAATCATCCACTTCCAACTCTTACACAAACGATAAACAAACAAACAAACAAATAAAACCCAAATTCGAACAGCAATTTACCAATCTTACAACGAATATCACAGAATCCAACGTACCTCTTCGGGCTCTTTCCCGTCAATCCGGTCGGGCTCGGCATGTGCCACAGCCACAATGTGGCGTCTCGCCAAACTGCTGCTCTTGCTAATTCTGAGCAGGCCCTTTTGGCCATGTAGGACAAAACGCAAGCGATTGAATTCCAATGAGGATCGAGGGCGAGGAAATGACTTACAGAACGAAGGACGGGAGGGGCAGGCGCAAGGCGAAGAAAACGACACCGGAGCAACCTTGTAACAATCGAAATCCGAAAATGATATGTTCGTAGTCATGAGATAATTCGTACAGCTGAAAATAGGTAGGATCAAATTCGAAATCAGATTTGAGAGGGAGAAGAAAAGGCATGCGATTTTGTTCACTGTGCTGATATTGTTCTGTCACAGAAGCCGTTATCTGTGGGGAAGAAGGAAGAAGATGAAGGTAAAGGACGTGAAAGCCTGAAATGAAGAATGGGAGAAAGAAAGCCTCTTGAAAATCAAAATTTTTTATCTTTTACAAAAACAAAAAACAAAACTCTCAAATTTATACCCAAAATGGGTCTGATTTGATCAATTTTCAGGGTGCACTTGTCCCGATGTAAAACAGAGTCTAAGTTTTTGGCGCAGCGTGCGGGGATGCGGTCGGGGGCATGTGCGGGGGGAGTGTCACGGTCTTGCTCGTTCAAGGCGTGTTGCTCATGGCCGTATGCCCATGACAAGCCCAACCCTTTATGTCTTTTTATATTCTAGTGTTTTACTTTTGTATTTCTAGGAAGTATGACGTTTAAGAAATTATCATGTCTAGACATGTCAGACATGAAATGCTTCAGGATGTACTACTATAGGGGATATGACTAGTTGTCAATTTCTCCCTACCCAAGGTTATATACTGTGAGCCGTTGTTATTTCTCTCTTGCTTGCTTATATAACGTCTCTTTCAAAAATCTCTCTTTCGAAAATCTCTCTCTGCCCTCGTTTTATAAAACCTTCTCTTAAAATCGAGGCCAGAGGCTCGAGCATACGTTGCTTGGCCGTAGGCGACGCTAGAACGAATTAGCTTAGCTCACTTGTCGTTGGAAAGTGAGTGTCGCACAATCGCAAGTCTGCTGTCATCAAAAGTGCGATTGTGACAAGTGGTATCAGAGTTTTGTAAGCTCCGTGAAATAGCAAAGACTAAAAACATGTTGACGACAAAGTCAACACCCAAATCACAAGCCGACCGGCTTGCTCTAATAGAGAAGGAAATGTTGTTCCTCAAAGAAATCCCTGACGCCATCCGCTTCCTAGAAGCATGGGTGACAGAATTGAATGGAAAAGTTGTAGAAATCGACGCAATGGGTAACCGTCTGGATGGGTTGCCAATCGCAGAACTGATGTTTCGAGTGACCTCACTCGAAAAAAAAGTTGCTCCGACGAGCAGCCCAAGACCGTCTGGTAGCCCCGATAGCTTTGTAGCGCACAATGAGGGGCGTGGGGAAGAGTTTGATGTGCTACAAAATACAATGATGAGTTTGTTCAATGGATTAGCTGATGAATTCAGAACAACGATCGATGACATCTAAGAAAAGATGTTCGTGATGAGCACCCGAATTGAGGTGACCATGAAAGCCGTGGAGAACATCTCGGCTGGGCAAACTAATACAGGATCCAACAAACTAAAGTTCCCAGATCCTAGACCTTTCAAAGGGAACCGGGATGCCAAAGAGTTGGAGAACTTCATCTTTTATGTCGAACAGTACTTCAAAGCCACATCGGCTTATACCGACGACATAAAGGTGACATTAGTCTCGATGTATGTCATAGACGACGCCAAACTTTGGTGAGTTTGGCGTCGTATGAAGGTGCAAGACGTCGAGAATGGATTGTGCATCATAGACTCGTGGGGAGACCTCAAGAGAGAGTTGAGGGACCAATTCCTCCCAAAAAACGTAGAGCATCTAGTAATGGAAAAACTAATAGCCCTAAAGCAAACTGGAAGCATAAGGGACTATGTCAGACAATTCTCAACACTAGTGCTAGATATCAGGGGCACATCAGAGAAGGACAAGGTGTTCTTCTTTATAAATGGGTTGCAACCGTGAGCCAAGACAAAAATACATGAGAAAAAGGTCCAAGACCTAGCTACCACAATTGCCAGCACTAAGAGACTCCTAGACTATGGGAACGAAGCGGGTTACCAAAGAAAAACAACACAGACCCCGAACACTAGGGGCAAAACATATAAGCCACCAAGTCATCGAAATGGAAGCCCCAATAGGCCAAACGAAAGTAACGACAGACCAAGCGGGTGGACAGATAGACCTTCTCAGAACAACCAAGCGGGGACATTTCGAGGACCTTACACTCAAAGGAACCACCCGACGACACCTTTACAATGCCTGTTGCGTAAAGGCCCCCACAAAGTGTCCTACTGTCCTCATTGGGCCTCTCTCAGTGCACTCCAAGTGTCCATTCAAGAGAGCAACGATACAAGAGTTGAGATTATGCTAGACAAGAAGGAAGATCAAGACAACTCCCGAATGGGCGCACTCAAATTCTTGTCAGTCCTCCAACGGAAGATCGATCCGAAGGAGATAATAGAGAAAGGGCTCATGTTTATGGATGCGACAATAAACTCTCGACCAAGCAAGAGCACCTTGATAGACTTCAGAGCGACCCACAACTTCATGTCGATCAAGAAGCACGGAGATTGGGACTCACCATAGAAAAGAACCCTGGAAAAATGAAAGTTTTCAACTCCGAAGCCTTGTCTATTGTGGGAGTTTCCAAAAGAGTCCCCTTCAAATTAGGGGCTTGGACAGGAGAGTTGGACCTTGTCGTGGTTCGCATGGACAACTTCAACGTGGTACTTGGGATGGAGTTCCTCTTAGAACACAAAGTTATCCCAATGCCACTGGCGAAATTCTTGGTGATCGCCGACCGCAACCCCACAGTAATACCTGCAAGCATCAAGCAACCAAGTAATCTTAGAATGATCTCGACCATACAATTGAAAAGAGGACTCGCACGTGGATCCCAGCTGACTGCACACGGCTTGTGCGTCAACCCAGCTTGGATCAAATGCCTCCGCGTTATCCAAATTCGAAAAGCTAAAGATAACTTCAACATCGGCCTGTATAAAACACAAGAAACAATCTATCAAATGACACCCAGTTTGTTCCCTTAATCTTAGAGGTGCTTTCACATCTTCTTAACCCGCTTCAAACCACTGTCGGGGATTTGGGTTAAGATCGGATTCGTTATAAATTAAACAACCTGAGCCGCAGTAATTCCTTTGATCTCAACATTTTGTCCCTTGACTAGCTTTTGATTTAGCATCATAACTATCTTCTGTCTCAGCCTATTGAGCTCCATAACTGGCCATTGTAAGAGCTGCTTTCCATTGGGATCCAACCACACCGTCCTAGGAATCGCCTAGGAAAAGGAGAAAGAAAAGGTCGACCCAAATACAAAATAGAGCAAATTCAATTAAAAATAGAACAAAACGGAGCACATTGCATCTAAAACAAACCTGAATTCCCGCCCATCCCTTGGAAACATCATCCTGGACACTATCAGATTCATTAGTCCAACCCCACAAAACCCTTCTCTTCTTCATCGGATCATAGAACGACTTGGAAGCATAGAAATTGTCATAGTCATACCTCAGCCCACTCCACCCATCCGTCGAGGTATTATCGGGAACATACTTGTCCGTCATCGGATAATACTTCCCCAGCGTATAATACTCATATCTAGTCATCTCCAAGCTCACCTTCAACACATGTTTAAACCAATTTCCCATCACTGACTTGTCCAAGCCAAATCTACCGAAGTGGGAAACTGGGTAGAAATCAGGGCACTCCCACATTCCTGTATTCGAAACCGAATGTAAAGGCTGTTCCACCTTAGTCCAATTCAAAAAATCCCTACTTCTATACAAATACGCCATTCCCGTCTGCTCGCTCCTGCTGCCAATGATGGTGTTCCAGTGACCGTTGAGGCTCAGCCACGCCGTCGACGGGTCTCGAAAGGCGCTACTACTATTGACCTCCGTACCCGGGTCAACAATCAGATTGTTATCCGGTTTGACCCACTCGGTTAGATGCGGATCAGAGAGGTTCGCTCGAATGGCGTAGTTTTGTACCTGTCGATTCTGGGAGTCGATTCCAGTGTATAAAATGACGGGCTTAAGGCTGGGGTGGATGGTGGCGGAGCCAGACCAACAAAAACGCTTATTTTGTTTAGCTTCCAACTAAGGCTCAGGGAGTTCTTTCCCCGGGATTGATTGAACGATCTCATAGCCCTCCACCTGTATCCCACAAAAGCGCTTATTTATATAAAATGTATAACAATCGGATTGTTATCCGGTTTAGCTTCCAACTAATAACCGATTTGCTCTTAGATTGGACCATTGTTCCTCCTTTTCTACATGACCTATATGTAGGTGGGAAGTACACACCGAATCTTGCATTAAACCAATGTTTATCGAAGTTAACGTGTATGCGAATGCTCGCTTCCTTACTTCAGTCCGAGGATCCTCGATACATTGATCCCCTATCATCTCATGATATTCTTTCAGTATGCTTTTGGTCAGAGTGATATATATCCTCCAGGCAATGAAGTTAGGGCTATCGAGTTGTGTTTCTTTACGCATTGTAGCTTTGTTGGGATCTTGGACGACGGTCGGGTCCACTTCGAGAATTGCTTGGAGTATCAGTGCCCAAAAAGAAAAGGCACCTACTACAAGGGACATGGTGAGCATAAGATCGAGGGAGCTCTTATAAGGCTAGTGAATAAGGTCTGAAACCCAATATGAAAACATATCTGCTAAACCTCGATCAGGTATTTCTCGAAAGATCCTTTTAGCTCGCGCTGCACTAGGTAGACCTGCCAAAATACTTATCGATTTGAAGGGGCCGCTTTGGCTGACCCGAGTTTAAGAAATCCATACCAAGGTTGTATATGTTTCCACTATCTCCTTAAGGAAGATTTTTTAGACCAACTCGTTCATGATCGAATAAGATAGTTATCGTCCTTTTGAGTTTCCCACGTTCTAGTGGACCTGCTTTAAATACATTTAAGGCTGTTGTTCATTCTTTGCTTACACAAGAAGAAGAGGAAACCCACTCTCTTCTTTCTTCTTTTTTAGAACCAAGTCCTTAAAGAAATAATAACAATTATGTTAAGAAACTAGTTTGTTTAGAATTTTGTTGATCTCGTTAGATACAAATTGTCGAGCCCAACCAAAAAAGATGGGGCTCGGTATAGCCACAGTCCGGTTCCCAGGTTAGAGTATTCTTTATTATCACCCTACTCAAATCAGAACTCAACTAGTAGATTCTCTTTCGCTTAACGTTCGGCTTTCATTGTTGCAACCTTCGCATTTCCTGCTGAGATCCCAAGTCTCCATGTGGGCCCTTTTGGCAACCCGCGACCTTGGCGTTTTAGAGAATCCTGCTCCTGTGTCGTGGGACTTGTAGCTCGGCAGTCCACCAGGTGGGTTTTTTATCCTTCCAGTTTCGAGTGTGTTCTTGGATAGTTATAGCGGCCCATAGGCGCAAGATGTACCTTGTGTGTGGGGGGCGGCGGTCCCCTGGACATAGTCCTTTCAGACAGTGGCCGTTGTTTAGTCCATGGTCCATTAGATGGTCAGTGCAAGGTTTGAAATTTGAACACATTGATTTCGCTCGTTCTCGTCCTTCGCTTTAGGGCATGTCCATCGGTGTGGTCAGTACTCCATACTGTCGGGTAGCGAAGCTGACACTTGTTCACTAATTATGACGGTTCGCCAGGGCCTCTTTCCTCCTCCCTTTTCTGCTCACTCCTAGGGTCCAGACCCCCACAAAAGGGGTGGGAGTCGACTGAACATCTCAGCCGTTGGCGAGAATTTTGCCCACATCCGATCCCCAATTCTTGCTCACCACCGATGATCGTGTTGGGTGAATTGTGACCTCGTACAATCGTGTCGGGTGAGCAAGAGCCGCTTCGTCACAGTACTGGCTTATAGGCTAACGGGTCACACTTTGATCAAGTATCCTACAAAGAGATTCCCGAAAGCCAGAAGGATTAAAGGAATGGCCATAGGAATGAGCGCATCATGACATCTTACGATGTCTCGCCCGAATGAATTAGTTGGTACTAGAAATGTTAGAAAAAGTGAACGAAAAAAGTAACAAGAGGTGAAAAGGACAGAGACACTTCCCAACCGGATAGAAAAGTTCCCACTGATGGTATACTTAGTGTAAGCGAGCTCTAAGATCACACCTTTGGAATAAAATCCAGCTAGAAAAGGAAATCCTATTAGAGATAAGCTGCCCATGAACATCATGGCATAGGTAAAAGGGAACGAGGAGGCAAGCCCCCCCATCTTCCGCATATCTTGCTCATCCGACATGGCATGAATCACCAAACCTGCACTCAGGAATAGTAATGCTTTGAAAAACACGTGATTCATTAAGTGAAAGACGCTAACTGAATAGTTAGAGATGCCGCAAGCAAAGATCATATAGCCTAATTGACTGCAAGTTGAATAAGTTATGACCCTCTATAGATGGTTCTGTAATACTCCAGTGGTTGCCGCAAGGAATGACGTCGTAGCTCCTACAAAAGTAATAACAATCAAAGCCGTAAGTGGATATTCAAATAAAGGGGAGCACCTTGCTATCATGAAAATGCCAGCTGTTACATAGTAACTGCATGAATTGAAGCGGATACTGGAGTGGGCCCCTCTATAGCATCGGGTGACCAAGTATGCGATCCTATTTGTGCGAATTTCCCAATAGCACTAATAAGAAGTAAAATACAAATGAGAGTTATGGCATTCAATCTCATATTGCAAGATATCCAAGAATTTTTGGGCACTAGCATGAGCAAAAATAGTTGAAAAGTCTAAATCACCTACTCGATTGACAGGTATAGCTTTTATAGCTGCTTTATCGGCCTGAAGTCGTATAAACCAAAAATGAATTAAAAAATATGAAGCAAGACCTACTCCTTCCCATCCTATAAATAATTGAAGAGAGTTATCTCCCGTCACCAACATTGGCATAAAAAAAGTAAAAATGGATAAATAACACATAAATCGAGGGCTATGCGGATCCTCAGACATATATGAAATGGAATAAAGATGGACCAAGCTACTTATAAATGTAACCACAATTAGCATCACTATGGTCAGGCTATCGAACACAGAGTCAGACTAATTTGCGAATCGAGCTAGCTCCTCTTGCATGCAATGATGTGGTGATGAACCTCTCATTCTAGTTCAGTGCTCTCTAAACTGTGTGGAAGGTTTTTCATTACACGGCTCACCAACTTGATATTCCTTTGCCACTCAAGTGTATGTACAGCATCTGCCGTGCTTAAGCCCCTTCTTCCCTTCCCTAATGAAAGAGTCCACCGCCCACCTTAGTAGTCAGTCTCAGCGTGCAGGCTTGCCTTTTAGTAGGTGATTCAACGAAGAAAAGGTTGGATCAAGAAAAGGGGGAAGAAAAGGCTAGATCAAGAAAAGGGGTACTACGAGCCCTCTGCCCCACACATCTAACCTGCTCGCGTGGTTCACTAATTCCACCTACTAGAAAGAGTGAAAAAGTGATACAATGCGCTAAAAGTGGGGGAAAAGTGGGGGTGTGCTCTCCCTATTGGGGTGGGCCCTTCCCCATAAGGCCCCACCATCGAGGACAGAGGTGCGCTTAAAGTGGGGGTGTGCAGTCCCTATTAGGGTGGGCCCTACCCCATAAGGCCCCACCATCGGGGAATAAGCACCCTCTTGCTACCCATATATATCGAATTACCAACTACCAAGTAAATAGTGTGGGGATGTGCTGTCCCTATTAGGCTGGGCTGTTCCTATTAGGCTGGGCCCTTCCCCATACGGTCTGAGCATAAGCGCCCTCTTACTACCCATATATATGGAATCACCAACTACCCATAGTCTAAGTCTTTTTTTCTAGGAAGAGTCTAGCCTAGCCCTATTATAGGCCCGGTTCAAATTGAACAATTGTTGACTATCTCACATTGCCTAACATTCAATCAACCTAAAATTTTAGGTTGGTCCAAAAGATTTTTTCAACCCAACTCGAGTTCACTTCTAACTAGTAGAAATGTAACTCGTGTTACATGATTTTCTTATTGAAGAGGAGGAAGGTATTTCAAAACTTTAAAGCATCAAGGAAGAAAACATTAGGGTTAATGGTTTATTATTTTAAAAAATTAATATATGAATGTAAGAAATACATGAAGATCTTATAACTTGAAATATGAGAAGAATAACTTTATGAAAGCAAGGACCTTCTTAAAAAAGGAATTATTTCTTTATTAATTTTTTTAATTTGAATTTTTAAAAGTATATTTTTAACTTGTTTATACTTTATTTATTTCTATGCTGAGGTGTGTCAAGGGTGGTCTATAGAATTAATTGTTATAATACTATGTATAAAAAGTATTTATAAATTAATAAAGATCAACAAAGGGAAATTCTGAAAATCTAACTCTTTATTCATAGACAAAAAAGGAGGCTAATCTACCATTACAACCTTAATTAAACAAAAACTAAGAGTTAGTTCTAACATTATTAGCGGTTAGAAAGCTGTTCCAACTTAAAAAAGACTTAGTTCACCCAAGCACTTCTCATACTCCAAGCACTTAAATACTCCACCGTGATAGACTCTGTTCCATTGTTGAAAACATGCAAATGAGCATCCCCAAACACCGCCTTTGTTGGGTATACCCTCGAAGTTATGCATGTTTTTCCTCCCCCACCAAAGCTCTCTATCACCGAGTGATCAATCTGCACAATAATACATAGTTTAGATTTGTCGATACGGTGCGAGAATGTATTGGACTATGACTTTACGTACCAAGCTTCTTAATGAGAGCTTTTTACTCGACAAATCGATGTCGACGAAACCCGCAAATGTCGGCTTGTATAATCCATCTTTCAAAGATGAGCTACACCAAAAGAGAGAAACCAGAGCTTTGTAAATATAAAAAAATATTTATAAGGTCCTTTGATAAGGGAATCGAAGCTACCTTCTTGCATCAGAGCACATAAGAACCACATGATTAGCCTCTGCCTTGAAGATCCTGAAGAACACAGGAGTGAACTCCTCGAGGTTTTCTGAAGCCAGAGTCAAAAGCCCAAAGGGTCCGACACCACCTTGGGCTGTGGATCCCAGCTGACTGCACACGGCTTGCGCGTCAACCCAACTTGGATCAAATGCCTCCGCGTTATCCAAACTCGAAAAGCTAAAGATAACTTCAACATCGGCCTGTATAAAACACAAGAAACAATCGATCAAATGACACCCAGTTTGTTCCCTTAAATCTTAGAGGTGCTTTCACATCTTCTTAACCCGCTACAAACCACTGTCGGGGATTTGGGTTAAGATCAGATTCGTTATAAATTAAACAACCTGAGCCGCAGTAATTCCTTTGATCTCAACAATTTGTCCCTTGACTAGCTTTTGATTTAGCATCATAACTATCTTCCGTCTCAACCTATTGAGCTCCATAACTGGCCATTGTAAGAGCTGCTTTCCATTGGGATCCAACCACACCATCCTAGGAATGGCCTAGGAAAAGGAGAAAGAAAAGGTTGACCCAATACAAAATAGAACAAATTCAATTAAAAATAGAACAAAACGGAGCACATTGGATCTAAAACAAACCTGAATTCCCGCCCATCCCTTGGAAACATCATCCTGGACACTATCAGATTCATTAGCCCAACCCCACAAAACCCTTCTCTTCTTCATCGGATCATAGAACGACTTGGAAGCATAGAAATTGCCATAGTCATACCTCAGCCCACTCCACCCATCCGCCGAGGTATTATCGGGAACATACTTGTCCGTCATCGGATAATACTTCCCCAGCGTATAATACTCATATCTAGTCATCTCCAAGCTCACCTTCAACACATGTTTAAACCAATTTCCCATCACCGACGTGTCCAAGCCAAATCTACCGAAGTGGGAAACTGGGTAGAAATCAGGGCACTCCCACATTCCAGTATTCGGAACCGAATGTAAAGGCTGTTCCACCTTAGTCCAATTCAAAAAATCCCTACTTCTATACAAATACGCCATTCCCGTCTGCTCGCTCCTGCTGCCAATGATGGTGTTCCAGTGACCGTTGAGGCTCAGCCACGCCGTCGACGGGTCTCGAAAGGCGCTACTATTGACCTCCGTACCCGGGTCAACAATCGGATTATTATCCGGTTTGACCCACTCGGTTAGATGCGGATCAGAGAGGTTCGCTGGAATGGCGTAGTTTTGTACCTGTCGATTCTGGGAGTCGATTCCAGTGTACAAAATGACGGGCTTGAGGTCGGGGAGGACGGTGGCCGAGCCAGACCAGCAGCCATTGATATCAAAGGGCTTTGAGGGGGAAAGCGCGGGTTTGAGTGACTTCCAATTGATAAGGTCTTTAGAAATTGAGTGAGCCCAGACAATGTTCCCCCAAACCGCGCCTTCAGGGTTGTATTGGTAGAAGAGATGGTAGATTCCCTTGAAATACATTGGGCCATTCGGGCCTGCATAAGATGACATGTTTATGGAGGGAATGAACCGGAGGAAATACATTGTTAACAACCGGAGGAAAGGAGGGAATGAAAATGTAGAAATTACGAACCGTTCATCCAGTGACGATGAGGTTGAAAGTGGAAGCCGGTTCGATGGAGCTGCTTGATCTCGGTGGTGTCGTTGCCATTTTCGAGAGACTGTAATTCAGGATAGATTTTATGGAGAGCTTGAACGACGACAGGGCCATTGCCAATAAACAGAGAACAAAAGGAGAATCCGAAAAGAATAGCTAGGAGAGTGAAAAAATTCATTGTGGAATTTGGTTTGTTAGTGGAGTTTGAAGTGAAGAAGAAATGAGAGTTTGATACTATTTATAGAGGAAGAAATATAAATTTAGTCTAAAAATAGGACAAATTGGTTAACTTAATCTCAAACTTTCAAACTTCCAAAAATGTTAAAAAAATATCTTATACTCAAGAATCTAAATTAATTTTTTAAAAAATAGGATTAATACGTTTAAATTTTATTAAAAATGTTTTAATACACCCGTTTAAAATGTCTATTTACATTGGCAAATCATCTCTCACTTCCATTCTATTTTGAGGGTAATTTTTTTTTTCTCTTTCTCATTAATGTTATTTTTAAAATTTTATAAGTATTTTTTTTAAAGAGATACTTAAGTGAGAATCTTGTAAATTTATGAATCTTGTGGGTCGGACTTTTCAAGATGGCTGTGCTTTGCGGAGCAGAGGTTGCCAGCATTGCCTTCTCTCCAAACGATAAGGTTTTTTGTTTTGGTCATCCGAATGTTGACATGCTTTTGGATCGGTATCTGACTCGAAATTTGTCGCCGCCGAAGCCGGCCGAGAATTTTGTTCCTGTAACGGAGTTTAATCGCGATTTCGCCGATTTAGTGTCTAAGTTTGAAGTGGCGAAGAAGCGAGCAGAAGAATTAACTCACGTGTCGGAGAAATCGAGAAATAACGGCGAATTTTGGCGGGAGGAGGCGATAGAAAGGATGAGATTAGAGGAATGGAAGGAGTTCCGATTGTCATTCATGGATTCGAGAGCTAAAGTGGCAAAGAAAGTCGAGAAAATGATCCGAGGGCCTCTGTTGCCATCGTCGTTTCACCTAGCCAAGAACCACCACGTCGCGACAAGGTTAGGGTTTTTCTAGATTTTTTGAGGTACTCTGTTTGATTTATTTTCTCTACATTTTACTTTCTTAAACTGTTCAGAGAACGATCTACTTCATATATATATTTTTCTCTTTTTTATTTCACAAAAATTGTGAAATAATCCCTAGAAAAAAACTCATCGAGGATGGATGATCACATAATTTTCTCATTATGGCCAAATCCCTCTCCCTTCCATCGCGTCCCTTCAATTCCCCTTCTTCTTCCATTGGAACCCATCTCTCTCAACCCCCCAAAATCCCTTGTTCTTCCATATCCATTCAATCTCAATCACCCAAAGACCAACTCCTCGCCCTCATCTCCGACCAAGAAAGAGGTCTCAAGACCCAGAAAAGCCCTCAGAAACTTGCTTCAATTGTGAAATCAATCGACGCCTTGGCGTCTCTGGCCCCAAATTCTGTCACAACGGACGATTCACTTTCTGCGACATGGCGTCTTCTATGGACCACTGAGAAAGAGCAGCTGTTCATCATTGAGAAGGCTCACTTGTTTGGTACTCAAGCTGGGGATGTTTTGCAGGTGATTGATGTCAAGAAAAAGAGTCTTAATAATGTCATCACTTTTCCTCCAGATGGGGTTTTCTTCGTTCGATCCAGCATTGAAGTTGCTTCCTCTCAGAGAGTGAATTTTAGGTATGTTCTCTCTGCCTCTGCTTTTAATCCATACCAATGTGCCTTTAATTTAGTGTTCATAGATGAATTGCTGTTTCAATTCAATGGTTGTATTTTAAAGCAATCAAATTAGCATATAATGTACATTTGATTTGATATTGAGTTTGAATCTGGGTGTTTAGATTTACAAGTGCTGTTCTGCGAGGAAAAAATTGGGAAATTCCTTTGCCACCATTCGGACAGGGCTGGTGAGTTAATTATCTTTATGAGTTCCCTTTTGTTCACTTTTTTATATATGGTTAATATTTATATGACATGTCTGAAATATTTGATATTAAACTCTGAGTTCACCATGTTCTTGCTGTAACAATTGATTTTGTTCGATCAATAATAGAATCAAAAGCTGGGACAAATTATAGACTGAGACTCATCAATGACTTCAATCCCTGATACATCAAAAACTCCACCTTCTGTCTCTACAAAAAGCTGATTCTCGGACAACATCATCCTTCATGTTAAAAACTCCTCCTCCATTTTCTGTGACATGGTGTAATCCATATGAATCCAAGGGGGTTTGAAAAGTCAAAGAGAGAATTCTATTGAAGATATGTGAGATTCCACATCGGTTAGGGAGGAGAACGAAACCTTCTTTATAAAGGAGTGGAAACCTCTCCCTAGCAGACGCGTTTCAAACACCTTGAGGAGAAGCTCGAAAGGAAAAGTCCAAGAGGACAATATCTGCTAGCGGTGGGCTTGGGCCGTTACAAATGGTATCAGAGCCAGATACCAGGGGATGTGCCGAGGAGGCTGAGTCCCAAAGGGCGTGGACACGAGGGGGTGTGCCGGCAAGGAGGCCGAGCCTTGAAGGGGATGGATTGTGAGATCCCACATCGGTTGGGGAGGAGCAGATACCAGGGAGAGGTTTTCATACTTGTTTCGTTTCCCTCTCCAACCAACGTGGGATCTCGCATTAATCCTCTTTCTTTTATATCGTACTTCTCTGTTTCTGATCTGACGGTACCGGCATTAACTTGTTGAGGTTATTCCAAAAGAACCAATACTACTTACCAAGCAGCCCACAGCACCATTGTCTCTTTTATTCCTCCAAAGAATCACGGACATGTGAAAACTGGAGTTCGATTCCATTTACAGCATGTTGAGATGTCTTGTCCTCTAATGCCTCCGGTTATAATAAGAGAGCTCAGCGAGTTCTACTTCTATTACCGTGAATGTATGATATTATTTACTTGCACCCAATCGCATGATTTTACCTTTGGATTTTACTAAAAATGAAATGTTCTCTCTTTGTTTTTTTATTTTTTTTTTGTCCATTTCTAACTTAAATGTTCATGTCCATATCTCCAGCAACATGTAATGGTTTGGGCGTTGATATCTGTATCTAAACTTGAACGAAAGATAATGTCTAGATCTTACAGATAAGAGTATTAGATGTTCGGTTCTTTTCTCGACCATTTTATTTGTTATTCAATCATGAGCATAAATGTGGCATTTTGTCTTATTTTCTATAGGTTCGAGACGGTATACCTCGATGACGATATCCGGGTTGTAAAAGATATTCGAGATGATTATTTGATCGTTGAACGTGCTCCCTACACTTGGAAAGAATGAAAAGCTAGATCACTGGTTTTCATTGCTACTATAGAAACACGATGCAGTATTAGTGTTATAGTAATCTAAATTGATCCCGAGTACGTCTATCCTTCTGGAATCTGTGTCCTTATTATGCAACACTCATGCTGCTGCTCTCACTGTTTGGGTATTATTGTTGTAAATCTTGATTACCATTATGTGGGCTAACAATGGATAATGGGGTAATATTCATGTCAAAAGTTAAAAGGCTCAAATGTTCATATACAATCTTCATATTTACTGGTCGATGAATGTATGTAGGCACCTACCTATCTATTGATAAATATATGTTGTCACAGGTATCAATTCATCTGTATTCCATCCAATTATCTTTAGTGAGATCCCACATCAGTGAGGGGAAGCTCGAAAGAAAAATTCCAAAGAAGATTATTTGCTAGTGGTGGGCTGAGATCGTAACAAATGGTGGGCTTGGGCTGTTACAATATCATTTCATAAAAATATTTATATTGGCATGTGAAATCTTGATTATGTTTTTTTTACTAATACCTTGATTGACGGGCAAATTTATCATGATCCCAAAAAAGTGTTCTATAGGTTTTTAACTTTTAATTTTGTGTATACTCTCATAAACTTAAAAATAGTGAGTAAAAAGATGGAAACGAGCCCGATGGTTAGGTTCAACTTCCAACAAAACAATTTTACCACAGATGTGGGAAGTTACTTTGGTGGGTCGAAGCTCGTAGGTTGTTGGAATTCTCCAGCTTCCCCAAGACAAGAGGATAAAACATTGGTGTAAAGGCCGAGTGAAATGCACCTGCACCCTTTTTTGTGAAGGGTGAAGGTGAAGTAACCTAGCATCACTTTAGATAGGAGCAGAATAGATGACTTACAACTGAAAATCAGTTCTTCGGATCAA
>NW_019272042.1:3019742-3024750 GCF_002738345.1 Cucurbita maxima
TTTGTTTTTTTTTTTTTTTTTTTTTGGTCCATTTCTAACTTAAATGTTCATGTCCACATCTCCAGCAACATGTAATGGTTTGGGCGTTGATACTTGTATCTAAACTTGAACGAAAGATAATGTCTAGATCTTACAGATAAGAGTATTAGATGTTCGGTTCTTTTCTCGACCATTTTTTTTGTTATTCAATCATGAGCATAAATGTGGCATTTTGTCTTATTTTCTATAGGTTCGAGACGGTATACCTCGATGATGATATCCGGGTTGTAAAAGATATTCGAGATGATTATTTGATCGTTGAACGTGCTCCCTACACTTGGAAAGAATGAAAAGCTAGATCACTGGTTTTCATTGCTACTATAGAAACACGATGCAGTATTAGTGTTATAGTAATCTAAATTGATCCCGAGTACGTCTATCCTTCTGGAATCTGTGTCCTTATTATGCAACACTCATGCTGCTGCTCTCACTGTTTGGGTATTATTGTTGTAAATCTTGATTACCATTATGTGGGCTAACAATGGATAATGGGGTAATATTCATGTCAAAAGTTAAAAGGCTCAAATGTTCATATACAATCTTCATATTTACTGGTCGATGAATGTATGTAGGCACCTACCTATCTATTGATAAATATATGTTGTCACAGGTATCAATTCATCTGTATTCCATCCAATTATCTTTAGTGAGATCCCACATCAGTGAGGGGAAGCTCGAAAGAAAAATTCCAAAGAAGATTATTTGCTAGTGGTGGGCTGAGATCGTAACAAATGGTGGGCTTGGGCTGTTACAATATCATTTCATAAAAATATTTATATTGGCATGTGAAATCTTGATTATGTTTTTTTTACTAATACCTTGATTGACGGGCAAATTTATCATGATCCCAAAAAAGTGTTCTATAGGTTTTTAACTTTTAATTTTGTGTATACTCTCATAAACTTAAAAATAGTGAGTAAAAAGATGGAAACGAGCCCGATGGTTAGGTTCAACTTCCAACAAAACAATTTTACCACAGATGTGGGAAGTTACTTTGGTGGGTCGAAGCTCGTAGGTTGTTGGAATTCTCCAGCTTCCCCAAGACAAGAGGATAAAACATTGGTGTAAAGGCCGAGTGAAATGCACCTGCACCCTTTTTTGTGAAGGGTGAAGGTGAAGTAACCTAGCATCACTTTAGATAGGAGCAGAATAGATGACTTACAACTGAAAATCAGTTCTTCGGATCAATAGATATATCGTACCACGTAATGGAGATTAGATCTTGGTTAGGATCCGGTGGTTTGCAGAATTCAGGACCTAACGATGGTTGTTCGGTTCGTCACATAAACGGGAGCAGAAGATTCCCTCCTCTCTCTTTTTCTGGGGAATGACTGCAATCACAAGTAAGTCATTGAATGAGTGGGGGGCTCCGAAAGCACATGCGGGATAAGCGGGTGTTTCAGGAGACTGTCTAAAAAAGGGTCCAGTCTAGAAAGAAAAGAGAACTCTCAACAAGCTGGAACTAATCAAGATCAATAGGAAGTCCCAAAATTTCTTGACAAAGTTCATGCCACGACAATCCATATGGAAGGGTAGTTTTGTTGATGCATTCTAGTTGAGAAAGTGTTTTGTTATTCTCCAACTCCAGGTGAGTTTGAGGCCTCCGACGCCTTTTTTTGAAGACTTTTTGTTGCGTCCCTTTCTCTATTGGTCCCGCTGCTTTGCCCCTATCTCTAAAGGGCGAGGGTGGCGGCCTTGATTGGGTGCCCCTTTAAGATCCCTAGTAAACTCGGGCTCGGAGGGGTCTTTGCCTGAATTTCTTGAAGAGCACGAGGTCACCTCTTCATCAATAGAAAGGAATGCCAGAAAAAACATTGTTCACTCTCACCAAGAAAAAATAGCGGTCAGTGGTGAGGGGGTTGATTGTGGTAGTCATTGCGAACTCATTCCATTTTTGGAGGATTCGTTCCCTGTTCCTGTGGTTGAGAAGCCTCAAGCTCCGCCCCCCTTACTCAACCTCTTTAAAAAAAAAGTCTTTCCTCCTTTCTCTAATAATCAGGTCAGCTCCAGAACCAGCAAAATTGTCCAATCCTATCTTTCCAGGAAGTCAGTCCGGAGTGGGAGAAATTGATAAAGCAAATTTCGACTAAACTTGATCACTTAGCGAGGGGGGTGTAAGAGGTCTTTTTGAGCGGATCTTTTTTATATTGACCAAGTGGGTTTCGTTTCATTTTCCGAAAAGCCTGTCATACTATTCCACTTTAGCTAAGCTAATGATGAAAGAGGATTTGGATTTGTCTGCAGATGATGATGATGTTTACTCCTGGCTCGATGCACTTAATAAAAGGGAACTCTCACGATGAAAAAAGAATTTCCTTCGTAATTAAGCAGCATCCTTTAAGTAGG
Source organism: Cucurbita maxima (assembly GCF_002738345.1). Classification (NCBI taxonomy): domain Eukaryota; kingdom Viridiplantae; phylum Streptophyta; class Magnoliopsida; order Cucurbitales; family Cucurbitaceae; genus Cucurbita; species Cucurbita maxima. The sequence continues at coordinate 3,022,128 of NW_019272042.1, forward strand.
GGTGCGTTGGACCGCCAACGAATAATAGGTACCCTCACCCCAGGCAAAGTTAGTGAGCGGTGTAACAGGCGACCATTTCACGCGGTTCAGGGGGCACTTGAGTTAGCCACCGGCGCCCGACTGCATCTTGACCCCTATCCAATTTTTGAGCCAATTCCCCTTTCATACTACCAAAAAATGAGATTCTTGCCAAATCCAAGTTTGCTGATCCAACCATAACCAAACTAATACCTATTATATTTAGTACTTCAGGTGCTTCTGTTGCGTACAATGTAAATCTCGTAGCGGACAATTCCAACGAGCCTTTCAAACTAGTACTTTTTGTAATCGACTCTATAGCTTCTTCAATAAACGCTGGTTCTTCGATCAATTTTTGAATGACTTTTTAGTCAGATCGTTCCTGCGTTTCGAATATTCAGTCTCATTTGAAGCTTTAGACAAAGGTGCTATTGAGATATTGGGCCCCTATGGTATCTCGTACACATTCCGACGATTGGCTGAGCAAATCAGTCAACTTCAAAGTGGATTTGTTGTGCGAAGAGTGCGTTATGACCCGTGGCCGCCTGCTTGGTGGGAGCGGCTCCTCCGTTGTGGGTAAGCTAAAAACCCGACTCTACGAACCCGAGGAAAGGCTGCACAACAGTAGTCAGGGTGTTAAGACCGGAGCTTTTTGTAGTGCTAGCAATAATGCAAGTGAATGAATCCCATCCCTTATCAAGTTCAGTGCTTACGCCCCCTAAGAGATAGGGAGAGGGGCGAGCAAAAGAGCTTGTTCTTCCATTTTGAGATCTTTAGATTCGTAAGATCAGGATAGAGTTCCCTTTACTTGATATTAAATTCTTAAAGCTCCCGCCGCCCTACAACTAGTATAGTATAGCAGAGCTGCCAGTTTCAAAGTTGACTTGATTATTAGAGAAAGGGGCGCGCTAGCCTAGCGCTAGAATAATATACAATACAAGGTTAAGCGGCTGAAAAGCTGTTGTTTGCTGTCTACTTCGCGAGCCTTCACAGCCCCGTTCTGTAACTTCCCTTCTTGCGTCCATCCACGAGGCTGTAAAAAGAGAGAAATGGGTGGCTATCTAGTGAGTGTCGTTTCGGTTGTATGCCACGAGGTCCCTATGGACAAGGGGACAAGTGAATCATCGCTTTTGGGCGCAGGCAGCCTTCAACCATCCATCACATTGCATTCCATCATCTCGTATTGCTTTACTAAGCCGTATCAGACCAGATACATCTATTGAGTGAGAGAAAGGGAGAAAACTTTAAATATTTTTCATTTTTATATTGATAGGGATCCCCATTCATTCTTAGATTCCCGTCACTATGGATTGATTGTCCCTACCTACTTACATGGTTGTGGTATAGGGAGCGCAATTGCTAGAGCACAGGAGAATTAAGAGTAATGATTTCAGCAAGAGTAGCTAGACGGACTACTATAGTGAGTCTAGTGACTACTAGAGTCGAGTTGTGTCAAAAGGTATGATCTAGCAGTCTTTTCGAGCGAGCCTCTAGGATCTCCTATAAACCCCCATCATGTGGTAAAGGGAGGATATTAGGGGAAGCAGTGAGTGGAGATTCCCCTGTAGAGAGCCGAATGAGGGGAGACCTTCACATCTGGTTCGAAGGGCGGGGATATCCCGACCCTACTATCATTATGCCTTTGCAATCTTACTTGGTTTAACTCTATTTGTGACCTTTTCTCGCATGTGGGACTCTCTATCTTCTTGGGTAGAATCGATCATCTTTCATTTTGATAGTGAGTCGTTTTTATATAATAATAAGTAAAGTCAAGAATAATAATAGAACTGTAGGGGCGAAGTTGCTCGACAAGAAGAGGAGAGGAGTGAAGTAGTGAGAACAATAGAATAGGTTCAGGCAATGAAATTGCTTTACCGAGTTGACGAGGGGAAGGAGCGAAGCGAGGATGGCTTGGTAAGCAAGCAACCTATTATGTCAGCCCCAACTCCAAGTTCTTTCTCTTCTTTCTTTTTGAGTTTAGTGAGAGTTCATCAAAACAATTATCCAAGATTGCTAGATCGAGCACGCGACGCGCCTAGTCTAAAGTTTAGGAGCGGGTTGTCTCCTCTTCAACATTTCGACTATTACTTACTTGCCTTCCCTTTTCAGAGATCTCCTTGTTCCCTTCCCAGATTTTCCTCCATACCTTCCCTCTTTTTTCTTTGTGGCTTCTTCATCATCTTGTTCCCTCCTTCAAGAATGTTCGGTAGGCGTACGAGCCTCCTAAAAAATCCTTCCGACAAGAATGCTGGCTTCTTGAACATTATAAGACATTTAACTATCTTACTCTTGTGAACACGGATCATTAGTGACAAAAGCTGTCGAAATCCTCATTTTTTGTCCATAAGCTCTCCTCGTGTCAGAATTTCAAATGTCTTTTTATACACTGGCACGGATGATTGTCCCTAAGGCACGAATCAACACCTTCGTCTATCACCTGAATTTCTTGATTCACGACGTCGTGTATGTACACTTTTGATTTCGTGACTCGACCTGTAGATAGTGATACCGCCACCTTCGGAGACGTGATCTTCTCTTATTCACTGGTGCTCATGAAAAGCTTGGAGGTCGGCCCTATGTTCTAGCTCTGGGAGGGGGGGGGGGG
>NW_019272042.1:3025530-3046774 GCF_002738345.1 Cucurbita maxima
GGGGGGGGGGGGGGGGGGGGGGGGGGGGGGGGGGGGGGGGGGGGGGGGGGGGGGGGGGGGGGGGGGGGGGGGGGGGGGGGGGGGGGGGGGGGGGGGGGGGGGGGGGGGGGGGGGGGGGGGGGGGGGGGGGGGGGGGGGGGGGGGGGATGCTCGGCTAAGAATATTGACCCAACTTTCTTACCAAGTGAAATGAATACCTCCTTCAATTAGCAAAAAGAGGGACCCTTGAGCATATTCTTATAGATTCGTTAGAATGATTGGCTCCGTTTTCCGATCCAAGAGTTTCAGTATAGCAGGAGAGTACAATGGGAATCAATCAAGGTTCTTTTATGGCAGTCCAGCTATTTGACTCAAAAACCGCTAGTGAACTCGTAAGCATATCTAGGGGAGTGTCTTTCGGAAGATGAAATCATTAACGAGGAAACCCTAGCAAAAGGGTTGTAGGGAATATTCTCGTAAATCGATTAACATTTCCAAATATATATGGCATACGTTATTCTGGATCTCAGAGACAGATGGAGTCAGTCTTGTTACCCTCACCAGATCAGTTCGGGCTGGCGCACGACGCCCTCAAAGAAAGAATCTTTCCAGAGATTTTTCAAAACTAACAAAGAATAACTAAAGCCCTGATCACGGATCAAGATGAAAAAATTGAATGCAAAATAGAATCAATGGTCAACCAAGCGTACAAACCTCTTTTGATTTAGCAAAAGTGGATAGGACTAAAGAATAGCAACTAATCTCCAAGCTGGAACTCCTCCTTGAGTTTTCCAAGATCGGCTGGGCCTAAAGTCAAGCTCCTTTTCTCAATTCCACAAAAAAGATAGAGAAGTTCTATACGCTAATACACAAAAAATCATACCTACCCCACAGAAGAAAGCATCAGGGATGGTGATCCACCAGGAAAGCACATTGACTCGATCACACACCCTTTTCTGAGTACCTTTCTCCAATTTGCACAATAAGGAATTTGTCTAGGGCTGTTGTTTATACAGTTTCAAGCTCAGGGAACAGAAAGAAAGAAAGCTCAGTCTTTGCTCTTGCTACGGGTGAGGATGAGGACTTTTTCATTCTCAAGGAAATAAAAAGGAGTGAACCTTAGTCTAAAGCCGACTAGAGGAATAGACTAATCGAAGAATTGGCTTGGAAAGAGAAATCGCTCATTGGAGCAACAACAAAATTCATTCCTTCAGGAATGGACAAGAACTTAAGCAAAAGAAGCAACTAGACCTGATACGACTTTGACCACTCTTAGAACCAAATTGAATGAAAGACTAGGGGACTCAGTCAAAGACTACTTCCTCTACTTCTCGATAGGATTCAGTATAGGGGAAAGGAGGGGGAGTTATGCTTACAAGAGAAAGCTGGCCCTAAACAAAAGAAAAGGAACTTAGCCGACATCGACCACTCTAAGGAAACTATAGGCTGGATAGACTGCGGGGCTACTCAATCAGATAACCAGACTGCCTATCCAGACCAGATTACCATACTCACTAAGAGACTTTCTTGCTTGCAAGACTTGACTGCTACCTTACCACAGTAGGACTAGAGGGAAATTCCCCTTCTTCAAGGTTAAGCTACCTTACCTTAGTCAACTAAGCAAGTGAGACGGGTAGACCACCCAGAAGGAAAGTTGTTTGTTGTTCAGTTTTGGTATGCGGTATTGTCCAAGTCTTTGATTACTTGACTGGACGTACCTACCCTCGTAATTGATAGATAGAAACTTATGGGAAAAGAAAACCCTGTTCTGTTTAGTTTTCTTACTAGTTCTAAAAGTGATCGTAAAGTTCCCCACTATCGAGTGTGATAAAGCCAAGTTTTCAAGCAGCCAAGAGCAAGTTTGATTGGATGTGCCAGTAGGGCTTTCTAACGTTCTATTATCAACTTAAGCTATCACAAAAAGATAGGCTAAAGGAAGATTAAAAAAAAAAATGCCTATTCTATACCAACTTCTTCTATAGATGAATAACTGGAGCAGATTAAATAGCAAGGGATATTCATCCAGCAGCTCAAGCAGCAGATTCTATTCTGGGCATGAATGTGCAACCTAAAGACTCGCAAGTTTTTTTTCCTCTACTTCGCACCGTGGTAGCCTCAAACTCTAAAGCGTTAGTATATATAAAGTGCGCTTTTGGCCTTACCTGCAAGTACTTTCTACTCCTTGACATTCACGGATTGATTATGTAGCAATGCTTCTTGTAAGGATATGAAGTTTGGTTTTGATTGTCAGTGGCGTACGACCTTCTATGCGATAGCATGGAAGATTTTGGTTTTGAGTGAAGGTGTCGAGCTATTTTTTATGGAGACTGATTCTCCCTCATGATTCTAATCGAAGGATTGCTAACGATGTTTAAATTGTTATCTCTGCTTTCTATTCGAAGAAAACTGAGCAAAGTATGAAGGTAAACAAGTTTCTTGCTTGGGAATTGACTTCTGGTTAAAATTCAATAGTGATGGTGCTTCCAAGAGGAACCAAGACTTTCATGGTGCTACCATAGGACATTCTGGTAAGTCGGGTGCTGGTGGTCTTCTTCAAGACTGTTCAGGAACATAGATTCGTGGGTATACCTGCAAAATGGTTTTCTTTACGAGCCTACAAGCTTGGCTTTGGTTTAGCTTCCAACTAAGACTCAGGGAGTTCTTTCCACAGGATTGAGTGAACAATCTCACAGCCCTCCACCCATAGGCCACAAAAGCGCTTATTTATATAAAATGTGTACGATACCCCTTTCAAACTCAAGCTTCTCGGGATAACTTCTCAAGCAGAGTTCTTCCGCATGCAAATCTATATATCCTCCTTATGTCTGTTCATAAAAATCAATATCTGTCCGATTGCGCTGTGGATTCAAAAAAGATTGAAAAAGACACTTTTCGTTTTAAAGAGTAAAGCCAAAACATGGTGCCGAAGCAAGGAAAATTAAAATCCAAAAATAGAGGAGACATGGTAGGCGATCGCTAAGCTGATGTTCTTACTTTTCTAGTTCTAGACACTGAGAATGACAGACTTGCAACCAGTAAAGCCGCTAGAGAAGTGTTTGAGGCAGAAGGTATCCATTGATGCACCTTTAGTTTAACATCTACTTTTTTGCTTTGATGACTTAGCACGAAGATGCTTACGAGACGCTACTCGAAAAATACTAGCTATAGGCGGCCAGAGTTGAGAAGGTTTAGGTGGCAAGCACACAATCGAGAAAGTAGATCCGGCTAGGGTTACTCTACACTTGCAAGACGGATCGAAGGAGGAAGCCAAGATGCCAAGTTTAGATTCTAGTGGAGATTCAGACCATCAGAAACCGATTCTAAGGAGGGAGGACACAATACAAGAGAGAGATGGAGTTGTCTGGTTGCAACATGACTTGGGAAACGTTTTTTGATGAGCAGCTCTACATGGGTATGAGAAAGACTATATAAAGACTATGAAGCGCTGTAAGAACACTGAAGGCAGGTCATCGATAGTTGACGACGGTGGACCTGGAGAGGAGCACTTTACTTTAAGGCATGCCCCTACATTAGCAGCATATAGTCTTTATCAAAGAAATTCTTGGAGCTGGCGTATGAGGCGCAAAAGAACAGATGACATTACCAAGAACCAGAGATGGTGCGACTGAACCTCGACACCGCTTTGTATATTCAGTCTTGCGGTGTAGTTCTTTAGAGGTATTCTTAGTGAAAGGAAAATTAACCTCCCTTTACCTTTTCTAACCTCACTTAACCACTTTGTTAAAGATCACGTATTTGTTTAGATTGATGTCAGTTAGTATCTAATTAAATCTCTGTTATTTAATTTACTTTTGATTTGATTACTAGTTTGTTACCGAATTTTCTGCAGATTGTTAGGTAGATTTTCTAAATATCTTTTTGTATTCTCTGTATATATATGGAGCATTCTTGCTCTTCATAATTCAATCTTCTCATCAACCATTCCATAACTTCCTCTTTCAGCAACAATTGGTATCATAGCTATCTTCTTAAGGGATTTGTGAAATCTAGATGGAAGGAGAATCCAGTTTTTCAACTGTTGCACCACCAGTCTTCGATGGAGACAATTATCAAATGTGGGCAGTTCGTATAGACTTATTTGGAGGCCGTGGATCTTTGAAAAGTAATAGAAGAGGATTATGAGGTCTCTCCACTTCCAGCAAATCCTACTATAGCACAAATCAGAGCACAGAAGGAAAAGAAGATAAGAAAATCAAAGGCAAAAGCTTGCTTATTTGCAGCTGTATCTCAAATGATCTTCATGCGAATAATGTCCCTCAAAACAGCAAAGGAAATCTGGGATTCGTGGAATGAAAGTCCTAAATTTGATTAGGGATTTCGAGTTGGAGAAGATGAAGGAGTCTGAATCGGTGAAAGAGTACTCTGACAGACTTCTCAACATTGCCAACAAGGTAAGATTGTTTGGTTCTGTATTAAATGATTCCAGGATCGTTGAAAAGTTGCTAGTTACTGTTCCAGAGAAGTTTGAAGCCACCATTACTACTCTGGAGAACACCAAAGACTTGTCAAAGATTTCTCTTATAGAGCTCTTGAATGCTTTACAAGCACAAGAGCAAAGGAGGTCTATGAGGCAAGAAGGGGTGCTTGAAGGTGCCTTACTTGTTAAGCATCAAGACAGCAACAGGTATAAAAACAACAAAAAATTCAAAAACCAATCGACGAATGGAGATCCATTTACCAATTACCAGAAGACAAAAGGAGGAGGTTTCAAAAAATCCTATCCACCTTGCCGCCATTGTGAGAAGAAAGGTCATCTACCATACAAGTGTTAGAGAAGACCTGATGCCTTCTGCTCCAAATGCAATCAACTTGGACATGAAGTTGTGATCTGCAAAGCCAAAGATCAGGTGAAAGAAGTAGATGCACAGGTAGTTGATCAAGAAGAAGAAGAAGAAGATCAATTGTTTATGGTCACTTCTTCCTCAGGAAAAGAATCAAGCGAGAGCTGGTTGATTGACAGTGGGTGCACAAATCACATGACATATGACAAGGAGTCTTTTGAGGAATTAAGAGACACCGAAGATAAGAGAGTGAGGATTGACAATGGTGAACACTTGGAAGTCAAGGGAAAAAGCACAGTAGCTATAACAAGTTATGAAGGTACAAAATTTATTCCAGATGTTTTATTTGTACCTAAAATTGATCAAAATCTCTTAAGTGTTGGTCAGTTACTTGATAAAGGTTATAAAGTATTGTTTGAGAATAAGCAGTGCTTGATTAAAGATGCTAGTGGCAAAGACTTGTTCAATGTCAAAATGGAAGGAAAAAACTTTGCTCTAAATCAAATGACCTTTATATCCAGAGTTAGTGCCATTGAGATTTGGCACAAAAGACTTGGACACTTTCATCATCGAGGTTTGCTTCAGATGCAATCAAAGAAACTGGTAGAATAACTCACTAACATTGATGAGGACATGCCTCCTTGCCGTACTTGTAATTTTGGGAAGCAACATAGGCAACCCTTTCCTAAACAGGCATGGAGAGGCTCGAAAAAGCTGCAACTGGTTCATACTGATCTTTGTGATCCTCAGCGAACACCATCATTAAATCGTAATCTTTATTACACTGTTTTTATTGATGATCTAATAAGAATGTGTTGGATCTTCTTTATGAAGAAAAGTCAGAAGTTGCGGGTGTATTTTGGAAATTCAAGGCCAGAGTTGAGAATGAAAGTGCATGCTTGATTCAGACGGTAAGATCAGATAATGGCAAGGAGTACACTTCAGAAACTTTTAACAGGTTTGTGAAGAGGCTGGAATTGAACATCAGTTGACAGCACCATACACTCCTCAACAAAATGACGTCAGTGAAAAGAGGAATAGATTCATAATGGAGATGACGAGATGAATGCTTCATGAGAAGAATCTTCCAAAACGATTTTGGGGAAAAGCAGGAAACACTGTTGTGTGCTTGCAAAATCGAATTTCAACAAAAGTTGTGAAGTACCTCACATCATTTGAAGTTTGGTATGGTTACAAACCTTCTTTAAAGTTCCTTAGAGAATTTGGGTATCTTTGCTTCACTTACATTCCACAGGTCAAGCGTGATAAGCTTGACAAAAAGTCAGAAGTTGGCATCTTTGTTGGGAATAGCACTATATCCAAAGCTTACAGAGTTTTTCAACCACACATTAGTCGTGTTATTGTGAGCCAAGATGTTCATTTTGGTAGCATGTTAGAAGATTCTGAAGATGAACGACAAGATGCTTTGGTTGATGATGCACCTGTCAAAGGAGGAGCTTTTGGTGATCGAGGAAAAACAAAATCTGGGAGTTGGTTGGTTGACCTCTAAACAGAAAGATAATTGAAGCAAGATGGGTGTTCAGAAAAAAGCTTGGAGTTTACAACATCTAAACATGGAGTGTTACAGATCACGTATTTGTTTAGATTGTTTTCAGTTAGTATCTAATTAAATCTCCATTAGGAGTTAGATTTAGTTTTGATTTTATTAGATTTGTTTTGATTTGATGACTGATTTGTTACCGGATTTTCTGCAGATTGTTAGGTAGATTTTCTAAATATCTTTTTGTATTCTCTATAAATATATGGAGCATTCTTGCTCTTCATAATTCAATCTTCTCCTCAACCATTCAATATCTCCCTCTTTCACTAACACACTTTGGCATTCCTATGTGTATTCTTTCTTTTCATCGTAATAAGTAGGAAGGGCGAAAGGATCAACTGGTTCACTTTTCTCTTTTTAATCTTTGTTTTCGTCAATAAAGTGGATTCTTCTTAATCTTAGAAAGAAAGGTACGATTCTATCGTTCAGAGGCTGTCCTCTGTCCCTGAAAATCTATTTAACGATCTCATACAAGTATGTCTAGATTTGATTGAAAGGTATGTCCCTGGACTCTTAAGATTCCTTATGAATCTTGGACTGGACTTCAGTGTCTACCGAATTGTTCATCGTCACTTGTTAAGGATTCGGCATTCGGCATATCGGGAGCTAAGAAAACTCCCTTCCACCTGGAGCTCTTCGCATTTCCCTGTAGGATAAGGCTTCTTTGTTTGGTGCTGATGGTAACAGACCGAGCCCAAGTTAGAACTCTAGACTATGACCATTTTCAGCTAATGCAAATAGTGGGCCTCTCAATACATTCTACCTTTGTTTTGTTATTTTTCTTTTCCTAGGGGGTTAGTTCCCTTTCTCAATTATGACGTACTAGGTTAGGTTGCCATCTAGGTCTCGGTCGGGGGTGACTTCAAAATCTGGTAACATTCTTCCCTTTCCTTCATTCACGATCCTTGCTGCTGAATTAATTCCCCATGTGTCGGGACCTGAACTGTGGCGGTGCTCTTCTACAACTTCTTCAATTACATAGATCACAGCTCCTCTCCCTTCGGTCTCATTGCTTCGCCCGTCTCCTTCTTTATTGAAAACAACTCTTTCACTTTGTCTTCCTCTTCTCTCCTTAACAGTTCTAAATTATAAGAAAAAGAAAAAGACTCGACTGAAAACAAAAACAAGCTTTATAGGAAACAAAAGAATAAGAAATCCTTCAAACATTGTAAACTATTTTTCTTACTTCTAAAGGTTACGAGAAGAGGGAAAGGTGCGAAGCAGCCCAAGTGTAAAGGAGAGGAATTATCATCATTTTGTTAGGTAGCTGAAGAAGAGTGAGTTTTCGCTTTCATTTCTCTTTTATTCTTTAACTCGGGTTTCACTATCTCTTTTCTTGAGACTGAGGATATATATACTACACAGTGTTTCGTTCTTTAAGTCATGTTTCAGCCAGGAAAGGGGAAACTGATTTGCTCCTGAACCTCTCCCTTCAAACATTGTAAACTCGGCTTCGCTCCTTCACTTTACAGAGGAGAGAATATGTGAGACTGTAAAGGAGAGTCCATTCATTAGTAGCTTGACCTATTTACCTTATTTATTAACCTGAACCTTGTAAACTAGGCTTCGATTACAATGATGTTGGTGTGCTTTTAGCTCCGGAACCTTTGACTCTATTCCCTGACCGGAACCTTTGACTCTACTCTATTCCCTTCCTCTTTTTCTTAGTGATAATCTAAGGTTGACTCAAAAAGGAAGCTATCAATTTATGCCTTTGAGTTATGAGAGGAGGGACCTCTGTAAAGCAGCCCGACTGTAAAGGAGAGGAATTATCATCATTTAGTTAGGGATGACACTTCGTTTTTCTTTCATTTTCTTCTTCATTTTTTTTTTAATATTTCTTGTCTGCTTGCTTCGCTCCTTCCTTCCTTGCTTCGCTCCTTCCTTCCCCTGGTTTGAGATTACCTAGTCGAGTCAATAAAATCTTCGTCAACATGGTAAATAGGTTAAAGGTTCTTTCTCTCTCCAAATTCTTCTTCTCTTACTCTCATATTCTTTCACTCATTGTAAACACGGTGGCTTCGCTCCTCGCTTTAGTCCGTTTTTTCTTATTCTTTTTTGTCAGGTTTATTTAAGGAAGGAAAGACTCCTTATTAATTCGAGGAAATAGGGGTTTCGTTCTTTCTCCTTCACCTTTGAATCAATAGGTAAAGCTGCTGAGATTACCTCATTAACCTCGGTCTCGAATCTTTTCTTTCCGCAACCTATTTTATTGGCCACGCTTCTTCGAGAATGGTTTTTCTCTCATTTGTTTCGTCTTTCTCTTTTGATTCCTTTCAGATTCTCGTCATAAAAGAAGAATTTGTCTCATAATAAAATCATCATTCTCGTAAGAAGTCAGGTCAGGTTAATAAATAAGGTGACTCAAAGATTTAGCAGTAGCTTTTTTGTTTGCTTCCTTTCTATCTTTCAAATGATTCTTCTTGAACTACGGTTTCACTATTCTTTGGTAAAGCATCTCGAATCAAAGATTTTCCTTCAAAGACTGTAAACTCGGTAAACTCCTGAACCTTTATAGAATCAGAAGAAGATAATTAAATCAAAACGAACAAATACAATTGAGTCACTTAAATCCTCTGTCTATTCTATTTGTCGAGTAGCTTCGCTCTGGAACCTTTATTTAACCTCAAAGACTCTATTCCCTCTTTATTCTTTCACTTGGTAAATAGGCTTCGCTACTTCTCCTTTTTTTCTCTTTCTCCTTATTCTGTTTCGGAAGGTTTAAGGAAGGATTAATTCGACTTTACTCGTTCACCTCTCGTTTCTTTTTCTCGGTAAATAAAGCTTTAAACAAATAGAATTTACAGGAGAGTAAAATAGATAGCTTGAGCTCGGTTCATAAGAATGAATCCTTCCCCTTATACTCTATTTTACCTTATTGAACTGAAAAGGCAAATGAGAGTCAGAAAAGCCAACTTAACTTCGCCTGATCATGAACCTGAACTTTACAGTCTCTTTTCTTTCCTATCGCTATAGATCTCGAATCTTTTCTTTTTCTTTTTCTTCTTTTTCTCCTTATTCTTGTTCGTTTTTTTTTCCTTAACCTTTGACTCTATTACCTTCCTCTTTTTCTTTCATTTTCTTCTAATTAAACTTCTATCTTCAATACTTTTTTTGAGTTAATGTGAAGTGAGCTGCTTCCCCTGAAGCTCTATTCCCTGACCGAAACCTTATACTCTATTACCTTCCCTTATTTCATTCGGGTTTCACTATCTCATTTCTTTTTTAGACTTTAGTCCGTTCTTTTTCTTCTTCTTCTTTTTCGGAAGGAAAGATATATGATATACACATTCAAATCTAATGGACTTTTTTCACTCTAAACAAGGTCTCTTTTCTTTCTTCTCTTTTCTTTCTTGTCCCTGGAGTTTACAATTGAGCATATGAAATACTATTGACTTCTCTCAATTGAGAGGAAAACGTAGACGGAGAAAAAACTGCCTAAAGAAAACTTCTCGAAAAAAAAAATAACATAAAACAAATGATCTCATTTATTCCATATTTAAATAACAAATTATCCTAAAAATAGAAATAACGAAAAGTAAATGTAACTTCGATTCTACCACTTGGCCACGTGTACTTCCCATTTACTCCCGTGGGTTTAACATAAAAAATAGTTATCTAACAAAGGAAGGTTAACTAAAAATCAGATCACATTCACTCGAATTTTTCATATTTTGTATAAATATATAGCTATTCTATTATATTTAACTAGTATTATTAGTTAGAAATTTTTCTATTTGTTATAATTGTTTGTTGTCCGCATCAGTCAAATCAACTAAAAGGGATCATTTCTCAGGGAAGAACCAATCAAGGAATTTTATTATATCCCTTCTAATCCAAGATCGTTCAATTTTTTTTGGTATTTTGTAAGAGTAAACGATACAGAGATACATTAGAGAATATATTTTATAAAAATAAAATTATATTTATATAAAAATAAAAAAATATGTTCTATGTAAGACATAAAGTAGTTCCATTTAGGAACTTCTAATGGAGATATGTGAATCCATTAGGTTCTACAAAAAAATTGTTTTTTCGTCAATTCAAAACCCGGAAAAAGGTTTTATAAGATTAAAAAGGTCCGTTGAACGTCTCTTGGCTATGCTAGTATTTATCTAACAAATATTCTTTCACAAACTAAAAGCATGTCCATGATTTATTCTAATTCTATTGGTCTCTTTTCTTTTTTTCTTTCTCTTCATGTGATCTTTCTTTCTCTTCATCTGATCTTAATTTAGTTTTTCTTTCATTTTCTTCTGCTTTTATGATTCTATTTTGCATTCTGTTTTTGCATCGAGGATATTCCTCACGTAACAAGGTAATAACCGATTTGCTCTTAGATTGGACCATTGTTCCTCCTTTTCTACATGGCCTATATGTAGGTGGGAAGTACACACCGAATCTTGCATTAAACCAATGTTTATCGAAGTTAACGTGTACGCGACTGCTCGCTTCCTTACTTTAGTCCGAGGATCCTCGATACATTGATCCCCTATCATCTCATGATATTCTTTCAGTATGCTTTTAGTCAGAGTGATATATATCCTCCAGGCAATGAAGTTAGGGCTATCGAGTTGTGTTTTTTTACGCATTGTAGCTTTTTTGGGATCTTAGACGACGGTCGGGTCCACTTTGAGAATTGCTTGGAGTACCAGTGCCCAAAAAGAAAAGGCACCTACTACAAGGGACATGGTGAGCATAAGATCGAGGGAGCTCTTATAAGGCTAGTGAACAAGGTCTGAAACCCAATATGAAAACATATCTGCTAAACCTCGATCAGGTATTTCTCGAAAGATCCTTTTAGCTCGCGCTGCACTAGGTAGACCCGCCAAAATACTTATCGATTTGAAGGGGCCGCTTTGGCTGACCCAAGTGTAAGAAATCCATAGGCCAAGGTTGTATATGTATCCACTATCTCCTCAAGGAAGATTTTTTAGACCAACACGTTCATGATCGAATAAGATAGTTATCGTTGTTTTGAGTTTCCCACGTTCTAGCGGACCTGCTTTAAATACATTTAAGGTTGTTGTTCATTCTTTGCCTACACAAGAAGAAGAGGAAACCCACTCTCTTCTTTCTTCTTTTTTAGAACCAAGTACTTGAAGACATAATAACAATTATGTTAAGAAACTAGTTCGTTGAGAATTTTGTTGATCTCGTAAGATACAAATTGTAGAGCCCAACCAAAAATGATGGGACTCGGTATAGACACAGTCCAGTTCCCAGGTTAGAGTATTCTTTATTATCAACCTACTCAAATCAGAACTCAACTAGTAGATTCTCTTTCGCTTATCGACCGGCCGACTTTCATTGTTGCAACCTTCGCATTTCCTGCTGAGATCCCAAGTCTCCATGTGGGCCCTTTTAGCAACCCGCGACCTTGGCGATTTAGAGAATCCTGCTCCTGTGTCGTGGGACTTGTAGCTTAGCAGTCCACCAGGTGGGTTTTTTATCCTTCCAGTTTCGAGTGTGTTCTTGGATAGTTATAGTGGCCCATAGGAGCAAGATGTACCTTGTGTGTGGGGGGCGGCGGTCCCCTGGACATAGTCCTTTCAGACAGTGGCCGTTGTTTAGTCCATGGTCCATTAGTTGGTTAGTGCAAGGTCAGAAATTTGAACACATTGATTCCGCTCGTTCTCGTCCTTTGCTTCAGGGCCTGTCCGTCGGTATGGTCAGTACTCCATACTGTCGGGTAGCAAAGCTTACACTTGTTCACTAATTATGACGGTTCACCAGGGCCTCTTTCCCCCTCCCTTTTCAGCTCACTCGTAGGGTCCAGACCCCAACAAAGGGGGTGGGAATCGACTGAACATCGTTGGCGAAAATTTTGCCCACATCCGATCCCCAATTCTTGCTCACCACCGATGATCGTGTTGGGTGACTTGTGACCTCGTACGATCGTGTCGGGTGAGCAAGAGCCGCTTCGTCACAGTACTGACTTATAGGCTAACGGGTCACACTTTGGCCAAGTATCCTACAAAGAGATTCCCGAAAGCCAGAAGGATTAAAGGAATGACCATAGGAATGAGCGCATCATGACATCTTACGATGTCTCGCCCGAATGAATGAGTTGGTACTAGAAATGTTAGAAAAAGTGAACGAAAAGAGTAACAAGAGGTGAAAAGGACAGAGACACTTCCCAACCAGATAGAAAAGTTCCCACTGATGGTATACTTAGTGTAAGCGAGCTCTAAGATCATATCTTTGGAATAAAATCCAGCTAGAAAAGGAAATCCTATTAGAGATAAGCTGCCCATGAACATCATGGCATAGGTAAAAGGGAACGAGGAGGCAAGCCCCCCCATCTTCCGCATATCTTGCTCATCCGACATGGCATGAATCACCAAACCTGCACTCAGGAATAGTAATGCTTTGAAAAACACGTGATTCATTAAGTGAAAGACGCTAACTGAATAGTTAGAGATGCTGCAAGCAAAGACCATATAGCCTAATTGACTGCAAGTTGAATAAGTTATGACCCTCTATAGATGGTTTTGTAATATTCCAGTGGTTGTCCCAAGGAATGAGATCATAGCTCCTGCAAAAGTAATAATAATCAAAGCCGTAAGTGGGTATTCAAATAAAGGGGAGCACCTTGCTATCATGAAAACGCCAGCTGTTACCATAGTAGCTGCATGAATTGAAGCGGATACTGGAGTGGGCCCCTCTATAGCATCGGGTGACCAAGTATGCGATCCTATCTGTGCGAATTTCCCAACAGCACTACTAAGAAGTAAAATACAAATGAGAGTTATGGCATTCATTCTCATATTACAAGAAATCCAAGAATTTTTGGGGCACTAGCATGAGCAAAAAATAGTTGAAAAGTCTACTGTTTGAAATAGAGTAAAACGACCCGAAATCCCAGGTGCTAATCCAAAATCACCTACTCGATTGACAGGCATAGCTTTTATAGCTGCTTTATCTGCCTGAAACCGTATAAACCAGAAATGAATTAACAAATATGAAGCAAGACCTACTCCTTCCCATCCTATAAATAATTGAAGAGACTTATCTCCAGTCACCAACATTGGCATAAAAAAAGTAAAAATGGATAAATAACACATAAATCGAGGGCTATGCGGATCCTCAGACATATATGAAATGGAATAAAGATGGACCAAGCTACTTATGAATGTAACCACAATTAGCATCACTATGGTAAGGCTATCGAACACATAGTCAGAAGTGAATTTCGGACTAATTTGCTAATCGAGCTAGCTCCTCTTGCATGCAATGATGTGGTGATGAACCTCTCATTCTAGTTCAGTGCTCTCTGAACCGTGCGGAAGGTTTTCCATCACACGGCTCACCAACTTGATCTTTCACGGGAACCGTATGTCCGAACAGACCTGTAAAAAGAGGTACGATCTCGCTTTCCTTTGCCACTCAAGTGTATGTACAGCATCTGTCGTGCTTAGGACCCTTCTTCCCTTCCCTAATGAAAGAGTCCACCGCATACCTAAGTAGTCCTTAGTAGTCAGTCTGCAGGCTTGCCTTTCAGTAGGTGATTCAGCGAAGAAAGGGGGAAGAAAAGGCTAGATCAAGAAAAGGGGGTACTACGAGCCCTCTGCCCCACACATCTAACCTGCTCGCGTGGTACACTGATTCCACCAACTAGAAAGAGTGAAAAAGTGATACAATGCGCTTAAAGTGGGGGTGTGCTGTCCCTATTGGGGTGAGCCCTTCCCCACCTTCCCCATAAGGCCCACCATCGGGGACAGAGGTGCGCTTAAAGTGGGGGTGTGCTGTCCCTATTGGGGTGGGCCCTACCCCATAAGGCCCCACCATCTGGGCATAAGCATTCTGCATAAGCGCCCTCTAGCTACCCATATATATCGAATCACCAACTACCAAGTAAATAGTGTGGGGGTGTGCTGTCCCTATTGGGCTGGGCCCTTCCCCATAAGGTCCAGGCATAAGCGCCCTCTTGCTACCCATAGTCTAAGTCTTTTTTTCTAGGAAGAGTCTAGCCTAGCCCTATTATATGCCCGGTTCAAATTGAACAATTGTTGACTATCTCACATTGCCTAACATTCAATCAACTTGAAACTTTATGAAAATGTACTTGCTTCACAATAATGCAAGGACCTTCTTCAAAAAGGAATTATTTCTTTATTAATTTTTTTAATTTGAATTTTTAAAAGTATATTTTTAACTTGTTTATACTTTATTTATTTCTATAGAATTAATTGTTATAATACTATGTATAAAAAGTATTTATAAATTAATAAAGATCAACAAAGGGAAATTCTAAAAATCTAACTCTTTATTCATAGACAAAAAAGGAGGCTAATCTACCATTACAACCTTAATTAATCAAAAACTAAGAGTTAGTTCTAACATTATTAGCGGTTAGAAAGCTGTTCCAACTTAAAAAAGACTTAGTTCACCCAAGCACTTCTCATACTCCAAGCACTTAAATACTCCACCGTGATAGACTCTGTTCCATTGTTGAAAACATGCAAATGAGCATCCCCAAACACCGCCTTTGTTGGGTATACCCTCGAAGTTATGCATGTTTTTCCTCCCCCACCAAAGCTCTCTATCACCGAGTGATCAATCTGCACAATAATACATAGTTTAGATTTGTCGATACGGTGCAAGAATGTATTGGACTATGACTTTAACGTACCAAGCTTCTTAATGAGAGCTTTTTACTCGACAAATCGATGTCGACGAAACCCGCAAATGTCGGCTTGTATAATCCATCTTTCAAAGATGAGCTACACCAAAAGAGAGAAACCAGAGTTTTGTAAATATAAAAAAAATAATTATAAGGTCCTTTGATAAGGGAATTGAAGCTACCTTCTTGCATCAGAGCACATAAGAACCACGTGATTAGCCTCTGCCTTGAAGATCCTGAAGAACACAGGAGTGAACTCCTCGAGGTTTTCTGAAGCCAGAGTCAAAAGCCCAAAGGGTCCCACACCACCTTGGGCCGTGGATCCCAGCTGACTGCACACGGCTTGCGCGTCAACCCAGCTTGGATCAAATGCCTCCGCGTTATCCAAACTCGAAAAGCTAAAGATAACTTCAACATCGGCCTGTATAAAACACAAGAAACAATCGATCAAATGACGCCCAATTTGTTCCCTTAATCTTAGAGGTGCTTTCACATCTTCTTAACCCGCTACAAACCACTATCGGGGATTCGTTATAAATTAAACAACCTGAGCCGCAGTAATTCCTTTGATCTCAACATTTTGTCCCTTAACCAGCTTTTGATTTAGCATCATAACTATCTTCCGTCTCAGCCTATTGAGCTCCATAATTGGCCATTGTAAGAGCTGTTTTCCATTGGGATCCAACCACACCGTCCTAGGAATCGCCTAGGAAAAGGAGAAAGAAAAGATCGGCCCAAATACAAAATAGAGCAAATTCAATTAAAAATAGAACAAAACAGAGCACATTGCATCTAAAACAAACCTGAATTCCCGCCCATCCCTTGGAAACATCATCCTGGACACTATCAGATTCATTAGCCCAACCCCACAAAACCCTTCTCTTCTTCATCGGATCATAGAATGACTTGGAAGCATAGAAATTTCCATAGTCATACCTCAGCCCACTCCACCCATCCGCCGAGGTATTATCGGGAACATACTTGTCCGTCATCGGATAATACTTCCCCACCGTATAATACTCATATCTAGTCATCTCCAAGCTCACCTTCAACACATGTTTAAACCAATTTCCCATCACCGACGTGTCCAAGCCAAATCTACCGAAGTGGGAAACTGGATAGAAATCAGGGCACTCCCACATTCCAGTATTCGGAACCGAATGTAAAGGCTGTTCCACCTTAGTCCAATTCAAAAAATTCCTACTTCTATACAAATACGCCATTCCCGTCTGCTCGCTCCTGCTGCCAATGATGGTGTTCCAGTGACCGTTGAGGCTTAGCCATGCCGTCGACGGGTCCCGAAAGGCGCTACTATTGACCTCTGTACCCGGGTCAACAATCGGATTGTTATCCGGTTTGACCCACTCGGTTAGATGCGGATCAGAGAGGTTCGCTGGAATGGCGTAGTTTTGTACCTGTCGATTCTGGGTGTCGATTCCAGTGTACAAAATGACGGGCTTGAGGCCGGGGAGGACGGTGGCGGAGCCAGACCAGCAGCCATTGATATCAAAGGGCTTTGAGGGGGAAAGCGCGGGTTTGAGTGACTTCCAATTGATAAGGTCTTTGGAAATTGAGTGAGCCCAGACAATGTTCCCCCAAACTGCGCCTTCAGGGTTGTATTGGTAGAAGAGATGGTAGATTCCCTTGAAATACATTGGGCCATTCGGGCCTGCATAAGATGACATGTTTATGGAGGGAATGAACCGGAGGAAATACATTAATAACAACCGGAGGAAAGGAGGGAATGAAAATGTAGAAATTACGAACCGTTCATCCAGTGACGATGAGGTTGAAAGTGGAAGCCGGTTCGATGGAGCTGCTTGATCTCGGTGGTGTCGTTGCCATTTTCGAGAGACTGTAATTCAGGATAGATTTTATGGAGAGCTTGAATGACGACAGGGCCATTGCCAATAAACAGAGAACAAAAGGAGAATCCGAAAAGAATAGCTAGGAGAGTGAAGAAATTCATTGTGGAATTTGGTTTGTTAGTGAAGTTTGAAGTGAAGAAGAAATGAGAGTTTGATACTATTTATAGAGGAAGAAATATAAATTTAGTCTAAAAATAGGACAAATTTGTTAACTTAATCTCAAACTTTCAAACTTCCAAAAATGTTAAAAAAATATCTTATACTCAAGAATCTAAATTAATTTTTAAAAAAATAGGATTAATACGTTTAAATTTTATTAAAAATGTTTTAATACACGGGTTTAAAATGTCTATTTACATTGACAAATCATCTCTCACTTCCATTCCATTTTGAGGGTAATTTTTTTTTTTCTCTTTCTCATTAATGTTATTTTTAAAATTTTATAAGTATTTTTTTTAAAGAGATACTTAAGTGAGAATCTTGTAAATTTATGAATCTTGTGGGTCGGACTTTTCAAGATGGCTGTGCTTTGCGGAGCAGAGGTTGCCAGCATTGCCTTCTCTCCAAACGATAAGGTTTTTTGTTTTGGTCATCCGAATGTTGACATGCTTTTGGATCGGTATCTGACTCGAAATTTGTCGTCGCCGAAGCCGGCCGAGAATTTTGTTCCTGTAACGGAGTTTAATCGCGATTTCGCCGATTTAGTGTCTAAGTTTGAAGTGGCAAAGAAGCGAGCAGAAGAATTGACTCACGTGTCGGAGAAATCGAGAAATAACGGCGAATTTTGGCGGGAGGAGGCGATAGAAAGGATGAGATTAGAGGAATGGAAGGAGTTTCGATTGTCATTCATGGATTCGAGAGCTAAAGTGGCAAAGAAAGTCGAGAAAATGATCCGAGGGCCTCTGTTGCCATCGTCGTTTCACCTAGCCAAGAACCACCACACAAGGTTAGGGTTTTTCTAGATTTTTTTGAGGTACTCTGTTTGATTTATTTTCTCTACATTTTACTTTCTTAAACTGTTCAGAGAACGATCTACTTCATATATATATTTTTCTCTTTTTTATTTCACAAAAATTGTGAAATAATCCCTAGAAAAAAACTCATCGAGGATGGATGATCACATAATTTTCTCATTATGGCCAAATCCCTCTCCCTTCCATCGCGTCCCTTCAATTCCCCTTCTTCTTCCATTGGAACCCATCTCTCTCAACCCCCCAAAATCTCTTGTTCTTCCATATCCATTCAATCTCAATCACCCAAAGACCAACTCCTCGCCCTCATCTCCGACCAAGAAAGAGGTCTCAAGACCCAGAAAAGCCCTCAGAAACTTGCTTCAATTGTGAAATCAATCGACGCCTTGGCGTCTCTGGCCCCAAATTCTGTCACAACGGACGATTCACTTTCTGCGACATGGCGTCTTCTATGGACCACTGAGAAAGAGCAGCTGTTCATCATTGAGAAGGCTCACTTGTTTGGTACTCAAGCTGGGGATGTTTTGCAGGTGATTGATGTCAAGAAAAAGAGTCTTAATAATGTCATCACTTTTCCTCCAGATGGGGTTTTCTTCGTTCGATCCAGCATTGAAGTTGCTTCCTCTCAGAGAGTGAATTTTAGGTATGTTCTCTCTGCCTCTGCTTTTAATCCATACCAATGTGCCTTTAATTTAGTGTTCATAGATGAATTGCTGTTTCAATTCAATGGTTGTATTTTAAAGCAATCAAATTAGCATATAATGTACATTTGATTTGATATTGAGTTTGAATCTGGGTGTTTAGATTTACAAGTGCTGTTCTGCGAGGAAAAAATTGGGAAATTCCTTTGCCACCATTCGGACAGGGCTGGTGAGTTAATTATCTTTATGAGTTCCCTTTTGTTCACTTTTTTATATATGGTTAATATTTATATGACATGTCTGAAATATTTGATATTAAACTCTGAGTTCACCATGTTCTTGCTGTAACAATTGATTTTGTTCGATCAATAATAGAATCAAAAGCTGGGACAAATTATAGACTGAGACTCATCAATGACTTCAATCCCTGATACATCAAAAACTCCACCTTCTGTCTCTACAAAAAGCTGATTCTCGGACAACATCATCCTTCATGTTAAAAACTCCTCCATTTTCTGTGACATGGTGTAATCCATATGAATCCAAGGGGGTTTGAAAAGTCAAAGAGAGAATTCTATTGAAGATATGTGAGATTCCACATCGGTTAGGGAGGAGAACGAAACCTTCTTTATAAAGGAGTGGAAACCTCTCCCTAGCAGACGCGTTTCAAACACCTTGAGGAGAAGCTCGAAAGGAAAAGTCCAAGAGGACAATATCTGCTAGCGGTGGGCTTGGGCCGTTACAAATGGTATCAGA
The DNA here is from genome assembly GCF_002738345.1 of Cucurbita maxima. NCBI lineage: Eukaryota > Viridiplantae > Streptophyta > Magnoliopsida > Cucurbitales > Cucurbitaceae > Cucurbita > Cucurbita maxima. Next base: position 3,044,735 of record NW_019272042.1, read on the forward strand.
GCCAGATACCAGGGGATGTGCCGAGGAGGCTGAGTCCCAAAGGGCGTGGACACGAGGGGGTGTGCCAGCAAGGAGGCCGAGCCTTGAAGGGGATGGATTGTGAGATCCCACATCGGTTGGAGAGGAGCAGATACCAGGGAGAGGTTTTCATACTTGTTTCGTTTCCCTCTCCAACCAACGTGGGATCTCGCATTAATCCTCTTTCTTTTATATCGTACTTCTCTGTTTCTGATCTGACGGTACCGGCATTAGCTTGTTGAGGTTATTCCAAAAGAACCAATACTACTTACCAAGCAGCCCACAGCACCATTGTCTCTTTTATTCCTCCAAAGAATCACGGACATGTGAAAACTGGAGTTCGATTCCATTTACAGCATGTTGAGATGTCTTGTCCTCTAATGCCTCCGGTTATAATAAGAGAGCTCAGCGAGTTCTACTTCTATTACCGTGAATGTATGATATTATTTACTTGCACCCAATCGCTTGATTTTACCTTTGGATTTTACTAAAAATGAAATGTTCTCTCTTTGTTTTTTTATTTTTTTTTTGTCCATTTCTAACTTAAATGTTCATGTCCATATCTCCAGCAACATGTAATGGTTTGGGCGTTGATATCTGTATCTAAACTTGAACGAAAGATAATGTCTAGATCTTACAGATAAGAGTATTAGATGTTCGGTTCTTTTCTCGACCATTTTATTTGTTATTCAATCATGAGCATAAATGTGGCATTTTGTCTTATTTTCTATAGGTTCGAGACGGTATACCTCGATGACGATATCCGGGTTGTAAAAGATATTCGAGATGATTATTTGATCGTTGAACGTGCTCCCTACACTTGGAAAGAATGAAAAGCTAGATCACTGGTTTTCATTGCTACTATAGAAACACGATGCAGTATTAGTGTTATAGTAATCTAAATTGATCCCGAGTACGTCTATCCTTCTGGAATCTGTGTCCTTATTATGCAACACTCATGCTGCTGCTCTCACTGTTTGGGTATTATTGTTGTAAATCTTGATTACCATTATGTGGGCTAACAATGGATAATGGGGTAATATTCATGTCAAAAGTTAAAAGGCTCAAATGTTCATATACAATCTTCATATTTACTGGTCGATGAATGTATGTAGGCACCTACCTATCTATTGATAAATATATGTTGTCACAGGTATCAATTCATTTGTATTCCATCCAATTATCTTTAGTGAGATTCCACATCAGTGAGGGGAAGCTCGAAAGAAAAATTCCAAAGAAGATTATCTGCTAGTGGTGGGCTGAGATCGTAACAAATGGTGGGCTTGGGCTGTTACAATATCATTTCATAAAAATATTTATATTGGCATGTGAAATCTTGATTATGTTTTTTTTACTAATACCTTGATTGACGGGCAAATTTATCATGATCCCAAAAAAGTGTTCTATAGGTTTTAAACTTTTAATTTTGTATATACTCTCATAACTCTTTGGTGGTTTATGTTCGGTCAATACTTCTTAGTTCTCAATTATAACAATTGCTCTCATTAATTCTCCATATGACATATCATCATTCGAAGCTGCACATCATAGTAGTCGCCATCTCCTTTTAACGTTCATCCGTCTCTCTCTCTCAACCTTTGATTCTCATCTTTAATTCGAGCTTCAACTATTTGACCAAGTTGTATGATAATTATTTGACGGATCGATGTACAGCTTTAAAACAAATCCATGCTCTCAAAGAGTAAAAAAGGTTAGGTTCTAACTTCCAACAAAACAATTTTAGGACCGATGTGGAAAGTTACTTAACATGGTGTAACATGATCTTTATATAAATTTAAATACGGTGTGGAGCCATGTTTTATATTTGCCCAAATCTTTGTGATGGTCCACTAGTAGCTGCCATTTACATGTGATGTTCTGTACCTCATGGTCCCATTTCACCCATCTTAATAATCAAATTACTCCACAATTTTTTTAAATTTTTAAATTTGACTACTTGAGCATAATCGAAACGATAAAAAAAAAAAAAAAAAAAAAAAAAAATTTTTTTTTTTTTTTTTT
>NW_019272042.1:3046930-3051624 GCF_002738345.1 Cucurbita maxima
AAAAAAAAAAAAAAAAAAAAAAAAAAAAAAAGTTTGTTTTTCCGTTTGATCTCTTACTCTATTTACTAAATATTGTAAGAAAACAATAACAAGGAAAAAAAACTCTGAACTCTAATTGTTTTTTTTCAAGATTATTAATTGCAATGTGAGAGACTGATTCATTAATCTTTAAAATAGTAACGAGTGCATTGTTGTTTTTTGATAATTAGCCAGAGAAATTCGGTGAGAGGAAATCGTCGACGGAAGGTTGTTAGAAGAAAAATGCTTAAAATAAAAGAGAGAGAATGATGAAATTTTGACTAATCGGTCTACACTTTAACCACTTTAACCACTTGAGCTATTCAATTTGTTTGTTGATAGGTTGGCTTCTCCGCAATGATATACACCGATGGCTTCAACCTCACTTTGATACCACTTGTTGTTTTCGATAATCAACCAGAGAAATTCGATGAGACGAAATCGTAGATGGAAGGTTGTTAGAAGAAAAAATGCTTAAAATAAAAGAGAGAGAATGATGAAATTTTGACTGCCTTTAATAATAAGGTTGTTAATATTCTGGAGAGATTTCCTATTTAAATATAAATTATCCTAAAAAATAATGGTGGCCAACTAAATTTGAGTCACTAGCTACAAAATTTTCGTCTAAAACTTATCCATTCAGGTCGAATGGTCAAACTGATTCGACCTGTTTTGTCGAATGGTCAAACTGATTCGACCTGTTTTGTCGAATGGTCAAACTGAGTTTTCTGCAATCGTGTGAACCTAAATTAGGAACAACTGAAAAACCCCAGGTTTTATCTAACATGCATAAATTAAACTCACCTACACGTAACCCATAATACCGTAAACTTCCCTCATTAAGAAATACTAGTGGAAGACTTCAAAAGTAAATATACAAATTTTAAAGTGAAGATAACTATTGCAAATTCTTTAAACTAACGACACAAAACAAACTGAAACCTTGTTATTTTATTTTCACAAGCGGGCTAATCTTTTTCGACGAAAAGATTTAGCATCTTGAACTTGTGGCAAAATAGCTCGATTTCATGAGGATAAAAAGGCAATATTCACATGGATAAAAAGACATGGGAAATAAAAGGAAATTGATGTTGAAAATAAGGTGGGGCTAATGGGACAAGTTTTATAATTAAGATTGAGAGTGATATGTGTATTTCCATGTCTCTAAAATCATTACCTCCCAAATTAATCCATCCCCTATGTCGGGTATGTGTCCCTCTTTAACTTCCCCAATAATTTCACCCTTAATCTCCCCAAATGCTCCAATTTTGTACTTTATCCCCCTTTTTTCAATTATCTATCATTCTCGACCCCATCTTACCTCAACTTTGTAATGTGATAGTCGCTTTCTTTACATGTTGCCACCCTAAACTTTCATCCCGCTTTTGAATTGTAATACTAAAAAACAAATCTTGATTTCAACTCTATGCATGTATTTTCGGACTTCCCCTCAAATAGTATCAGAGTCAAACATTGATCAATGTGCTAACGAGGAGGCTGAGCCTCGAAGAGAAATGGACACAAGTCAGTGTGCCAACAAAAATGTTGGATCCTAAATTGATGATCTTACATCGATTAGAGAAAAGTACGAATATCAGCGATGACACATGGAAATGTATAGACTTAGAAATGTTTATTAAGATTTTAATTTAAAACTAAATGGACAAAAATAAATGAATAATTTGGAAGAAAAAAAGTGGGTGACGTGGGGTTACAATGAATGAATACAATAATTGCATGTGGGAGACACGTGGACGGTAGAGATAGAAGAGGGACAGGACACTTAGAGATTCTGAGATTTGATTAAACTGAAGTGTGTGGTGGTTGAAGTGTCCTTAGGAAGGGTTAGTAATGCCCTTATTTGTCTTTCTTTTGGGAAACAATTGCCTTTTCGCCTTTGCTTCGCCAACTCATCTCATTTCACTTTTCCTTTTCTCCTCTCACTTTCCTACACGTGCTCACCACGTTCGAGTCCGATTACGAAACTATCTGAAACTCACATTTTGAGTCTTCGAAAATCGCATTAAAAAGTATAAAACCGAACACTAAGTTGATTTAAAGTTACTGAAAGTATGTTTTTATAAGTGATAAAAGTAATTTACAATATTTGAAAATCACTATCAAATGTGACCTAATTTTGGCTTTGGTTTCACATTTTACGTAAAGATAATCATATTGAGACGATTTGAATGTTAAACTATCATATTCACTGTCTATGCTGCTTTAGTTCTTTGATATGAACTCGGGATGAAATCAACTAATTGCAACTTTTAATGAAAATTTTTGTGTGTACAAATGAGTTATTCTTGACGTCTTACTTAACTTAGGAAGATCATTAACTTCGGTCCGTAGATGATTAAAGAAATTCAACTAAATCAGTAGCTATCTAGTAGTAGGGTATTCATATAACCCGATAATCTCATCAACTCGAACTATCTAATTCAATCAACCTAAAATTTTGGATTGGTCCAAAAGATTTTTTCAACCCAACTCAATATTTATTTGTAGCTCGTAAAAATGTAACCCGTGTTATATGATTTTCTTCACTTCAAAACCTTAGAGGCTTATTAAGAAAGAAAACATTAAGGATTAATGGTTTATTTATTTAAAGAAATTAATATATGAAAGTACTTAGTTTCACAATAATGCAAGGACCTTCTTCCAAAAAGGAATTATTATTATTATTATTTTTATTTGAATTTTCAAAACCATCTTTTTAGCTTGTTTATACTTTATTTCTTTCATTACTTTCAGTATGGTGCATCGAGTGTCGAGGGTCGTCTAAAGAATTAATTGTTATAATAATTCATGTATTTTGACATTTGATGACCCTGACATTTCTCTGCATGCCCAGTGTCACCATTGTATATTTTGAATTGTGCGGCGTCATGATCTTGATGCACTCATGACAAGCATTGAGTGCAATGCTCACCCTCACTGTAACATACGTATGCGCCACAGGGCCTAGGAGTAGTAGAAGCTAACACTATGCCTCCCCCTAAGGTATATTATGAGGTATTTTCAATCTCGGTAGAATAAACATAATTTTGGTGAATGGTCATACAGTCTCGTGGAGTATTTTTACGGTGTCTGATCAACACTAAATTTGGCGAGTATTCCTATTTCATATACACGGACTTAACTTCAAAGCCGCATGCCCAAACTCCTTTCGGAACTCCAATCTACCCGACCCTTTATCAAGTCTATCTTTGTCCCTCTTGCTTGTTGTTGCCTTCATCTTGCCTATGTCTCATCTTGGCTTTAATGTCCATCTCTTTGGTGAGTTAGATGATGCACCATCCTCCTCGGTCGCATCATGGCACTTGTCTATCTTGGCCCTCATGTAGTTGGATGGGCGCCACTTGAGGGTCGTCACTTTTCTTGTCTTAATATGAGGGTCACAACCTACTCAACATGGTCATATCAATTACTTCTTATTTCTAAGAGTGAATGTTACTTCCACAGACTAACACGAGTCATATCATTTCAAGAGACTGCCTAAGAAAATTCTCATGAGTCAGACCAACCTCTTTGTCCTTACTCATATACATTTTAAAAAATTCTCAAGAGATCGCCCCATATAGAATTGTTCTAAGCAAAACAAGCATAATTTTGGAGTTTCTATGGTTGAGCCACCAAAAAGGAAGGTGTGTCTTATTGGAATAGGTAGTGACTTTCAATTCTTCTAAGCTTTTCTTACTTATCATATCTTTAAGATCCCTCTCATTTAGATGTGGTCCGGATTCATTCATGTACCTCTCTTTTACTCGGGTGTCACAACAAAAAACCAAATGACTATGAAAAAAAACGCACATAATAACTTATCAAAGGAAAAAGTTCAATTATTAAATTTGAAATGCGTTTTTACTTTAATTCTAAGAGTTTCATCTTTTTTATCTCAAATCTTTCCACAAGTTCCATGTTTATCACGTTGTTTCTATTAAAGGAAATTTTTGTATCTTAAACATTCACAATTAACACTCAAATATGCATCTTTCCTAGAACTAGAATGATTCCAGAATTTCTCTAAAATATTATTCTATCAATATTTAGAGATGTTCACGAGGCGAGCAGAAATTGGGGAAGCTTTTCCGATCCCCACTTCCTATTTCAAATATTATTTCCACAAAAGAGGATCAATCAGCTATGAACTTTTTATTATTCGAGGTTGACCTAGGTTTTTTCAACTTTTTTCCTTTGAATTGGATCGAAGGAGGTTGAACCAGAGCATTAAGGGTTTTCCCGAGCTAGAGATGCATTTCAGACATGCTTGGTCCACATTAGCCTCGACCTCCTCATCCTTGGCCAATAGTTTATGAACCAGAGCATTAAGGGTTTTCCCGAGCTAGAGATGCATTTCAGACATGCTTGGTCCACATTAGCCTCGACCTCCTCATCCTTGGCCAATAGTTTATGAACCAGAGCATTAAGGGTTTTCCCGAGCTAGAGATGCATTTCAGACATGCTTGGTCCACATTAGTCTCGACCTCCTCATCCTTGGCCAATAGTTTATGAACCAGAGCATTAAGGGTTTTCCCGAGCTAGAGATGCATTTCAGACATGCTTGGTCCACATTAGCCTCGACCTCCTCATCCTTGGCCAATAGTTTATGAACCAGAGCATTAAGGGTTTTCCCGAGCTAGAGATGCATTTCAGACATGCTTGGTCCACATTAG
>NW_019272042.1:3051882-3101651 GCF_002738345.1 Cucurbita maxima
AAAAAAAAAAAAAAAAAAAAAAAAAAAAAAAAAAAAAAACAATAGTTTAGTTGATGGTAGGGTAGAAAACATACATACATACGAGGAAAAAAAAATTGTTTAATTGGTAGAAAAGTTTTTGAGAAAACTTTACGTATCATATTAGTGACTTCGATGTCGTATGATGCACATTATACTTTTATATGATATACCATGCACACCTTGGTTCTGCGCACATTAACTTCCCCTCGAATAAAGCACGCCTCCCCGACTCTCCACAATGGTATGATAATCCTTTTTCTGTTTGGAGTTCTTTGTTCAAAATTTGAGGATTTACCAATCTATTGACACGACTAAGTTTAGGGCATGACTTGGATACCATGTTAGACGAACACAACTCTCCACAATGGTATGATATTGTCCACTTTGAGCATAATCTCTCATGACTTTGCTTTGGGCTTCCCCAAAAGGCCTCATGTCAATGGAGAGAGTATTTTTTTGTTTATAAACGCATGATCATTTCCTAAATTAGCTGATGTGGGACTTTCATTATCCAACACATGCAACTCTTATTTTTTAGATAAACTAAGGCTTTCTAGTATGAATGACGATATTACAGTAATGGAACCAAAGTTAGGGTAGATGCAATCATGATGTTTTTCTTTCGTAGTAGTCGTTAGATTAGATTAGGGCAAATACTTTAATTTTTTTGTTCTATTTAAAATTGTGTTATTTATTTTTTTGCCACTATGTTTTTAATGACTTTTGTTACGAACATGTAAGTCCATGACCTTGTTATGAAATATTTTAAATGAATTTTCTGCACATTGTAGAAATGTTATGCATGCAGTAGCAACCTTGATTTTAATTAGAAATTAGGGTTATTATACTAATAGTGAAGTTACTTGCTGAGTATTTCTAAACTACTCAAGTCACGTGCTACTCTTATTTTTCAAGTAAAGGTAAGGCACCAATGTACGAATAACGACATCGCATTGACAGCCATGGGACCAAAGCTAGGATAGATGCATTCATGTTGTTTTTCTTTCGTAACCCTTAGGTAAGGCACCAATGTCCGAGATGGAGTACATGAACTCTATCTTGACCATAAATTTGACAAATTTATTCTTGTCGTTATCGCTCATTACTATTTTGAGGTTAATACCGACTTTCAACTTTGTCATCTAATATGACAACTTGGCCTTGAGTCATTGCATAACTCTCCCACTACACGAGGCTTATCTTAATCGATCCATTTGATCTCAAATATAATTAAATTTTAATTTTTGTTTACTATTTAACGACTTCACTTGGAACCATGTTCGTAACACTATCGCATCTCATCAAAGGGTCATAGTTTTGCCTTTGACATTCTTTTTTTAGATTTGTTTTAGCACATATGCTTAGTAATCCCAATTGTTGAATTGGTTGAAGTGTTGTAAACTAACTTTATTAATTTTTCATAATCCCAAAATTGTTTCGTAGACCGTTTTAAAGGCAATCATGTTCATTATGTATTCTCAATGGTATATATTAACTAGAGTTTATATCAGGTTCATTATATTATCTATTATGATGTGATCATAATATCTTGATTGATTTATTTTTAGTCTGGTTGCTCTTCAACTTTTCAAATCATAATAATTAAAAAAAAGACAACAGAAGGTCATTCTTACAATTTATTTATTGATCGTTTTTTAATCATTCAGACTTTTTCGATGAGTGATTCAAAAACTCAAAATTATTACAAAATTTGGTTTCGAAAATTTTGTGATATCAAATTATTTTGGTACGATTTTATTATATGAAAGGGAGATTTTTCATTTTTTGGTATTCAAGATGAGTGATGATGGTGTGGAAGAATATAGATTGATTATTACACTTTCACAAAATTTCTTAAAAGTTTTTAGAATGTCTTTGATAATATTTGTGTAATGCTTTTGTTTTTGTTTTTTTTTTTTTTTTTCAAAGAGTATCTTCTTATTTGATTCTCCCTTCACAATCATTTTGATTTTTTTTAGAAAAAAAAATAATAAGTGATACTAACTTTTATTTAATGCTATATCTTACACATATTTGACTTCTAAAAAAGAATTAATTAAAATATATTGATGGTATTCAAGATTTGATATCACTTTAAATAACTTTTTATAAACAACAATAATATAATATTAAAAGTGACTTTGAATTATTGGTTAAATGGAAACCCAATAAAATAGTGGATCATCAGTAGCATCCGTTCGATTTGAGAAATCTTTTGAATCAACCTAAAATTTTTGGTTGATTGGGTGGGTGACTCGAACAACTTGAATAAAGTACACAATATAACTCAACCCAATCCAATTCAAACCCTTTTTTTTTTTTATTAGGTTATATTGTCAGTTATTTTTTAATTATTTAAAAAAATCATATTTATTTACCATACATGTTACCCCAATAACTAAAAGTTCATCAATCTAAACAATCAAACATTCACAAGTCACAATACATCACTAATATCGTTACAAATGTTAAATATTTTAAATCTTCAAAATCATCTTTAAGGTAAAGTTGGGTTGTGCTGAAATCCTATTTTCGAATTGATCTAGTTTACCGGACCAAAAAATATTAACTCGCGAAGCAATCAAAATTTTCAATTTTTCAAAAAATTCAACTCAACCCAAAAAAAAAAAAAAAAAAAAAATCTACCCGACAAATCCACCCTCTATAATATCTATCACTCAAAAGTGTGAATAGATCTAAAAATATTATTACTCAAATAAACACAGAATTGAGATCGAAGGTTTTATCTTGATGAATATTCACAACGTTTAAATAGGATAGAAGCTACCATCTAATATCTATAAAATATAAACTAATTAAATCTTGAGAATAAAATAAAATATACTACAAATCAAATATCTAAGATATATTTCATAACTAATATATTCTCAAAATATTAACGGATTTATAAATTTATAATCTATAATCTAGAATGAGGGTTAAAAATTGAAATTATTGTGAGGGAGAAAATTGAAATATGAAACTAAGGGTAAAGATTTGGTAGAATTAGGTTTTTTATAGAATCCGTGGCACTGACAATGGTGGTAGATGATCCCATTTAAGTCCCAAAATTATAAATCTTTATTTTCTCGTATCATAATTCCCTTTCCACGCAGACAAGATTTTCACCTGGGCCCCACTATATATACATATATATATATATATATATATAATTCTAATTATGTCCCACCGTCCCATCAATTTTCTTAATATATATATAAATTAAAATGGTAATTTTTTTTAAATAGGCATATTTATAAAAGAAAACGGTAAAAAGAACAAAATTTAAAATTTAGAACTTAAATAAGAGGTGGCGATTTTTCGTTTAATTTTGCAAAAAATGATCGGACGGTAGAGAGAAGTTTGGAAGTAGAGGGTGTAGGATAAATAATAGAGGTGAAAAGCAGGTTAGTGTAACCCATAGAAAATATTAATAATATCGAATAAGACTTTTGTTGGAAGACAAACCACTTTCAGTACTGTACTTGCTCATTCTTTCTTTTTTAAATATTTTTTTTTATTTTTTTATTTTTAATTTATTTTTAAGTCATCAGTTATCCATTACAAGTAGTTTAATGACAATCATATCCCTACCGAAGGCGACAAAACGAGGTAAAAAAGTAAGTAGAACAGACCACCTTTTTAACTGTTATAATTTTTCTCTCTGTCTCCTTTAATTCACATTTTTACACCTCTACTTTCCCACATTTATGGAAATAAATATTTTCTAAATATCAAATATAAAATAAATATTAATCTTCTTATAAAACGTGTTTCATTTTTCTCTCTAATTAATTTGGAATCTTACAATTCACCACCAACCTCCTTCGGGGCTCAGCATCTTCTCTAGCACACCGCTTGATGTCTAACTCTAATACTATTATTTGTAACCGTCCAAGCCCACTCCTAGCAAATATCGTTTCTCTCAAGGTTTTTAAAACGTATTTGTTACGTAGAGATTTTCACACCCTTATAAAGAATGTTTCGTTTCCCTTTCTCTTTCCAACCGACATGAGTTCTTGCAATTCACTCCCTTCAAGTTTCAGTGTGCGACCCTCCTGCCACTCGTTATCTTACACCATAACTATTTTTCGATTAATCCTTATCCAACAACTCCTAAAAAAATAAAATTGGAAGACTTAAATATTATTTATAAATAATACCAAAACGAACACAATATTTTATGATTTAAGAGGTAGAATAAGCCAACCAGGAAGGGCGTAAGCAACCGGGAAGAGGAGGCGCGTGTTCCACACCGTCGAAGAAGCCCGTGTGAACACGTTCCTAATATAAACACACATTTTGCATTCCCAAGTGCACAAAAAGAAATAAATAAAAAAGAAAAAAAGAAAGAGGCAGTAGAATAGGCCACATAGACATAGGGGTATAATCGTGATATTGCCCCCTCCCCCCCATCTATTTCTTAAGGTTTACCTAGCTCTAAACCCCCATTCTCTCTCTAGAAATTAAAAAAGAAAAAAAGAAAAAAAGAAAAAAGGTCTCCCCATCTTCAACTGAAAACCAGTGCAAGTAACCCGTGCTCTCTACTTTCTCTGTCTATAAATATAAATATTAAAAAAAGGGTTAAATTATGGTTAAAAACGGATTTATACACCGACTTGAAAACACCACCAGTTTTGTTTTATATTTAAGTCATTCTCTTTGTTTTCTCTCTCCATCAGCTTCATCTTCTTCATCTTGCCTGTTCTGCTGTTTCTTGTTGGATATAAATTTAAGAATGGTGGATCTCCAGATCGTTTGCTGCTTGTGCGGTGATGTCGGCTTCCCCGACAAGCTCTTCCGCTGTGTCAAGTGCTCCAACCGCTTCCAACACTCGTATTCCTCTCTCTCTCTCCTTCTTTCTTCCTTCTATGTCACATGCATGTTCTCATCAATTCTAATTAAGTTATCAATTTTATTAAGCGGGAGGAAATGACTATCATATTCATTTTATTGCCATACCTAAGCGATTAAGATACTATTCCTTGATAATAATGTCTAATTTTAGTACCATCTTGCGTTGTTTTGCTTTTGATCTTCTCCCAACACTTAATAATGTAGGTGGTGTTATTTATGTGATCGGTTGAAGGAGAACAGAGTGTGGAAACCTCTCTAAGTAAACGCGTTTTAAAAATCTTGAGAGAAAACCCAAAAGAGCAATCGCAAAGATTGACAATATTTGATAGTGGTAGACTTGAGGTTGTTACAAATAGTATAGATGATGTGCTGGTTGGGGTCCCACATAAACGGGAGAAGGGAACCATGTGTGTCCTGAAGATGATGGATTGTTGGAACAAAACATTTGTTAAAAAAAAAAAAAAAAAAAAATTAAGAGAGTATTAGAGAAATTAATTTAATTTTGTTTTAAGAATAAAACTAAAAAGTATTTGGTTCAAAATCCGCAGGTACTGCAGCAACTACTATAGCGAATCGGCGGAGCCAATTGAAGTGTGTGATTGGTGCCAGTGTGAAGGCCGGAGCTCCTCCAGATCACACGGAACCTCCTCCAGAAGACCGCCACCGACCGCTACCGAAGCCGCCGGAATCATGAGCCGCTCCGTTTACTCCGGCGACAAAATCAAACACCATCATGAAGATGCCGCCGCCGCCGTCGACAAGGGCAAACAAGGCGGCGCCGGCAGCGCCCCATCGCCGAGGCCGACCACGCGGAGGTATAAGCTTCTCAAGGACGTAATGTGCTGATAAAACGCAGCGTTTCGATATGCCCGAACGTGGTTGGTTTTATTTTCTCTCTCTTTTTTTTTTCTCAAATGTTAATTATTAATAAATAATAATAATAAAAATAATAATAATATGTAAGAAAAAACGTATATATATAATATAGTTTGCTTTTGTGTGCGCGTTGGTTTCCCTGTAGACTCCATGAATTTTGGTCGATTTTTAAATAAATAATGTAATTATTTAAAACGTTTTAGTATCAAATAATTTCCTCATTAATTTCATTACATTTATGCAACATGGTATTACATCATTTAATAAGGACTTATGTCACAAACTAATTTTAATTTTAATTTAAATATTTAAAAATGGAATAGAATAAAACCAAATAAATTCATTTAGAGTTTATCATCTTATTAATTAATTATTAAGTTTCGGTTGTCTAATATTGTATTGAATATCCAAGCCCACTGCTAGACAATATTGTCCTTTTCGAGATCGTTCTCCTCCCCAACTGATGTGCCACAAACCTCTAACTTCTTGATCGAGAGGACATACACTATATTAGTTGAGGGTTCACGAAACTTTAGAAAATCGACAGGATGATTGGTATTGAGTACGATACACTCATGATATTAATTAGGTTTCTTGAAGAATAATCCGAATTGAATGCAAGGTGAGAGATTCGAACCTCTTATATCAGTTGAGGTATGTTCACGTGGGCATAAAACATTAGAAAATTGACGGGTTTATTGGTATGAGGTAAAATGACATATTTTAGGTCAATTAAGCTATATTCAAGTTGATATAAAGGTTTAGAAAATTGACAGGTTGGTTGGTATCGAGTACGAAACACTCATGCAATTGGGTTTCTTAAAGAGTAATCCAAAAGAGAATTGAATGCTGCTTAAAAATCTCCCACAGTACCTTTTTCCAATCCCTTCTTTAAACTCTTTGCAGTTTCATTGATTCCTAATTTATTGGCTAAGGCCCGCCACTGTCAAAGAGAAACACGGTAAACATTAAGAACAGCAAGAAAAAAAATGTTTTTACTTTTATCTTTTAACCCACACATACAAAATTTACTGAATGCCTTCCTGAAAATTTACCTCAAGTCAGACAGAAATAATGCATGCACTCTTTTGTTGTTATTGATTTGTGGTCGGTCGGTCATTCATTCATTCATGTCTTGCATTAATGTAGTATATTTAAGCTCGTTGAGATTTTATGTTATGATCGGTAATTGTCGTAATTTATTGAATTAAGTACGATAGAGTTGAATCGGGTGGGTAACTTGCATAATAGGCTCTTGAAAATAAAGATAGGGTTGTTGATAATGCTCTTATTTGACTAATATGAAACATTATTGTAACTAATTAATTAGATAATAAATATATTGATGGTGATGTTTTTGGAAGATTCACTTAATTCTTTAGGGTTTACATTTATTACGAATTTTCGTTAAGAGAAAAAAGTTAAATTATTTTTACGCATCCTTAGATATGAACGATGTGTTTGAATTGAAATTTGGTAAAGATTGACTTCTACTCGTTGCAATTTACTCGGGATTTTTTTGTATCCTCATAAAATAATTCTAACTTTTTTTATACTATCTTGCATCGAGCTAACTTGTGAATATCAGAATTCACAAATCTCCAAGAACATCGAACGTAGGACTCTTCAACTTAGGGTTCTGCTGCTTGAACTTTATTATAATCCAACTACTCTACATATAATTTAGATAATTTTTCAAAATTTTTATCGAAATAAAATAGTAACAAGTTTAATATCACGGCTTTTATGCTTTTATTTATTTGAACTTAATTCAAACTAAATCATAGTAAAAATTTTCAGTGATCATAGTGACCATTAAAATAATGGATATTTGTTAAAAATTTTGTCTTCTCTAAGAATCTCTATATTTGGTCGCTCAAAATTGCTATTTTGTTTTCTATGGTGGTGGCTCTGGATGATTTTATTGAATACTAAACTTGGTTTTTTACAATCTTACACTATAACAAATATGTTAAATTATAAAATCTGCTGCTTATTTATAGCTTGCTAATATGATGTACCGGTTGTTATGCCAATAGCAGCACTGGGCAGTTAAGTTGGTATGGAAGAACTGCAACGCCGCGGGAAATCCTTCTCTATACAAGTTCTCAGACGAGGTTTTTGAAGAGAATTTCGATAAGCGAGAGGTGTAAGCACCGTGAGGTGTGAAGCAATCTCGTACTAAACGAAACGACTTTTAACTTTCCATAACCAAAATGCAAGAAAGTCAACCTATTCCTGCAATTGCGGTCAGTCTTGCTACCTCTTTAGTTGTCATCCCCTACTTGCTCATTCGAAATGACTACCACAAGAAAGTAGCTCCTCTCCCTGTCGGGGCTTATGCACTCCACGACTTTCTTATGTTATGGGGTCCCGAAGACTGAATTTAGCTGCCAACCCTAGTAAGCAAGTGAAAAACCTTTTTCCCTTTTCTCTAATAATCTGGTCCGCTTTGAAGCTCCAACCTATATAACAAGGGGCCTTGGTCTAGCTTACTAAGCGCTAGCTATGCATAATGAGAGTAATATGTTAGGTTAGGTAGTCGATTGCTTATTTATAGCTTATTGATATATGACATTTATAGTAATTGGTCATTATACAGCAAACAACTATAATTAGTAATGCTAAATTGTTTTGTCCATACTCTTGCACATTTAAAGATCAGACTTTTTATTGAAATCAACACTCAAAAAATCACATTTTTTTTTCAAAGTGATGTGTTTTCTTCCTTTACCTAAATCATGACTCGATTAGTCTTTATGTATTACTGTATCCTTCAAGTACACATCTGGTCACTTGGTATTTATAATAAGCTTTGATTTCTTATAAAGGATTTTTAGAGGTAGTTTTGTTCTTTTTCTTAGAGTTCATATCTCAAACATATTCTAATTCTCTCTTTAGATTTCGCATACTTACCTTTAGGGGCCTAATGAGTCCCATAAAAAAAATTTTAACACTTTGGATCTTTTAGAATCTTAAAAACATTTTAAAATTCTTATAGGGGTATGTTGATCATTTACCACCCTAATTCTTGGTTTAAATACTCCCGACATTTTAATGACCTTTTAACTTTGTATAATACTTTTAAACCATGACATAAGGTTCCGCATGAAATTTCATGCCATTTAAAAGTCACTTTGGTCATAAGTCTGTAGGGGCATTTTGGTCATTTTACGCATACCTTGGTTTAGCTCCTTCGTTGTAATCAAATGGTTACCAAATTTCCTACATAACCCTATCATGTCAAATCTAGTCTTCTCCTAAAATTTCATGAGCAAAAGAATTCATGTTCGTGTTTTTGTCTTTACTTTTGTACCTGTTTTTCTCTTTGTTTTTGTTAGTTTGTTTATTAATATTCGATTGTTGTTTGTGGACAACTATTTACTTTTAAATTTCATTCCAATTCATCAATATGATGCAACTTCGAGGCCTATTTTTGAATCATACTTGCTCGAACTTGTTCAATTCATGTTTATGAACCCTCGAAAGAAGTACACCGAAGTAGAACATAACACATCTTATACTAAAATACTTTAATCACAATACTTTTCAACTTGCAAAATCAAGTATACAACGGATGACTATTTAAAGAAACAAAGACACTAACCATTCTTCTCTTAGAAATGCTAAGCAATTAATAATTTCTCATAAAAATGTTCCATGATTGCTAACTTTTTAATGCATGACCGCCACATCTGATGATTCTAACGTAATGTTCAATGTTCGGCTTTGAACAAATCGAGCTTATTGACTCACATTTATTTTACAGTAAGATTGTTCCCAACAAACTCTTTTTCCATGGTTTAATTAAATTGGCTATAATAAAATAAGTTCATTCACCCATTTACTAACAATCACTCTTTGTTTTCTCTCTCTGTATATATGCTCTCACACTTTGTAAGACTTTGAGGAGACCTCCACTCCCTTATCCCCTCTTTCTTGGTTTTGGTAAGTTTATTCTTAACCCTTCTCCCATTTCTTCCCATATACCTATGGTGGGTTGTTCCCATGATAGATTGTGTTTGTTTAATTACAATATAAATCAAACTTAACCCTATTACTATATAGATGACAGGTATTATGTGAAAGCAGTTGGAGCGAGAAATAAAACACTTTTTATAAGAGTGTGAAAACCTCTCCCTACTAGAGATGTGTTTAAAAAACCTTAAGAGAAATGCCTCTAGTGGATATACGACACATTCCAACTTAGTATTTAACACAAACTGCAATTGATGAAAGATAAATTGGTAACATAAATCCAAATTTGAGATCCCTACAGATATGACATTGAACGTTGTTGATCAGTAGAAGAAAATGTGCCCAAAGATCACAAAATTACTACGTCATAGAATCACCATTGTTGGACGCCACACCATTAGGCCCAACATTATAGAAAGGTCCTCATGAGGAAGTGATGGATATGCAAACAACCCACCATTGCAGCAAGGTTGGTATCAAAGCATGCAGTGGGTGTCGCATGATCAATACAAGAGTATCGTAACAAGTCATGCACAATGGACAGGACATGCAATTGGATTTACTTTGAGTTGGTATCCTTATTTATTGCTTAAATTTTCCATCCACTCCCTGAATCATTCGAAGATAAATTCATCAATACAAAGAATTTGTCAAGATTTAAGATTAAGTTCTATCAAAAGAACCAACTCTATTGGTATTGCATATATCATTATTATACTGAACAATCAAATTCCCCTTTCAATGGTACAACTCAATAGATAGCTTTCAAAAATTATTTTGGCCGAACACTTCAAAAAGAAGAAAAACAAAGATGAGAGAGGATATGCAGGTAGTTTCAGACCAGACCGAGCCAAGTGTTTAATTTGAATTTATCAGACAGAGATACCGTAGTTGCTAATTTTGGAGACCTCCTTGCTCAAGCCAATTCTTTCCTTCTTTGCCTCAGAAGCAAGGTTAGAAACCTGCAATGCAGAGCCTAAGATTAGTGTCTATTGAAATATACTATGGTTATAACTTCTAATTCTATCCATTGAAACCTTGAACTTGAATAAGTCTTAAAATTAATATCTCCCCTGAACCAGCAAATAAATCATAGAAAATTTAATGAACAAAGAAACCAAAATAATGTCAAAGATGAAAAATATTTGGAACCTAATCCTAGAATCAAAAAGATTAAAGTAACAATCAATCTAGCAACAAAATAACACAATTAAAAGAGTAAATACCCATCAAGAAAAGGTGTCACATCCAACAGAACTGAGAGATTAAAAAATGAACTTTTTTTTAAACAATATGCACACTTACTGGGATCAATCACAAATGAGAATTATCATAAATGATATGGGATTGATGACTAAAAAAATATAATGCCGGGAAGAACTATAAGTTCATAGGGTGTATTATCCTGCAAATTCCTCTAATCAAATGTTAAACATTTCTCTATTCAATCAATACTTTGAAAAAGAGGATTCAAAGAGCCCAATCAACACTCTTCAACGGGGATGTAACACTATCAAAAAATTGAACAGTCAAATCGAACACTAGCCTGAGTCCTAAATCGTGAAGCTTCCCTTGTTGGAAGATCCGCAAGAATATCTTTTAAACCTGATACCATGGTACAAACAATAATGTAAGATGAGATGTAGCAAAAATTTAGTGCACTTTTCTACCATCCTTCAACTTTTACATGGCTAGAGAAACCATTTGCGTACCTCTTGCCTTCCTTTCAATTTTATGAGCTGACTGAATCACACCTTCGATCTGTTTTCCTGCTTGCCTGCAACAGAATAAAAAGAGATGAGAATAGGTATCAATAAGGGTACTATTTCTAACAGATCATTAGCAACAAATCTAGTGCAAACCTGAGTTTTGTTCTTCCTCGAATCAATTCCTCTTGTGCTTGAAGTGTTCTTTTCTGAAATGAAAAGTAGATAATTTTTCATTCATGGAGTTCAAATGATTGAAATTGTTGAAAACTGACAAATTCCAGCTGCAAATTGTACAGACGAGAAATATAATTCCTTTTCTGAATCCTTTCTGTTTGAACCATACAATCCATAATTATACTCATTCCATGTGAGCTTCTTTTGTACAGTTCCTTAAGTCAAGTTACCACATCCTTGATTATGTAAATGCCATGTGAGAAAAGTCCCTCGTTTATGCATCCACATAGTCAGATAGGTATCAAAAGTGAAAAGCCAAGAGCTATTGGGAGCAAATTTGGTTGTCTCCAACAAGATATTTCTATGTTGGTATAAATCTCACTGTGAAGCGCGCGTCCCCATTCTTGTAGATGAGGCCTTTCTTGTGAACATGGTGGTGTAGCTAGTCATCAATGGATTAATAATTAATAGAATCTTCAATAAGTAACTTTTTTTCTGCTTCCAATAGGGAAAAGTAATTATCATGGAAGCACATCTGAGTTCATACAGTTCTCCCTTCTTTATTATCATCAACCATCGGGCAACTTTGCATACTTCCAAACTCCTCTCTCATTGCCAATTGTATCTTATGTTGCTAAATTCATCTTCATCGTCTCTACCAAGCATCCTAGATTCCCACGATTCCACTAGAACAACAAACCGTTTATTTTGAATACAAACCAATGTTCTATACAAGTCGTCAAGTTCTCCATCAACTTCGAAGTCTCATACAAATCATGAAGGCTTTCTTTTCACTTTTTTCTTTTATGACTCTTGGTTTTGAATTTTTTTTATTCTACTCAAAGACTATATAAGTTTTATCAAATCTTGTAACAAGATCCTATACATAGTAAGAGCATCATTTCCCTAAAAAGAACCACTCTTCTGAATTTAATGGATACATAAGTATTCATGTGGCAATTTTACTAATTTTTTGATCAGTGGTAATGAGTTGAGAATTTAAGAGAAATAGATAATCCTACCTCCAGCCTCTCACTTTCAACCTTTATCCGATCAATTGATTGACGCAGCTCTTTTACTCTAGCATCAGCTTTGGACAGTAAGGCCTGCAAAATCAATTAAAAGACAGTGCTTCCCATGATCATCCATTTAAGAAATTATAAATTTGTAAAACTTGGAATAACAGAATACATAAATTACATTAAAAAATAGTTTTTGGTAGGTGACTATTTATGAAAAATATGCATTTTTCCAACTAAAAGAAGAAAAATAATGGAAAAAATTAAGATTTTTTCTTTGGCTCAATGTTTGAGCAACTAATAAGCTGCAGATTGAGAATGAGAGAGATCGGGAAATTATCTATATCTTCAACCTGGAGATAAAACTAAAAGAATAATAATATATATTTTGTTTAAGGAAGGATTCCTACCTACTCGAGCAGAAGAAGATGGTATTCATCAGCAAATGGAAGATGAGACAAAGATAGGTTATTGGTCCCTACCAAAAACCATTCAAGAATATTGTCCTTCACCCTCCTAGATATGACTACTTGAAATATCCACAAACAGCAAGAAGAAGGGAGAAAGAGGTTGTCCTCATCTAAAACCTCAAAACTTGAATTCTATCGGTTTGCCATGATTAAGGATGCTATACAACTCCAAATCTAGGACCTCTATTTATACCCAAAGCCCCTCTCTCACATAACTTTACTGAAAAAAACTATCAATCCACATGATTATTAGCCTTTTTGAAAATAAATCTTAAGGACGGACTTTTGTTAACCTGTCAACCAACACCTTTTCTCTCTTTTATAATTCTAAGATGTAATTGAGTAGTTTTTTCTTTGTACGTTTTTTTTTCCCGAGTTCACGTACTTTTGTAGTTTAATCAATTATTTTGTAGCCTCTCTGTGGATGAAGGTTTCGTAATAACTAAATATTGTATATCTAGACTAATTGATACTTGAGCGCATGCTTCATAGTTAATATTAAATTTAAATATTGCATACAAATGTTTATATTTTATTAATTAAGCACTTCACTCTATTAAAAATCATTAAAAAAAAATAAAATTGAAATTAAAAAAATACCCTTTTGCACTTTGCACTGAAGTAAAGCATGCATTCAGAGGGAAGACCATACAAGTTAAGGAATTACACGTCCATATGAACCAAATACGTGAAGAAGGGTAATCCGATCTATCTCTCAAGGTCATTACAAAATTGGACTAAAAAGGTCTACCTTGAGAAAACTGTGAAGCTTTCCCAAGTCTTCTGGGTAATGTAATCCAAGACCGTAATGTTGTTTGTGGAACTTCATGCTTGTCTGCTCTAGATGTCATATCCATTATAGTTTTCGAACACATCATGTCAAACGCTTCTGGCAGAAGTGATGTTCGTGCTTGGTCATGATGACCATGCCACCTATCTCTAATCCAAGGGGTCAGATGATTAATGTGCTCAAATACATAGCACCTTCATTTTTTAAAAATCAAGTCTTATATACAATCATCGTCAAAAATATGAGTTGGTGGCAATAGAAAGGGTGCTGTGACATCTGAGGTTTGATCGATTTGGCTACCTTGTGTCTTCGACTATCCAAGGTGATAATTTCAAAACGTGCGCAATTGATCATCCTTTACATAGTCTTCCTTGGGCCTGCATTTTTTTTTATCTAGGTGCCGTCCCCTCACCCTTGTTGCTCATTGAAAATCTCTAGCAGCATTTGAAGGTGGGAAATCAAACCACCTACTGGCAAGTTAATCACCTCCATTCTTCTTTTTTGTAGGTGACTTTGGTTCAGTGAGAACCTGGATAACAAGTCTAATAATTATAGGATTAGATAGCAAAGAATCTGACTCCATTGAATTTAATTTCTTGATCATTCAAAACTTGGCACTTCTTCCAAGGATTTGAAGGTCTCACAATGGCTGGACAACTTCAAAATGAATATGTTGAAAGTAGCTTCATGTCCAACCAGTCTTTTAGCTTCTTCAATCACCTTGGTTAGCTCCATCTCTAGTTGGAGCGAATCTAGGTGAGGCTTGCTTCAGTATTCATCTAGGTGACCATGTATCCAAAGAACCTGCCAGAAGACAATCCTAATGTACAGTTTCTCAAATTGAGCTTCGGTCATGTGTTCAAAATGTCAACAGCCTATTTCAAATGTTAAATGCAGCCCTTGACTAACAGAATTTGACAAGCATGTCATCAATGAACCTCCATTGTCTTGTCAAATTGGTCCTTGAGATTTGATTAGGTAGTCTAGGTTGCCCTCCCACTCTTCAGGTCAAAGAGCATTACTTATTAATAATACTCAGTGTATTCGTGACAAAATACAATATTTTCTTGGTCAATTGGAAGTAGTGGTAGCCTAAGGTGTCCATGAGAGTGGAAAATAATCCTTGGGGCATGCGTTGTTCATAACCTTAACCTTCGAGTCAGTCTCTGTATGCCTCTATTTCTTGTTCTTCTTCTTAACGACTACCATGTTTGCCGCCAATCTAGGTACTTTTCACCTATATGATGAACCTAGCACCAATTAGCCAGGCATTGGGCCTTCCTGTTGATCAAGTTGCACTTGAGCACAAAACTTCCTCTGTTTTGGCCTAACTGGTGGAAAAGAATAATTTCCAGCCCATGCGTGATGGCCTTGGAGACAATCTAAAACATGTTCGTGTGGTTCCAAGCATAAGAGAGTGGTTACCCTTAAGGAATCAACTCAGTTCAGATATTAGCTTACTCGGAAGGTGCGGACCAAAGTTTGTGATCTTGTCCAAGTCTGTTGGATGTAGTCGCTATGATGTAGCCTCTGTCTTAATATTAGTGAATGAACACCTGCAGGCTGCTGCCTGGTTTCTAAAGAGACATTTCACACCCTGAGAAACAGGGTATTTAAATTTTCCAAATTCCCATCAAACAAATTCTACCGTAGCTATCTTACTTTTTAATGACTAAAATGATGATGAGCTTCACGAGATCGTTAGCATTGTGATAATTTCCAAGTTAGCTCCTGGTATGAAGATCAACGTTACCCAAAATTATTCTCCCAGACTTTATCATTGACCATCACAAAACAGTTCAGGAAAACCTGGAACCTATGCTGCAGTTGGAAGCTTTCAACTCAATTATCTTGGCATGCCCCTTGTAAGCAAGTATTTCCCCTTTTGAAACCTTTTAGTGGAAAGATTCTCTAGAATATCAGAGAAATGAAAATCATCATATTCCCAAAGGGAGGGGCGTTAACTATTATGCAACCTTTCCTATCTAATCCCCAATATTTCACGTTAGTTTTTGAATATCAAATAAGACTAGGTTCATGAAGTGAATTAAGTATTTTGATTGCTGCCTATCCTTGTCATCCTTGTCATAATCTCGAAAAAAAAAAAAAAAAAAAAAAAGACCTATTTCTTCATGCCATTCAATTCTTAAGGAAAACAATATCTCCAGATTTTATAGAAGAAAGTTGTTCAAGTTTTTTTAGCCCACTCAGTGAAATAGGTTGCCCTTTTAATTTCTGACCCTTCACTTTTCTTCCCCCATTCCTTGCAGCCAAGTTATTTTCTCCCTTGAATCCAGTTTCTTCATTATCAAGAGGAGTAATCAAAAGACCATACTTTTCCCCTCTCGTGAAGTTGATTCTGACGTAAACTTGAGCAGGGGTGTGGAGTGACTTTGCATCCTTCGAATAGCAACTTACAAGATGATGTTTCTGAAGATTCTTATTTGGAAGATTTTTCTTCTATATTTCAAGACGGTGACAAAGATAATCATCTTCCTCCTTCATCCTCAATACCTATTAAACTTGCATCTCTTATTAGTTTGAGGTCACAGGATGTGTGAAATTCCCCTATTGGTTAAAGAAGGAAACAGTGAAAAGCCTTGCCCCTTTAAACTCTTCTGACCTGTTTTAGTGGTTTTCTTTCAAGTTTCCATGATTTTTGTTTTTCCTGCTGTTTTTGTGAAAAGTTCAGCTTCGTTGTCAATTGATTTCTTTGGTGGCTTCAGTCAACCTTATCTCCAGATGGTCTTTTTTGCTGTTTCTTGTTCTGTGATTGCTGTAATTTTCATCTCAGGGTGTTTACAAGGAGGTTTTTATTATGTTTTTTGGTGTCTTTCGTACAATTTCAATGGACTTCTTTTGTGTTCGGGTTCAACGGCTTTTTCTTTGTAAGATTCTCACCGGATCTTTCAGCTTCCTCTCTTTTGTTAGGTGGTTTTCCGAAGTTCCCAGTTTAGTTCATGTCTCAAGATTGTCGCAAAGTTTGTTCCTTTTTTATTCTTTCTTTTCAAGGTGCTTCTTTGTACTGTTTATATATCTTTTCTGTTTATTTGTTCACTCCCTTGTGGAGTTTGTATCCTCCGAGCATTAGTCCCTTTTCATTTATTCAATGAAAAGTTTTGTTTCTGGTTCAAAGCCTTCAACAAAAATGGAATGGTTGGGTAAGAGCTACTGATGGTCCATCATCGAATTGGCTGGAATAAGCTTTTAACGATTTAAAAAAAAAAAGAGGACTTGTCATTTGCAACCTCAGAGACAAGAACATTACATTATGAGGAAGCAGGTTTGGAGATTTCCACAACAATAGAACCCATGTAGTAATCGATAATTGTTAGTAAATATGGGTTGATAACCAGCATTAAATCACAAATAAACATGGGAAAATCCAAAGAGACGGTGGAAATTTATTACAAAAGGAGATCTCAGATAACCTTTTCAGCATCAAAATTGTTATGAGAACGTGCGGCCAAATTAAAAACATCTATTATGAAACTTAGAAAGGACCAGTAACTAAGGATTTCCAACGACTCTAGTACATATCTGAATAAAAGTAAGCCACCATAAAACCTCTACCTGGAGGTCAAATTATTAAGCCTTTTTTTTTTTTTTTTTTTTTGTGTAATTATGATAAGTAAAAATTTGCTCACCTCTTCATTCACGAAAAGTCGAACGGTCTTGTAGTATAAGAAATTTCTGGGCTCTGCAGGATCAAACAGAAAATTAGAACTATGGTTGAAAAATAAATGCTCAAGATTCAGATTGTTACAAGCTTCATGTGCTGACCACATGAGTAGCCCTCCAAATCTAGTTAAACTGTGAATTTATTGTAGTGGAATAATGTGCGCGTTTTTTTTTTTTTTTTTTTTTTTTTTTTTTTTTTTTTTTTTTTTTTTTTTTTGAAGATTNAAGTAGATAGAATTCAAAATCACTACTAATATTCTTGAATAATTTGGTGTCATTAGAAAGCAATTAATTCTGGGAGAGAGAAACGAAATGTGGGAAAATGATTGGACAAAGTAAGTATTTGAAGTAAAAAAACGAATTTATGAAATTATAATTCACTTTTAAAGTCTCTTATCATATAATTAAAATTAATCAATAAATGATGTCATACTTTTAAAGACTAACAAACCCATGCCAGTTGCAACTCCACAACTGATCAGCGGATGTGATGCAGCGACAAGAATGCCATCTGCAGAAAAAATTAAAAATAACAATTTTCAGTAATTTACATAATTGATGAGAAAAGAAAAAGAAAAAGAAAGAAAGAAGGTAAGTTAAGAATCAATTTTCCATCAAAATGATAGCTGAGGAACAAACCTCTAACTTTTCCAAATAATAAATTCTCAAAATCAGCAACCTCTGACTTCACATCTTGAAATGAATCCTAGAGGCATATTTTCAATGCATAAAATGATAAGTTTAGAAAATAATGTTAAAGAACAGAAAAACAAAAACAGAAGAGTCAAAAGTAGGCAATCAGAGAATGAACAAGGTACTATCAATTGAGGTCACCATTATAAAGAGTGTGTATCATTTATTTTGGCAAGAAAATAAAATGACTTGAAATTATTTATTCCGAGAAACAAAAACTTTCAATGAAGTCATACGTCTAGCCCAAGAAAGATCTAGCAATGTCATTACTCTCTTTTACAAGGACCCCACCACATCACAAAATAGTGCTCATGGGACTGGAAATTTTCCTATATAACTAAGAGTTAATTAGCAAGTGGTTTATCTGATTTAACCAATCCCACATGCAAAAGCTAGCAGTCCATTCATCTGCCACCAATTCTATCTTGCACGCTATATTACTGCCCAACCTTCTTGATAAAAATAAACATCGAACCCAACAACATCCAGTTAGCTAAAAACTTAAGAATGTTGTGTTCTATTCGTTTTCTTCGCAGAAGAGTTCTTGCTATTTCCTCAAAACTAGAATTTTGATCAGTATGCACTTAAACTTTTGATGAATGGGGAAAATCTTTATCTATCATTAATAGCTTCCGGAAAAGTACAATGCATTACCTTTCGAACACTTCCCCCATAGTTCAACCCAACTTAGCCCTCATTAAAGTGTTCATGCCAGAGGGTTGAAGATAGACAAAATGTAACCCCAAAAGTGCAAACTTCAAACATAGAAGAGGGTTGCTAAAACCATTTGACATGTCCAATAAAATTATATCTTCACAAAAGAGAACAAGTTCGATTTGTTGAAAAGCTTAACAGTCCAATCATAGTCTGCCTCCAAAGTTGTGACATAATTTGTTTAATGCGTCTAAATCTATCCACTAGATGAAAATGACTTTACCAACTAAACAAAGAAACGTTTGCATCCTAACATTAGCCTTGCAACCAATATCAAAACAGATCAACAGGTCTTTTTCTTAGTCCAACTTCAATTTTTAGACAGCCTGCAACTCGACCTCCCTCCCTTATGCTTGGGGGAAAGAACTGCTGCAAGAAACTGTATAAAAGCTCCCTATTACAAAGCTAACTGACAAGAATATAAAATTCTAGCAAGCGGCAAGAAAACCATTTTCATAAGCGAACCTAGAAAGAACAAAACCAGAACTAAGAAATGCAAGCAGGCGATCATTTATTTCCAAACCCAACAATTGGGTCAAAAAAATCTAAGAGAGCCTTAATTGTCACTGAACATGCAAGGTCTGGAGTTCGGTAATTTCAAACATTAGAAATCATGAAATCAAATTAAACACAACAAGCATCGGTCAACCAAAACATCTACAAATTGACTCCAATCAAAAAACGCTCAGTAACGATTCAAAACATTTCAACCACTTTCTCCTGGACACCTAAGCTAACATCCATTCTCAATTGGAAACTAAACAAATAACAACAGGAAAAAAGAATTGGAGAAATTACAATAGCCTTCTGGAAATGAGGATAGGAGGTGGAACGAATCTGAGAAAGGCGAGATTTGGAGGCTTCAACGGCAGACTCCAAGGAGTGGTTGATAGCCAGCTGGTATAGCATCGCCTGTTGGGCAGCGTAGCCGACCCAAGACTTTGCCAAGTCTTCCAATGCTTGAGGTTTTCCTGGAGAAGATTCATGGTGATTGGAAAGCGATGATGGATTTTCTAGGGAGGACGATGATCCAGCATCCATCGCCATTGCAACAGAGTGTTTCCTCGTTGGCGTATTTGTGCTGAGCCCTTCGCAAAACAATATTCTGAATTGTTGGCCTCACTCAGCCCCGGTTTTCTCCTCGCGTTTTTTATTTTAGGGAAAACATAAATTTTATATTTAAATTAAATTAGGGATTAATAACTTTAAAATAATATATTTTTACTTACGATACAATTAAATTTATTTTTATTTTTATATAATTTTATAATATTGTTTTATTATTTATTCTTTAAACTCATTTTTCAAAATATTGAGTTACCCATCTTAATTAAATATTTAAAAATAGATTAGTAAATGACATGAATCAACCTAGACCATTTGGATTTAGTTTAAAAAATGTTTCGTTTGACCTAATTCAACCCACGAACATCTCTAAATTAAATATTGATTCAATTTCAAGCAAATTTTAATTTCGATATTATTAAAGTGTGGTTCCGAGGGTGAGGGAAAACTTCACTAGATTCCTTTAAATACTAAGAAAGAACTAAGCTTAAGAACTTAGGTTACACTAGAGCAAGTTAAGCTATGCAATCGGGTGATTGCCTCATTTTTTGCTTCACATGCTCTAAATGATGATAGACCCGAGCACATCACAACAATCCACAACAACAAAAAAAATATTGATCAACAGTTTTCAAGAGCGAGTATCGATTGTTGAACTCTAACAAGGTGGTCCATATTTCTTGCCCGTTGAAAAGGTACAATCTCCAATAATTTTACTCTTCCTAAAGAAGCTTTTCATTTGTAAACTTCATTTAGAGACCGGGTGAACAAAGAAAGAGATTTTGGTTGAAACAAAGGAAGTGTTCATGGTAATTTTTTAATACCAAAAGTATAGTCATTTCAAACGGAGTGTTGGATTCTGAAAAATGCTAATTCTAGCCTGTTAAATATAGGAGAGAAAAATGATAAAGACGTTCTATTTCTTACACGTAGTACACAAGTTGATCGTGTAGAGTGTACATAGTATCTTGGTAGTGGTTGTAGTAACACCAAACACAGTTATCTCATTTTTCAGGTATCTTATTTTCAGACATCTTATTTACAAACATTCTTTTAAATAAAATTTCTAATGGAACGATCAGAATCTTATAAGAAGCAATAACGATAGCACAAAGATAGAGATAGAGATGAGGAAAAGATGAGGAATATGAGTAAAAAGTGTATGAACAAAGGATGAGTTTGGTTGCACTTGTCCTTTAGTGGGGAGTGAAAAGATTGTTTGGAGGATTGTTGAGTAAAGGGACAAGAGAACCAGCTGTGTATGGACGTATGATTATTGATTTAGACATTGACGATAAAAAGCAATCAGTTTTGAGTCATTCACCACATCAAGGGTGTGAAGTTGAATGATTGATTCATTGCCCACATGCTTTGGTCTTCTCTCGTTGTTGACTCTCGAAAAAATGAGAGGTAGATAAATGAACTAAGACTATATTTGAATGAGAGTGATACCGATAATAGAATGACTAATAAAGGTTTTAAGGAAATGAAAGTGACTATATATACCGACAATGTGTACCTTCCTTATGGTGGTTCAACCATAAGAACTCTAAAGTTAAGCATATTTTATTTTGAGCAATTCTATGTTCGATGACCTCCTGAGAGATTTTTTTAGAATGCATGTGAGTGAGGACAAAAACATGTTGAAAGAAATCGTATTGTCTTGTAGGGATAGTCTTCACTCTTAGAAGAAGTTATAAGGAATCGTGTTGGTCTGTAAGGATGGAATCGTGTTGCTCTAGATCGAAACTAATAAGCAATGCAAATTAAAATCATGTATAAATGAAATATGATGAAAATACGATAAAATTTCAATCGATTTTAAACCATTCAGGGTCAATACAAAAATTCAATACACTTGTTTACCAATTATAAGATGTTTAATGAAGTTTACCCATGACTATGTGGACAACATGGACATCTCGGGTCAACACCCCTTTGTGGCTACAAAAAGCACACCCTAACCTCGACGTGTAGCATCAATCACCTGAATAGGAAATGTAAAAAGTGGTGAGTATTAAAAATATTTAGCAAGCAATCTACCTATAGGTTGTCATTGCACATTTATCCTAATAGGCTTCCACTGACTTTTCTTTGAGTAGTAGGAAGTTTGGGCCTAATCCCTAGTACTATTTGAGCATCTTGAGAGCCTCAAAGTTCTGAGCTTCTCTGGTTTGAATCTTACCTTTGAGGGGTCTATATAGGTTCTTCACCTTTCTATCCTTAACTAAGGTAGCTTGCTTCGCTGTAAACCCTAAATGACCAGTGACTTGGTGATATGAACCAAAACATCAATCATGCATATAAACTTCAAGGAAAATGTAAAGAAAAAGTTATTAAAATTATCAAAAGATGTTTCAATTCATGCCAAGAAGAATAAGTTTCATTGTTATACATTTTGGATGGATCGTAATTTAGAGTTATGATGTTTCATTAATGCATTTTAGAACTTTTTATTTATTTTTAAATGTTAAATTTACAAGGTTAATTATGAAGGTTACAAACTCTTAAAATGACGCGTGAAAAGTAAGGATTTTAGTTTGAGACGGTATAAACCCATGTATGTTATCTTTGTAAATAAGACTTGAAAATGCAATAATAAGAGCATTTTTTTGCTTGACTAAATTTCTTTGCAATTATATGTAGTTTAGATTGCATGTTTAGAATCATTCAAGCCTGACATGATCGATTTTGCTTGTGGAGTGATTTGAATCTCAATCCAATGTTCTTGTCTTAAAATATTTGATGAATAAAATAATCCGAATGTTACTTCCTTTAGAGTGATTCTTTATCATTAGGGCTAAGTGTTCTTACCTTTCCTTTAGCCAAGGGCGAAGTTCTTTGCAATTCGATGTAATTTAGGTTGCATGTTTAGAATCATTCAAGCTTGACATGATCGATTTTGCTTGTGAAATGATTTGAATCTCAAACAAGTGTTTTTGCGGTGAGATATTTGATCAACAAGGTAATCTGAATCTTACTTCCTTTGTAGTGATTCCTTATCATTTGGTATCAGAGTTTTCCCTTGTGTTGATTCCTTATCACCTGGGTTAAAGCGCTACCTCATATAGTTTTGATAAGGTTGTAGGGTGTTATTATCTAGTTTGAACATCATCTATGAAAGGTTGGATGACGCCTCCCACATGACCATAAAGTCACCTAATTAAGAGGGATGTGAACTCCCATGTCCCAGCCAGCTATTTGGTAATCCTACGTGGTCTCACACCCTCTGTTAAGAACGGGTTTATAGCACAGTAGCCTTGTTTAGGAAACCCCGACCATTTTCACTAGATTGGGTCACACACTACCTTATCGACCTATGTCTAACTCGACTGTGTTGCCACCAGGGTAGTGGAGAGCCTGAAGATACTGTTCACACAACTTATAGCCTGAGAGATACCTCGGTGATTCTTGGGTCGTGGAGGTCTACTAGTCTCCTAGGGCGCTTTGGTGGCTCGACATGGACTCTTTCCTATGACCGCTGCTCACGATCCTAAGGCGCTCAACCTACTAGAGGCTTTTGGACCCAAGTCGTCATGTAGTCAAGCTCTAACGCTCTATTCTAAATTCACGACTGTTACTCACAATCTACAAGGAGTACACTCATTCAAACACATGTAGCTAACATATATAGAGTCATATAGACAATCATACATGCTCAACGGGGAGATAATGTCCATCGATCACCCGGAGGGCATATTTCACGAAATTTCCATCCTTCTTTCCAAGGGAATAAATAATATTTGTGCATGGTACCCTTTAGAGTGCATTTATTAAATAATACAAACAAATCCTTTAATAAACTAAACTCACGAAAAGAAAATCATTCATTCAAGTTTGCAACAAACTAAACCGAACTAAGAGCATTCTAAAGCAAAACCAAAGTCCTTGTGAGTAACCTCGAAAAATATAAACTAAATTGAAACATAATCAACCAATTTGTGACCTAGTTTGAGATAGGATAACTAACCAATGTTTCTATCTAAACTGACAAGCATTAATCATCTAGCTCGTAACCCGACCCAAAATATTACCAATCAACCTGTGGTCCTAAAAACTAAAACTCTAGCCAACCAGCTCATGATAAGGATCCAAAACAGGGACGACTAACATATATCTTTGTGGTACAAATAATCAAAATACGCTAGATAATTAATTGTCACAATTTCATTTAGAAATATCAGGTCAAAAATTATAGAGCAAACACGTTCACGTATATTTAGAGGTTTCAAAACCATTAGAAATTCATCTTATGATTAATATATTATATTAGGAAAGCTTAAATATTCCATAAACTTACTCCAAACAATAAGACTCTTGAATAGACTAAAGTATAAGGAAACGAACCTAAAATGCAGTGAATCAAGCTAAGCCAAACCGAAAATCGGAGCAAAATCACAAACTAAAACGATGACAATACTCCTGAAACGATTTCAATCGGTCAATTAAAAATCAAACTAAGTTCAATCGAGTTGAACCGAATTAAATCGTATTGAACTAAGTTGAATCGAGTTGAACCATTGCAGCTGGGAAGAAAAATTCTTTCAATTTCAGAAACTCTTGCATTGCATTCGGTACTAACAGAATCATACACCAACTGCGTTCGCATGTCTAAGTCGGCACTAATCCTATATTCTCCGTTTTAGTTCCATAATTGAGTAAATATCCAGATCCATAGCCCATTGAATACCCAATTCACCCTTCGAAAGGAGTATACACACTTGATCGAGGTAATAGTAGAGATGGTAGGAGAACTATAGTCAAAGAAGCCGTAGGTCCATTAAAATTGATCTTGTATACGTCGATTAAAACAGACACTGAAACATCCAAACGAACCAGTAGAGGCAGCTCTGGCAGAAACAACAACAAAAAGACTAATTTTAGTTGATCACCTATCCAACACAGAGAAAACAGGATAAGTGGCAAGAACTTACTAGAGTTTAGATACCAATTAGCTACTAGCCCTAAAGATTGAGTCAAATAGTGTCACAACTTAACTCGTCGTACGTGATACATTGTTACTTATGAACATTTGATATTTGAGCTTCATGAAATTTTATATATTAATGCAACACGTATCCTGATTATATTACAACTTGATCTCAAAGTGAAAATCTCGATGAACGATATGCAAAGTACGAAAGGAATTAATAGTACACGAAGAAAATTTTGAATAAGGCAACACTATAATACAATCCAAGTACTTGTGTCCTTGACAAAGCCATATTTATACAATATGTACTTATATATAAAAAAAAAATGGTAAAAGTAAAGACAATCCAACGGCTAAGATTACTCCAACACGATATACTCTAAACTCTAAAAGTTCATCACAGCTATTATACTTCACATTTTCCTCTCTTTTTCTTTTTCTTTTTCTTTTTATTATTTTTTGTTTCTAAAATACAATTGAACACAAAGAGATCATTAAAACATGAATTCAATTAGTTCTTGGAGCCACCCGCCGTGGGCTGTTGTTGATTCATTTGCTGAAACATCGTCGCAATTCTGCTGTACGCTTCCATCGTCATCGGCTGCATAAAACCGCCCAACCCGTTAAACATAATCGTTAATAACGCGAAAGCTTTTAAGTTTAGTAGTGGTTTAGCGTAGTAACCTGCGATTGACAGGCAAGAAATGCCGAGATGGGGTCTGCGATCATCATGGACGGAGAAGGTTGACGTTGGTCGTAAGTGCCTCCATCCCATGCAGCCATGGGCATGAAGGCGGTTGGGTGAAGCATCGGAGACATCCCGGCAGCGAGGCTGGATCGGGTAGCCATCATATTTAAATGATCGATTCCTAAAGCCATCCCCATCCCCATCCCGGCCATGCCCATTCCCAACCCCATCGGCGTTGCCATTAACGACGCCATTGGAAGCTGTTGTTGCATTGCTGCCA
Organism: Cucurbita maxima; assembly: GCF_002738345.1. Classification (NCBI taxonomy): domain Eukaryota; kingdom Viridiplantae; phylum Streptophyta; class Magnoliopsida; order Cucurbitales; family Cucurbitaceae; genus Cucurbita; species Cucurbita maxima. Next base: position 3,077,831 of record NW_019272042.1, read on the forward strand.
TTGGGAGCATCATTGGCATGTTGATTCTACTCATCATTTGAATTTGAGCTTGTAATTGTTTCAAATATTCTATTACTTCGTCCAACATTGAAGCTTTGTCTGTCTATTAATGAACACAAAAAAAACATTGTTGTAAAATCAAGAAAAGGGAAAGAAAAAAAGGTATAGAAATGAAGGCAATGGGACCAAAGACAGCAGAAGTTTTTAATGTCTCCTGTCGTGTTCCTTTCAATTCTCTGTCAAACTTCACCTTCTTTCTCTTATCTTTTTGTAAGTACCCCATGTGGTCATGGTTCAATCAAACCCCATTGCTTTTTCCTCACAATCCACCCCCTCCCCTTGTCTATTTCACTAAGTTTTGGTATTAATTAATGCCCTACCCGACTTGTCAAAAGCCTCCATCTGTAATGCCCTAAACCCACCGCTAGTAGATATGTCCTCTTTGACCTTTCCCTTTCGGACTTCACCTCAAGATTTTTTATATTAATTAAGGTGGACAATTCCCGAGCATGCCTATCCAACTTGTCAAAAGACTCCATCTGTAACGGCCGAAGCCCACCGCTAGTAGATATTGTCCACTTTGAGCTTTTCCTTTCGGATTTTCCTTCAAAGTTTACAAAACGCGTATGCTATGAAGAGGTTTCCACACCCTTACAAAAAATGCTTCGTTCTCCTTTCCACCCCTTCGATATGAGATCCCACGTCGATTGAGAGGAGAATAAAATATTCTTTATAAGGGTGTGAAAGCTTCTTCCTAGCCGACTATATTTTAAAAATCTTGAAAGAGAACCTAAGAACAAAAAAAAAAAAAAAAACAATATCTCCTAGTGGTGAGCTTAGATAGTGAGCGTTCAACCTTCCTAAAAAAAAATTTCAAAAAATTATCGACTTTGACTCAACTTTTTACAAACATGCCCACCTAGAATTTTGATTTTAATCCCGTTCGTACAGTACTACAGGCTCTTTATCTTTGACATTCAAGTCCGAACACTATTTCGGAGAGAAATATTAAGATATCAGGAACCAGTCAGTTCTATACCAAAATTTAATAGATTAGTAAAAAAAAAAACGGCAGGCTGAATGAGTACCTTGTTGGAATTTGGGACCAACTTTTGCAATGTCTTAATCCTTTGGTTGATCTTATCTCTCCTTTTCTATAAAAGAATAATAACAAAAATTAGCACAAGAACAACAAATTACCCCATATATATATATACTAAGCTCTCCTAATATTACTTTGTGCTTTGCCACCATAATCATTCTCTAAAATTAGCCAACAATATATATATATATATATATACTTACACGTTCGGATTCGTTATGTATTACTGCAGCTCGACTTCTTTTAGTGGAAATTGAGGATTTTGGATTCTCTTTCTTTCTGTCTCCTCCATCTTCTTCTTCCACCTTCTCATTGCCCAAAAAAAAAAAAAAAAAAAAAAGAACTTTATTAATCAGACATTGAACCAATCAAAAAACAAAGATTTTATATTATAATTCAAAATTGTTATGGAAAAAAAAACTGGGATTTTAGATTTTGATTTGGTTAAAAAAATCTTGCCTGATATGTGCTATGGCAGACGGAATCATGGTCGTCGGTGGTCGTATTAACGCACCGCTTGCCGGAGCTCGTGTTATCCAGCGACCCATGAGACGTGGTGGCGGTGGCGGTGGCGGTGGCGGTGGCGGTGGCGGTGAAGTTTCTATCGTGGGTGTTCAACGTAGCGTCGCTGCCACTCACGCTGTTTTGATTCTGGCAAACACTCCACTCCCTCTCTGCGTGGACTGCACGCGCCACTACTCTCCCTCGTTCGGTAAATCTACAGTCCTCGTCCTCTAGCCCCACCGGAGTATCGCTTGACTCCACCGTTGCCTTGCCGGCGTCACCTGCCGCCGACTTGTCGCCATCGCATGGTACCATAGCGTCCATAGTCGTGGCGGCGGAAGCAGCCGACGTTTGTAGCGTTTGCTTATGGTGGTCGGAAAACCACGGCACCAAATCATTACCGCCACCACTGCCGTCGTCGGTGTTAACATCAAAACCAATCTTACCATGGCGAGTTCCTTGGTTCACCAAATACTCAAGCGTGCCACTTGCACGTGCCGGCTTATTTTCCCACGTGTACTTAGACCCATCACCACCACCGCCGCCGCCGCCGTGGTGAATCTTGCCGGTTACCCTCGGCAACCCCAGCCCATGCATAGCCAATTGCCCATTTTCCCATGTCAGCTCCGCGACTTCATACTCAAACCTACCAACAAAAAATTAAAAAATAAAATAAAACCCAAAAACAAAAAACCCCTTTAAAGAACAGAGAGAGAGAGAGAGAAAAGTACATGGGAACGACGTCGTCTGCGGCGGCGGAGGGCGGTGGGTCGGAGATGTCCCAATTAGGAACACACTGGCTCATTTTTTCGGTGGTGGAGAAAAAAGAGAGACGGTGGTATTTGTGATTTAAGAACGAAGATAATTAAGAACGTCCAGGCTGATGCTCTTTCTCCAATTCTCTCTCCTCTAAATAACTTTTTATTAAATAATCAATTAATAAAATGTTTATTATTTATTTAATTTTTTATATTTATTTATTACTTTATAAATTATTTATATTTTAGATTAATTTTTTCTTTTATCGAATTTAATTTGAAATATATTAAAATAATTTGTAAATTTCTGATATTAAATTCATTAAAAAAAATTATATTTGATTCTAGAATATCTTAGAATAAGTAGAGATAGGATTGAAAATGCAACCAAAGAGAAAGATTATAGTATATGATTATATAATATTATAAATTATAGAGATATATGAAGGACGTACGTCTAAGACATCGAAACCTGCACTCATTTCTTAATTATTTCAGTTTTTTTTTAGTCGAGATACACCATGTTAAAAAAGACTCTATTTAATTTGTGGGGACAACTTTTAGTCCCAACGAAGAGCTAGTGAGCGTATGACACGCCTAAAAGCCAATGAGTCCTTATAAAAGTGTTCTTAAATGGTTGGGATAATCTGACACCTTTTTATCTTATTTCGATCCTACATTCTTCATTTAATATGTCTATTCAACTCATTGGGTTGGTTTCATTTTTTAATAAGAGTTACTTGGTTGAAGAATTTTACGATCCGAACTTCACCCGGCCATATTAAGTTCAAAATAAAAATGAAAAAAAGATTACATGATAGCATTAATTTGAGAACCAAGTATTAGTTATTTAAAAGATATGTTATGACAGCAACAGATATTTATTAAAAAAAAAAAAGATTAATTATGTAACTATAGGTTATGAAGTGAATTTATATTATTTCACCTGTAAATATGTGACAGTGAAAAAAAAATATTATTTTAAATACAACATAAATGAAAACATTATATTATAAATTTAATGTGTGTGGAAACACGTGTCAAACACGTGGAAGTGAGTGTTGCCTAAATATCCAGATGACATATGGTGGCAGGAGGGACACGTTGGAGGAGAACGAGCCAGGTAATGCTTCTATTAAATTGAATAAATAATATCATTTTAAAATAAATTAATTTTTTTTTATTGAATTAATAATATTTTATTGACATTTTAATTATATTTCATTAATTTTTTTTAAAGATAGAATATAAATGTTAATTTATTCCTCGTGCTTATATCGATTCCATAAACATATGGAAATGCTGGTATGTGACAAAAATTTAAAAGTACTAAATTTTTATATTTATAATTTTTTAATGCTTTATGTTTTTTTTATTTATTTCAACTCAAGTTTATATAATATATAATATTATTATTATTATGAAATAATATAGTTAAGACTTTTAAGTTTGTTCTTATCGTTACACGTGTACGGACATTAGGGTTGATATAGCAGGTCGTTCCTTAACATTTTGCCACGTGTCGTCCACGTGCTGTTCCTACGTCTTGCAGTCGTGGAGTTTTTTGATTGGTCGGCTTCATCGAAGCCCGTCTCTCTTCCTTTTCCGATGGTTCTATTTCACGTGCTAACCATATAAAAAAATTTAGATTAAATTAATTAAAATATATTTGAAAGTTCAATATTTTAAAAATTTTAAAAATACTTTTTACGATTATTTTTAAATCAAAATGGTTAAGATTTTGTCTAAGAAAATATTTAAATAACAATACTTTGAAACTTTTTTTAAAACTTTATTAACATTTAATTAATTCATTAATATACTATAATTAATTAATTAGAATAAAAATAAAGAAATATTTTTACATTAAACATTAATTAAATATAATTTAACTAAATAATAATATTGATAATAAAATTATATATAAAAGATTAATTATAAGTGCCTTAGTTAAAATTTAATGTGTAAATAATATATTGATATTTAATAATTAATATTAATTTATTAGATTAATGTCAATGATCACAAATAATAAAAGAAAATAATTGGACTCCCATTTGTTGGGATTGCTTTAGGTCAGTCTTTTATGGGCTGTGGGCCTCTTGAATTTGCTATCGAACGTTAGGGCACTCTCAATAGAATCATCAACAAAGCTAATGAGAGCCCAACATCAGGTAACATGCACTCATCGACGGCTCGACTCGATTCAGGAGTTAGAGTTACCATTGACATAGATAATTTATTCTGGAAATAAGTCATAAAACCAAAACAATTTTATACATAAAATCCCGTACTTTTTACTGCATACAAATAACCCGTGTAAGTTTTCAACGGCGAAAGCACATGTACATAAAACAGACTCATAAATGGATTTTTTTGTAGTCTCTAACCCACTCATCTTGTACTCGGTTAGCCTACATCTTCTATATCTAAAAAAAAAGTTAAATTAATTTTGATGAGTAATTAATTTACTCAGTTATATATTTCACGTTTCTCAAAATTATTTTTTAAGCTCACAATTAATAAATAATCCCACATATTTATTATTTATATGATACAAACGGTAACGATCTAATTTTTCTATTAAAAATAAGGTCATCACATGTATGACATGATTGTAAAGTGTGGAAATCTTCATTTAAATAATTTATAAATGATGTAATGGACTTGAACGTTTGAAATAAAATCCTTCAAAATAAAATAACAGAAAATAAATAACGTAAAATTTAAATAATATAAAGAAAAAATAAGACAATGCCTTAATCTAACCTAAGGGCTATGAAATAAACATAAAATGCAGCCTCCCTAAAACGTAAGAGTACCACATAGAATGTAAGAGTACCACATAGTTTGATTATTTTAAGAAATACTCTAACCTTACTAGTGGGGTTGGGAATGCAAACTCATGCAATATGATGAGACTAATCTTTTTAACATAGCATAGCATGACCTTGGACAGTTTTTTAGTCCTGGCAAAGTTGGATGTGTGATACTTCTCACCACATGACCCACGCGTGTGAGCATGGACCCACCAGGTGGGCTTGGACACCTCTTGGGCCTGGCTTGTCAGGCTAGCACTCGCTAACGAGCTCTATGCCAAACCACACGGAAGGAAATGACTCGCATAACATCATGGTGGACATCATGTCATAAATCATAAGTCATAATTTATGCGTTCGTGCTCATTATAGTGAGGAAGTATCCCGATGCATGTGTTACACAGATATGCATAAGTTCCCATAGCTTATAATCATGACTTAATGTATGATACAAGACAAACCTTTATCATAGTAAGTTTGTAAATTATACTTACATAATTCTTGTATATTATGTAGTATATAGCATGATCTAAAGAGGTTTATGCATCAAAATTAATGATTATATAATAACTTTATACAACATGGTACGGTCACAAAATAACATAGCTCTATAACCTGACATAGCATGTCATATCAAAGTATACCATTACATAACTTAGCATAGCATAACATAACTTATCATAACATAACCTACCAATCATACATATGACATGTGCTGCATCATACATAATGCACGACGAGGTGAGTTTTTGGTCCCTAACTCTTCTTTGCTATATGGTTTTCAAGTTTCATGACGACAAAATGCTCTATATTGAGCTGTAGATGGCAACATTAAGAGAAACCTCGCAAGTGGCCACACACTTCTTCCCTTGATTTGAGGAAGAAGATGATGGTATTTGAATTGGCCACATCAGCCCAGAACTACGATACTCCTTAGTTTTTCTCAAACTAAATTCAAACCAAACTTGTTCTTATAAAATTATTTATGGTTCCTAAAACTCGATTCAAAGATGGATCTATCAAAGAAAACTTGGAGCAATTCGGATATCAAAAGTTTGATAACTAAAGACCTGAACGTGAATAATGAGGTAAGTGAAATTCTTAGAATTTTTTTTAAGAAATACTTGTAGAAATCGCTTGGAATTCAATTTGAACCTTAATTTAAGTTAGTTTGAAAGGAATATGGAAGAATAAGCAAATAATAATGAGTTAAGGACCAAAATCGAATGTTTTGCTCGAGAATCAAATAACGTTAAAATAACTCACTAAACGAACTCTCATCCATGAAATTTTAATGCTAGGTATGAAATGATATTTCGAAGTTATACATGAAATTCGGTATTCATTGGATAAGGATAAGTAGTTAAATCAAGTAATGATGCAAAATAACCATAATGCCCTTATTATAAACTACCTCCATTTCATGACCCCCAAATGTGATGAAACTTTACAAGAGACCTTATTTTTATGATTTTTAAAGATCATGTAAAGTTTCAAAGTCATTGGAGCACGTTTAGGGACTAAACCAAGAATTAGGAATAAAATGACCAAAATGCCCTTGCAGACTTTATGATATTTCAAGGATAACGCCCTCCAGATGACTCAAGAATTTAAGAAGACTTATTTATAAGAACATAAAAGTTTACTCAAGATTTCAATAAAGTTTGGGAGAGATTAAGAACCTAACCCAAGGAAATGAGATATACGACCAAAATGAGGGACCTTAAAAGTTTTCAAGACCGTAAGGATTTCTCAAGGTTATAAGAGACTGAAGTATGACCTCAAGAAGGATTATACACATTAGGGGTATACCAAGGCTTATAAAAAATGACAAATTTACCCTCAATGACCCTAACTAAGATTCAAGATCCTTCTAAAATTTTCAAGGAACACGTTATGAGTTTATAATATTTTGACGGACTTATGCATGCTCATGAGCTTGGAATAGGACTTAAGAAATTAAGTAAAGACTTATGCATGGAGAGTATCTCTTAAAGCAAGAACCTAAGAACCCAAGAAAAAGCTCTAAGAACAAGAAATGAAGAGAAATGCAATACAAGTCCTAATTCCACTCAGATAAGAAGAGTGTTGGGTGCCACTCAAGAATAAAGGACGACGTGATCCCTAAATTTCCTAGGGTACGACCATGATTATGACTTGGACTAATCGCTTGGAACATAAGAAGCGTTAGATATAAGTTTTTCAGGCTGTATCACTTGGAACATAAGAAGGCTTGGATGTAGGTTTTTCAGACTGCATCAATTGAAATATAAGAAGCCTCAGATGCAGGTTTCAAACTACCCCATTTGGAACTTAAGAACCCTTGGGCATAGGTGTTCAGACTAGGCTAATTGGAACGTATGAAGCCCTGGGCATAAGTGTTCAAACTATACTAATTGGAACGTATGAAGCCTTGGGTATATGTTTTTAGATTGTCTCTCTTGGAACTTAAGAAACATTGGGTGTAGGTTTCACACTATATCGTAAGGAACACATGAAGTGTTGAGGATTGTTGGGAGTGAGTCCCACATTGACTAATTTAGGGAATGATCGTGAGTTTATAAGTAAAGAAATACATCTTAATTCGTATGAGGCCTTTTGAGAAAGCCCAAAGTAAGTGGATAATACCATACAATTGTGGAGATCTGTGATTCCATACAAGTAGACTACTTTTGGAGCAAATGTGGTGAATTCTTTCTTGTACTTCCTTGTAAGGAACCCATTTCGGTGTAACGCGGATACTTCGAATCCTGCTTGAACGAAACGGAAGATATTGTCGATAAATAGCGGGTCATGGATGTAGGCAGTTCTAGAGCAAGTGACACACAAAGTCACAACATTAAAATAGTCGTGACTCTATTATGAAGAATCTGGTTATGACAAATTCACAAAGTCACAACATTAAAATAGTCGTGACTCTATTATGAAGAATCTGGTTATGACAAATTTCCTCTTACTCATGACACGTATTCTTTCCATAGAACATGCTTAAGAACAATAATTATATTTTACCCTAAACATTAAAAATGTAACAAGAATTAAACTCCAATACAACATAAAAATCCACCAAAAGTTACCCTAAAAAACAACAATAATAAAAAGACAAGGATCGTAATCTTCTGCAACTTCCCCGCCGGCTTGCTCATCACCTCAGAAACAAACTACATGGAGTATGAAAACCCAAAAATTACTCAAACAAAAAACACTGCACGTGTGACTCTGGTACCTTCGTACAAAAAACTTAGAATCCTCCGCAGCTCAAATCTCGAGTCCCACAAGGTCAAATAACCCATTAATATCCCCTTCTCCCTCCCCCTTTCACCACTGTCGGCGACCCATAATTTAACCCCCAAAAAACTTATATATAAAAAAAAAAAGATCATCCTTTTGTGCAATATTCAATTCATTACAAGCTTAGCTGTTTTCTTTGTACTTTGTCGCTCTAAACAACAGGCACCCATATCTTATTTCTTGATCTTCGTCCTTTTCCCTCACCTTCCACTCACCTTCCAAAATCCCCATATAAAATCCCCATTTCTTCCTTCAAACCAATACCCATTAACCCCAATGGCCCTTCCAATTTCCCCACGAAGCCTCCGATCCGATGTGTACTCCTACTCCTACGAGGAGGGCTCGGGTACCCCTTTGGTCATCGGCGTTGTTGCGTCCTTGATCGAGAGGAGCATGGCCAGGAACCATCGGATTGCCAAGAATTGCATGTCCATGCCTAGAGATTCCAGGTCCAGGGCCCTTGTTTTTGAGTGCCGTGAGGCTCCCGACATGTCGATTCAGTGTTATTTGGAGAGGATTTTTCGGTATACTAAAGTTGGTCCTTCTGTTTACGTTGTTGCTTATGTTTATATTGATCGGTTTTGCCAACAAAATCCTGGGTTTCGGATCAGTCTTAGGAATGTTCATCGCCTTCTTATCACTACTGTCATGGTCGCTTCTAAATATGTCGAGGATATGTAAGTTTTTTTTTTTTTTTTTTTTTTTTTTTTTTTTTTTTTTTAAAAAANCCCCACGAAGCCTCCGATCCGATGTGTACTCCTACTCCTACGAGGAGGGCTCGGGTACCCCTTTGGTCATCGGCGTTGTTGCGTCCTTGATCGAGAGGAGCATGGCCAGGAACCATCGGATTGCCAAGAATTGCATGTCCATGCCTAGAGATTCCAGGTCCAGGGCCCTTGTTTTTGAGTGCCGTGAGGCTCCCGACATGTCGATTCAGTGTTATTTGGAGAGGATTTTTCGGTATACTAAAGTTGGTCCTTCTGTTTACGTTGTTGCTTATGTTTATATTGATCGGTTTTGCCAACAAAATCCTGGGTTTCGGATCAGTCTTAGGAATGTTCATCGCCTTCTTATCACTACTGTCATGGTCGCTTCTAAATATGTCGAGGATATGTAAGTTTTTTTTTTTTTTTTTTTCTCTTTCTTTTTCAAGCTTTGGATTGATTTTGGGTTGTAGAAGTAATAGGTTTACTCGAAAAGGTTACTTATTTGATGGTTAAGGTACCGGTGGTGATCCCGAGTTTCCAAATACATTGTCATTCCATTCGGGTCGAGACCCGTGAGAGATTTTACCTATATTTTACCATTTCTTCCACGAGTCCTCGATTAAACCTGTTCAATATTCCAATGCTGAGTCTTGAGTTTCCAAATACATTGTCTTTCCATTCAGGTCGAGACCCACGAGAGCTCTTACCTATATTTTACCATTTCTGTCATTCCTTTAACGAGTGAGTCCTCGAATAAATCTGTTCAACATTCCAATACTGAGTCTCGAGTTTCCAAACACATTGTCAATCCATTCAGGTTGAGACCCGCAAGAGCTTTTACCTATATTTTACCGTTTCTCCCATTCCTTTAACCAACTAGTCCTCGAGTAAACCTGTTCAACATTCCAATTGAGTCTCAAGTTTCCAAACACATTGTCGTTCCATTCGAGTCAAGACCCACGAGAGCTTTTACCTATATTTTACCATTTCTTCCATTTCTATAACCAATGAGTCCTCGAACAAACTTGTTCCACATTCCAATACTGAGTTGACCAAACGCGGGATCCCACCAACACTTCATATTGATAGGGGAGAAATTCACGGGCTCTCTTTTAATTAAGTTGGTAATATTTGTTGTCTTTTCTTGATAGGTGTTCTTCTAGCTCAATCTCAATTTATCGTTACTTTTGAAACAGGAACTATCGAAATTCGTACTATGCAAGAGTCGGGGGATTGACAACAAAGGAGATGAATCAACTAGAGCTGGATTTTTTGTTCATGATGGGATTCAAATGCCATGTAAATCTAAGTGTGTTTGAGAGTTATTGTTGCCATTTGGAGAGAGAAGTAAGCATTGGAGGAGGATACCATATAGAGAGGACATTAAGATGTGCTGAAGAGTTGAAGTCTAAACAAAGCCAACAAGCCTCATTTAATCAAATGGCTCGTATTACATTGTAAAGATCAAAGATGCTGCCTTTTTTGTATAGTTTATATGATAATATATATTAAAATGTCTTTGGTTCTTTTGAATCATTGTTTCATTTGCCGACACTTGCTTAATATTTACTCATGTAATATAAAGGACCTTATTGAATTATTATTCAATTGTATTAAATAATTTATCACTTAGTGAAGCTAAAGGGGAAGGTAGCTAAAAAAGTTATTGGGACTTGAATGAATCATGAGGTACATTGGTCATCACTTGTCCAAACTAGGCCCTACATGAGTCACATGCCTTAAATTCATGCCTAACATGAATAGTTTAGTGGGTCATGTGCCTAACCCCAATGAATTTTAAGCACTATTTCCTTTTTATGTCTATTTAATGGATTCATTTCTAAAGATTGATGGCGTTGTCGGGATACTTTTTACTCATCTTTGCAATAGGTTTCGAATAATACATATATATAGGTATTTGAGATGTGACTTCATCATGGTTCTTATTCGTAGCTCATCATATTATAGACATGTCAATTGAGATAGATTGTCTACTGGAGATTAGTTGATGATTCCCTAGCAGTGTTATGGCTCAAGTTTTTCAATGAGCTGTGACTCAAAACGATAATGTGGATGTAGTGTGAATGCGAGAAATATTTGAAAAGATGTCAATTCGAAAATCATTTATTTGAAAAGAAGAGAATTTCAATACAATGTAGCAAATTGTGACCAGTTTTGACATTGAAGATATATGAATGTTTGTGAAAGTAAAATGATAGGTTGACGCCCTAGACATGTTTTCCTCTGTGACAATCCACGTCTCTCAAATACGCACTCTCTCGACCTATGGCATCACACAACTGAAAAGGAAAAATATAGTAAAGATGAGTATAAAAGTTATACTCAGTAAGCAATCTACTTGTAGCCTCTCATCGTGTTCTAGGCTTAACAGAATCTCGTGGGCTTCTCATTGGCTCTAGGACGTCTGGTTCTAGTCTTATCCCCTTAGGGCTATTCTAGTTCTTCGTCCCTTCATTTTAAACCCTGAGAGTGGACCTCTGTGAGGTGCTACCAAATGCATGGCTCTATGAGACTTTATGTTGTCTTACCTAAGGGGTGAGCTGAAACCTCCCAGGTCCATAAAGTCACCCTCCTTGGGGGGCGTGATCTCTCCCTTATCCAATCCAGCTAATTGGATGTATGACGTGGGTCTCTCGTTCCCTATGCGAAACGGTTAGGTTAAGTTGGACTTTGATCAGAAACTCCTATTTCCACACGAAACTGTTGACACCGTTCAAACATCTTGCAAGCTAAGGACAACTCTTAAGGTGGTTCGTAAATCTGTATTGGTCTATTAGACTACTAGGAAAAATATTAGGTCTAAATTTAGTAACGGGCTACCCCAACCATAATTCTCTAGTCTTAACATAAAATCGGGCTCAATAACAATAACTAAATATGCACATAACAATTATCACACACATGCTCAACGTTGTAATAACATCCATCAATCACCCAGAATGCAGATCACAAATTTCCATCCTCCTTTCACCATCAATTAACATATATATTATGGAAACGTAAAACATAATAGCATCCTTCACAACATGCTTCTATATTCTTAATGTAACAATCATCTACGTTCATTTCATGGGAAAACTTTCTACCTAGGGTAAATATTCTAGCATGCATGCAAACCAAGCGAATCCTACAACTATTTTTGCCTAAAATTTCGTATGGTAACTTACATGATAGGCATGCCCTTCGTTTAGTGTTTTCACACGAATTAGGTGTTCACAAAGAGTGATTTTCTTCAATTAGGTCCTAATCACATAAAAATATGGTTAGAATTGGAATTAGGATGAAAATCGAGCAAACAGAAGTCGAACGGGTAAAAAAGTACCTTACACATGCTAGCCACGTGCTAGGAGTATCCACTCATAGGTTTCACGTGCGAGTATCATGCGTGGGCCAATTTTCTGCAGTTGCAGATCAGGCGTTCCAGTTTGAGTTGGTTCGGATTGTGGGTTAGCTGGTTCGGTTCGCTCGGGTTAGACTATGGGTCAGTTGGGCCGATGGGTTGTGGGTTGGATCAAGTTGGACCACGGGTTGCAGGTCGGACTGCGGGTTGCAAAATTCGCGTGTCACGATCCAATGGAGCCACGTTGTCCCACTCAATGTCTGACACATGTTGTTAAGATATGATTCAAAGTATTCAAAATGAAGATATGATTTAAAGTAGTTGAGATATGATTCAAATATTCAAACTACCAAGATTCGAGGAGATTGTTAGTAGATTTGAATTTATCTAGATTTCCATGATTTACTATTTCTGGTCCAGTATACAAGCTATAAATACTGGAATTGTGTAACTCTCTGAGCATCAAGTTAGTAGATAATAATAAAGCACGGCAGCTTTCATCGATTCTATCTTTTCATCTCTCTTTCACTATTTCATCTTCCAACAATTTTGGTATGAGAGCCAAGTTCGTTCGACAAGAGGGCGAATGATTATTTTATTTTCTTTCACAAAACAAAAATGGCAGTAGCTGATTTTTCTTTCTCTGCACAGTTGTTACCATCTTTAATGGTGAGAAATACGAGTGGTGGAGCATCAAGATGAATTGCTCAGATCGCAGGAGCTATGGGACTTGGTGGAGCACGGGTTTGTTGATGTATTAGAACCCACCATAGAAGAAAATGAGAGACTAAGAGAAACCAAGAAAAACATGCCAAGGCTCTATTCACTATTCAGCAAGCACATGAGGCTATCTTTTCACGAATTGCAGCAACAACCACATCAAAACAAGCATGGTCAATTCTACCGAAGGAGTTTCTAGGAGATTCAAAGGTCATGACAGTGAAATTGCAATCTCTAAGACGTGATTTTGAAACTCTATTCATGACGAATGTCAAATCAATTGATGATTTTTTGTCAAGAGCAATGGCAATAGTCAGTCAAAGCACCTATGGAGAGAAAATCTCAAACGAAACAATTGTTGCAAAGGTGTTAAGAAGCTTGACTCCAAAGTTTGACCATGTGGTGGCTGCCATAGAAGAAGCTAAGGATCTATCCATACTCTCAGTTGATGAACTAATGGGATCGCTTCAGGCTCATGAGGCAAGAATCAATACATCATCAGAAAAGAATGAAGAAAAGACACTACAAGTGAAAGAGACAAGCAACAACGAAGGCAACGAAAGAGAATATAGAAAATGCACTACAAGTGAAGGAGACAGCCAACAACTAAGGCAACGAAAGAGAAAATATAGAAAAGGCACCTACAAGTGAAGGAGACAGCCAACAATGAAGACAACGAAAAAGAAAATGTTCGTTTAGCAAGTAGAAGTCGTGGAAGGGGAGAATTTCGCAGCTTCCATGGTGGTCGTGATAACAGGGGTAGATGGATAAATGATGGACAAAGGCAGTTCAATGAGACAAGCAATATAAGGAATGTGATACGATGTTACCATTGCAGAAGGTATGGGCACACAAAATCTGATTGTTGGTATAAAGATCAACAAATAAATTTTGAAGCAGAAAATGAAGAAGAAGAAAAGTTTTTTATGGCGTGTACTGATATTAATGAAAAAGAAGGTGACTTATGGTTTGTTGATAGCGGATGTTCGAACCATATGACAGACACCAAATTCTTATTCAAAGAGCTTGATGAGACGCAAAAAATTAAGGTGCAACTTAGAAATACAAAAGAGATGCAAGTTGAGGAAAAAGACAGTAAAAGTTGAAACTAGTCTTGGTAAGATAAAACTCTTTGTTAGTGATACAAAACAAATTACAGTTGAAGTTTCCCCAAATGAAGAGACAAGAGTCGATTCCAGTGCATCTTCCAGCGCATCCACTACAACGCAAAGTGTGTCAAATTCATCATCTTTAGCATCACTGAACAACAATTCTTCTCTTGAAGAACTTTCGGATGAGACACCTCCAAGGAAGTATAAATCTTTAGCTGACATATATGCATCATGTCAATTTTCTCTTACTGTTTCAGACCCTATGAATTATGAAGAAGCAACTGAAAAAGAATACGGGAAGAAAGCCATGGTAGTAGAGATGCAGTCCGTTAAGAAAAATGGAACATGGGATATGGTTGACTTGCCAAACGAAAAGATCTATGGAGATTTACATGGGACATGCAGCCCATTGTGGTGGCCTGTTTATCAGTTTGATGAAGATTTACAAGAAGAGGTTTATGTAACACCGCTAGAGGGATTCATAAAGGAAGACAAATGAACAAAGGTATACAAGCTGAGACAGACATTGTACGGGTTAAAGCAGACATATTTACGAAGGCCTTGTAAAAAGAAAAGCTCTATACTTACATTTGCAACTTTGAACCAAGGGGGAGTGTTCGAGATATGATTCAAAGTATTCAAAATGAAGATATGATTTAAAGTAGTTGAAATATGATTCAAATATTCAAACTACCAAAATTTGGGGAGATTGTTAGTAGATTTGAATTTATCTAGATTTCCATGATTTACTATTTCTAGTACGGTGTATAAGTATAAATATTGGAATTGTGTAACCTCTGAGCATCAAGTCAGTAGACAATAATAAAGCACAACAGCTTTCATCGATTCTATCTTTTCATATCTCTTTCACTATTCCTTCTTCCAACCCATGTCCCTAGCCTGGTCGAGACGTGTTCTTCCTCTCGCTGTCGACGCGTGGCTTGCTGGAAAATTCCTCTCTTCTCCTAGTAGATGAAATCGCAGAGTTGGATTAGGTTTTCTTGATTTTTTTTTATTTTTTTTATTTTTATCTTTTATAACTCGAATCAAGACATTTTCTCCAACAACCTTACATATCATAGTCCCAACTACGTCCTGATTTATTTTCCTAGAATTTAATCATCAACCACAGATTGAGTTAAGAACGTTGGAAGTCAGTACACTTACCAAACACTTGTGTTGTTGAGAATTCTCGATTCTTAGAAAAAGGATGAGACGTCGCTATGATCTTCTTCTTCTAAGAAAGGACTATTGTGTCTAGATTTTGGTCGGAAATGAACTCCAATGGTAATTTTCAAAGCATTCTTCCGCATATTCTTGCTTCCAACTTCCTCTCTCTCCTCTTGACTTATTTGCTTCTCTGTTGACTTTGACCGATTATTTTTTACAAGTGTTACAAGTAGGTCGGGTAATGTTGTTGTCATCAAAGGAGAGAGTGATACTATTGCTCGTCAATTATTATATACTTGTGTGAACCTTTGCCCTTATCTTAAAAAGTTCATAATTAAAGGATAGTTGGGGATCGTCTCGTTTCCATACGCAATTTTCTTATGGCACCATACAATATATGCATATCAGGACACAACTCTAGCTATTCCAACTAAGGATCATAAAAAGATATTAATGTTACCCCAGGCAATCGAGAAAAGTTCACTCTTAACAATTATGGCAACCTTTTAATATCCATCACGTTGTATACTCATGATAAAAGAGTAATCCCACATCATGACGAGCTACTAAAAATACTATGCAAACACTCGTGAATTGAGAAAATTTTACAATTTAGGATTAGTTCTCACATAGTAGCATAATCACATCATTTCATATCATTTCCCACATATAACCGTACATACAATAAAATAAAATAAAATAAGTTGCGAAAACTCTAGCGTGGTACTAGAGTTTTTAGATCTCCAACCGACCACTTAGCCTCACGCCCATAACTTAGCTTTTCCCTTCGTTCTACCACTCTCTGCAACATATACAACTCGAGAAAAGAAAAACTACAACACCCAAGGACATGTTAGATCCGTTTTTCCTTCCCTTGCAACTCGTCGACGCGATCAGACTTTATTTACTGAGAGGTGAGGTCACGATGGTGGGAAACAGCGAGCGACGACGAGCACACAAACAATAAACCATTCTACACTTATCCAAAGACAGATTTGAAATAAAAGGGTTTGACGTTTCTTTTCTTTTCTCACAATTACCACCATGTATTTGTGCAAGCACAATCTTCAACTCAACTCAACTTATACCTTACGTCTTGGACCATTATGAAGCTATTTTTTAAGTTTTCGAGAGCAATTAGGTCAAGATGACCTCTTTTTTTATTGATATAAAAATATATTTTATATTAAACGGGTGGAGTCGGAGAATATAATGGTGATTATTTATCTAATGGGTAAAAATGTTCTCCACTCTCTCCCCAATTTAAAGTCTAAACAGAAATTCCCACGAAAAGGTCGGAGTAAAATGAACCGCTCTTTTATCCTCAATTCAGTCTAGAAGCTCGACAGCTGAGTGGACTCCCTTTGACTTCAATTATATTTTGGGCAATATAATATAATATTATATATATATATATCTATATATATATATATATATATATATATATATATATAGGAATTTGTAATGGGAATTTCCGTGAAAAATATCAACCTATGGATTCGAAGTTTCATTAGCGTAAGAAGAAGATTGAAAATGAAGTGTACGGATAAATTCCCGTTTCACTATAATTCAGATGACTTGTCAATTTGGGAACAACAACAATAATTTACACTTCTTCTTCTTCTTCGATGGCTTTCAAATCGCCTCCTGTAGTTTCATCATCCACCTGCGACAACTGCGGTTGCGACACTTGCAAGAGCTTATTCTGTGGAAGAGAAATCCAGAGTTTAGATACCAAAGCTGGGAAATCTCTTCACAAATTTGATTTAGGACCTGTTCCATCTCGTTCCGAAGTTGATGCTGCAGTTATTGCGCTTCAGAGGTGAGTTTCCGTAACAGTTGATTTTGGATTTTTGGTTTCTGTTGTGTGAATTGTGTAGGGCTTTTTTTTCTTGTGGATTTGGTGTATATATAGGAAGAGATGAAATCTGGACTAGAATCGTTCATTTCTTGGTATATTTGCACGCACATGGATACATAAAGCTCGTTCAATTTTCCTCTGGCAATTTGTATCCCTGAGTTAATCAAAAGCAAGATGGAAGATTCCAAATTAATTACTCCTCATTCATATTCCCTTTGACAGAGGCAGAAGCCTGATATTTTCTTGCTTTAGGGATAGCCAAAATTTTACAACTCTTATATATATACACACACACACATATGCCAACCCCACAGCCCGAACTTTGGAGACATCAAGGGTTTTTCTTATTAAGCTCATTTGAAATCAGTCTAATGGGAAAATTACACCCTTCCTCCTCCCTTTCTGGCTGTGCCATGCTTCTTGAACGGTCACTGGGCCCGAAGGGGGTGGATTGTGAGGTCCCACATCAGTTGAGGAGGAGAACGAAACATTCTTTATAAGGATGTGGAAACCTCTCCCTAGCAGACGCGTTTTAAAAACCTTGAGGGAAAGCCCGAAAGAGAAAGCCCAAAGAGGACAATATCTGTTAACGGTGAGCTTGGGTTGTTACACCTACGATGACACATCTCTATGTCTTTCTTGCAAGTCTTTTATGAAACAATTTCATTGATGGTAAAAGAACCCCACTGCAAAGAGTTACAAAAAGACTCTACAATTGGGTAACATAAGTACCTCTCAATTTGGATAAAAGAGATGAGAAACTATATAAATGCAATGAGAGAACATTTACACTTAGTGATAGTTATAAAAACTATAGCATAAAAAAACCAATCAAAAGTGAGTTACTTATATTTGAAAATTCTTTGTTCCCCTTCTTGCCAAGTGACTCAAAGTAACACCCTAGTAAAGTGCATCCACAAGACTGTTTTTCCTTTTGATGTTATATGAAGCTTTCTGTTAACCATTTTTACCTCATTCTTGAATTTAGAATTTCTTGATTAAATTTGTTCATAAGAAATTATGGGCACGATAAAAAGTTCTTATGGAGTTGCAATCTTTATCAGTTTGCTGCAGGAATATTTTTCAATTGAATCGCTGTCAAAATGGCTTCAGCCGCTGGTGAACTCCTACGATTCAAGCATTTTGCATTCTCGTGGCTATCATTTACTTTGCAAAGGTTTGCAATGGCTGCTAACAGATCCTACTTTGAAGGTGCAAATCAGGGATGCCTTTCCTCTTTAATGACTATTTGTTTATCTCAACAAGTTCTTTTATTCATCTTTTTTGGTCACAGAAACAAAACTTCCTTTGACAATGAAAGCTTACAACATAAATAGCATCTAATAAACAAAATTTTGATACATCTCAAAAGCAACCCAAAAGTTCAACAAAAGAGTCAAGAGTTATAGAATAACTTAGAAACAAACATCAACACAAACAATGAAACTTGGCCAAGTCCATGAACTTTCTCTAATCTCTGAACTTTTCATTATGATTCCTATTATTTCTTTCTAACCAAACTGTCAAACATGTTTTGACTGCATTCATCCCGATAATTTTAACTTTTCCTTTCAGTCCTTGGCCACTCGGCATTTGAATCATATTGTTCTTCATTGTGCTGATCAATATCCAAAAAAACGTGAAAGTTTCCAAAATCACCTGCTATATAATCACAAAACAGAAGTAAAGGTTCAAATTTCTCCTGATTTTCGGCGTAAAACCTACCAACTGAGCTGTAAGAACATATTTGGATCTCCTTCACAACATTTTAGCTGTATTTATACATTCAAGGCAAGAAGACCAGCAGAACAATTTAAATATTATTGAAATAAATGGATATAACCCAATCATCTTTCTTTGTTGTATGTTTTTTCTTGGAAGTTCTTTTTTTCAAGGATCGCCGTTTCATTCAGGGTCTGGTAGTTTCATTGTGTTTGGACAAAAATGTTTCGGATGCTATCAAAAACAATGGAATTGTGGAGAAGCTCCAGGAGCTACCTTCTTCAGGTTTGTAATATAGTCTGACAAATTTAGTTACTATGTGTGATAACGAAATGGTAAGTCTGACCAATCTGTAATAGCCCAAGTCCACCGCTAGTAGATGTCCTTTTTGGGTTTTTCCTTCTCGACTTCCCCTCAAGGTTTTTAAAATGCATCTGCTTGGGAGAGATTTCCACACCCTTATAAATAATGTTTCGTTCTCCTCTCAACTGATGTGGGATCTCACAATCCACTTCCCTTAAGGACCAGCATCCTTGCTGGCACATTGCTCGATGTCTGGCTCTAATACCATTTGTAACAAAATATTCCTTATAAAGGTGTGGAAACCTCTTTCTAGTAGACGCGTTTTAAAATCTTGAGGGATAATTCGGAAGGGAAAGTTCAAAGAGAACAATATCTATTAGCAGTGGACTTGGACACCTTCTTTTAGTCTCCCTCAAGGCTGGAGTCCCTACTTTATTATCATTATTGTTTTTTTCTTATTTCAGAAGGGGGAAATGGAAACCTTGGGAGCTCCAAACCGGGAGCTGACATTGGTAGTGTCATTCTAAGCTGGATTTTGCAGATGTCACTAACAAAAATTTGGGAGCTAATACAAAACTTTGTGGACCTGTTGAACAATGCATTTCTTTTTCCTGGGAAAGAGAAACTTGAGGGAGAGAAAAGAGAGGAGATAGATGAAAAAATCCAATCTTCATTTGTTCTGTCCTTGATCATCATGTTGATTGTGGTTGTCTCTCGTGCTCAGATTGGATGAATTTCGTGGCTTCAACACCTTCTGCTCCGCGCTTTTACCCAAACTTTTATTCAGGCTAAATTGTGAAAAGCTTCTTTGCTTCTACTTTTAACCTATCTTTACTTCTTGCTAGTTCCTAAACATATATATTTATTATACTCTTGAAGTGTTATCTTTTACTCTCGGTAAATTACTTATATCGTCTTATCCTTATTCATTGTAAACTTTTCTTCCCTTAGACTTCTTATTGTCTTATTTTATCTTTACTCATTGTGAATCTTTCCTTACTTAGACTTCTTATTGCTTAAGAGTATAATTCTACGATAATTGACATATACTTTTTTCTTTTGAGATTTGACGTTCAAATCCTTATATTCATACATGTATTAAAAAAAGTGGTATGCTTTTATTTACTAGGATAGTTATACTTTTCATAACTATTTAGTTTATTTTGATAATTATAATTAAAAACAAATATATGTGAAATCATTGAAACCAATTGAGCAGTACTTTTCAACTCTGTTCCAAAATCATCTATCTCTTCTTTATTATTTTTTCTTAATGATACCATAGGAGAGAAGAAATGGAAGGGAGAGATAAGGTGTAGATAAACAGTCCCATTCTTCATTTTTTTCTTTCTTAAGGCTTTATTAATCTCATTCTCTATATTTTTTAACTTTTTTGTTTAAAGCCTACTTGGACGTGTTTATGTTTATGAAATAAAGGCCAGAGACCAAGCATATTTATATAATTAGCCGTTAATTTTTTCAAAATAGAAGCCAAAATTGTAAAACTTAAAGATAAAAAATAAAAAATAATAAAAAAGGAAAAAAAGAAAAAAAAATCTTGTGGTTAAAAGGAAAAAAAACTCTTAAAACAGAAAACTAAGACAAAATTGTTATTAAATAAAAGCTTCATTAGTAAATATCCGTGCAGTCGGATCAAATCCCTTATTGTGCAGCTATATATAAACCCATTCATATTTAAACCAGCAACGATCTTGAAGCCAGGATGATGATGTTGCCCATGTTTTTGAGTCCTGGAAATAGATAGAATGGCGTAGTGAAAAAAGCACGACAAAGTTTTCATTACCATGGTGGTGTGACCATCATTCCTATTCATTATCAGCAACATGAAACACCCTTATTATATGCTCCAATAAAGTGAATTTTACCTACACAAACATACAAATCAGGGTTTTATGACATCTTGTTTGTCACCTTAATCCTAGAACAAAGTTGCGTATTTACATAAACTTTACGTTATTAAAGAAATATATTCACTCGCCAACTATGAGCATAGCTCAATTGACATACATGAAGTATGTACTTTCAGCCAAGCAATTATAGGTTCAAATTCTCCCTTCCACCTATATATATTTCAATCTCAATACATCAACAATTCATATGCCAAAAAGAACTAAGAAGAAAGAAATATCAAAATATTAAGCTCCAAAGTTTATATTTAGTTGGAGAATAATTTAGAGTTAACTTTTCTCTTTTTAGTTCAAACACCATGTGAGAATAAATGGAGAGATCTGGCACAGGAAAGTTGTAACAGATACATAAATGAGAACTAAAAGTTTATATGCATCAACTTGAGCATAATTTGTGAATTAAAATATCCCCATCTCATCTAAAAAGTAGTAAATTCCATTGCCCGCCTTATACTTATGATTCCTTAAAAAAAGCAGAAAAATGGAAACACCTCAAATGTGAATGTGTTAAGGCCTGTGAACACTAATTTCAAAATCATCTTCACAACAGTTAAAACAGAAACCAGCTTACAAATTAAGACATCCAGAACTTTTGACCCAACAATTCACGATCTGCAGCAGGACCCTGGGTAGCAGCAAGCTTCTGTATACGTGAAGAAAACTCTTCGGCCTGACGAAGATTGATGTTAGAGCTCAATGCAGATGCAAAATAATAATAATGAAAACTAAAATAAAATTATGATCTTAATGGATTTAAATGCATTTTTCCATGGTAGGTTATGCTATAAGGATGTATTCAGAGAGGTAGAATGATGACGAAGATGACCAAACTCTAACATACATTTCATATGCATCTCAAAACAAAATTGCCAAAATCCAAAGACGCTGTGGAGCTATTGAACCTATTTATACTCACAATTAAGCGTGGTTCCTAAAGCCCCTGATCCTCAATCAAATGAAACATCTATCCCCTCAAAAACACTCCCTTCATAGAGCCATTCATTCACGTTGCTCATTTTCACAGCATAAGTACCAGTTAGTATGTAGCATGTCTTGCACCCACACCATGACTCTGCTCAGTCACACTCATCCCAAGCTTCACTTCTTTAAGGAGACGGACACTTTTTCTTATTTATGGAGACAGACCAAATTTCACCTAGAGAAAGTCTTACTAATGACATGACCAGCATCCTCATCTGTAAATTCTCTCTCGTACTTTGTAACTCAATTTCTTTAATTTCAACATCCCTAAGATGAAACTCCATCCACGCTAAAAGTAGACATCACTACCACTGCGTACATATGCAATCGGAGAGACCAAAGTGTCACCTTCCTCCATTTTCATCCTCAAGTCTGATTACTATTCCTACCAAACTTTCAAGAGCCTCGAGTATTCTAGAGTCATTCCATCTTTTAAACTTCAAAGTAAACCCCCTCACCCAACCAACCGACACAAATCATTAAAGACCTTTTAATTTTTTAAGCTTTGGAAATGGAAAGTGGAATATATATAATTTTTCTTAGAAAAAATGGTTCAACTATCTGAATCATCGAAACTCATTTTGTGAATAATGATTTCTATAGTGGATGACGGTTGAAAGTGATGCTCTTGAACGAAACAACATGTAACTATGATATGAGTATTGATCAAGTGTTTTAAGTAATTTAGAATTTTCAAAAATACTTGATCATATTTACAAATATGGTAAGAGTAAAGCAGTGTGATGAAGGCCTAATATAGAGAATAATGAAATGTTTTTATACTTAGGAAGCTAAGATACTATGGTCCTCGCGGTAGAAGAGGTTTTGCATATGGATAAAGATATGTATACAAGGGACACTAACCTTTTCATCGATCCACATTAATGAACTCAATTGATTGTTTAAAATTCGAACAACTGCATCTAACGGCGTCATCCCATCAATCACATCAAGTTCTCCTCCCTAGATAAAGAAAATAAGTAGCCATGATGCATCGATTACCATGTAGAGGAAAATTGAAGGCAAGAATGGAATCATTAAGCTATTATCCTTTACCTGGCTTGCATTTAGGGTCTGGATAATTGATTTGATCTGTTCTGTCATCTGCTCAAGTTCTCGTTCTATATATTCAGCTTGCTCATACCTACAATAAGATTAGAATTGAAAACAAGAGATTGAAATTTGAACCTTCAGTACAATACCGGAAAATTAATCTGTTGTGGAATTATTAGAAGTTACAAATTCATCCATAAAATAAAAATAAAAATGTTCAAACTAAATTCTTGATCAAGTTTCCTATTTGAAAAGAGTTAGTAGGAAATCTGCCCAATTGATCTTGTAATTTCAGTTCAACCACCGTAAGTTAATCCTCCCAAAATGTATAGAACTGACCTTGCAGTTTACTTTTTAGTCAAATTATTCACTACCAACAAAAAAAAAAAAAAAAAAAAAAAAAAAAAAAAAAAAAAAAAAAAAAAAAAA
>NW_019272042.1:3102062-3109408 GCF_002738345.1 Cucurbita maxima
TTTTTTTTTTTTTTTTTTTTTTTTTTTTTTGTGATAAAAGTATCTGTTGCAAGTGTATATTTTCATATTAGTTTTTAGAAAAGTACAGAGAAAGGCTAAATAAATCTGAGATACTAGGTACCAAATATTTTGAATAAATCCACGACACTAGTTAACGGATAAACTAGAAAGTTCAACTACTTCCCTTATTCAATGGAATTACACAAATATTATCAACCTGTAGGCTAGGAATTTCACAAATATTCCTTAAATCAAGGTCATTCGTTCAACCGTTTAAATATATTTTTATCTTCGAAAAGAAAACTTTAAAGAGGATCAATAGTAAACAAAAGACAAGAAAAATAAAATACAAATGGTGCTTTCCCCATCCAACAATCCTTCCATACACAGAATCAACAACCAATCTCCAATAGAGAACCTTAAGAAGCTAGAGAAAGCCATTTACCCTAAAGCAATGGGCTTCCATATGTTAATGATAGTGCCCTTAACCCTACAGTTTTAAACCCACTTTTTTAGGGTAGGGATGGTATTTGTTAACCATGATCCTATGCCATAAAGCTTTGACATCCAAAGAAAACCATCATAACAATTTTGCAAAAAGGGCCTCATGAAAATATATCAAATTCAATATACCAAGCCCACCATGAATAAAGAGCCAATAAAGAATCTCTCATCTAACCAGATGAGATCCCCCACCCTTTGAGACACTTTCCCATAATGATTCCTAGCGGACATTTCTACCTTGGCACACAAGAGAAGAAATACTAAATAAAGTTATGAAATAGATTTGAATCCCACCAAGAGTTGATTAGATAGGTAGCCACCTCCAAACCATAGAGAATTAAATCTTTCTCCAGGAGAGGCACCTCAAGACCAAATCCATTAGCGGGTACCGAAAGTGATCGATTAGGACGACTTCCTACTGGAAAACCCTAATTGATAAACAATGGCACTAGCCTTCCATGCTGTTAAAGGAAACCCATTTAAAGCTTAGAAGCCTCACAACTAATATCATGGGGGCTCTTACCAAAATAATCCCAAAAACTACCATAACAGAGTTGAAATTAACAAATAATCCTCCGTAACTGAAAAAAAGAAGATCCTAGTATTCACAAATTGAAGCCAAAAACAAAATGAAGTCTCTCTTGATATACATGGAACCCCCTTATTTAGACCCTTGTTGACAATGATGAACATTTTACTAAGAACACCCAAATTGGAAATGAGTACACTATCGGAAAGATGAAGATCTACTACTTCGTAGCCTTTTTAGAAAGTGTGTTCCATCATCATCCCTCCGTTTGAGTTTCTATTTATCCAATTGGCTTTATCTAATAAGTAAAGGCAAAGCATTATCCAATAAGATGAGAATTTCTTAAAACTATTGCTTCTTTGTAAGAACATTTCCACACAAAGAAATGAAAGAAAAAACACGACAACCCAACCCCAAGTTCGAAATACTGGTTTTTTTTTCTCATAGATACAAAAACTAGTGTTTAACCATATCATCACTTGACAAGATGCAATCGATTCATGAATGGAAAACCAACTTCTAAGATCTAAACAATAGCCACTTTTAACAAACTTCCTTGTGGAATTAGTATCTTTTGAGCATTAGTCTCTTTACATTTTTTCAATGAAAATTTTCTTATTAGAAAAACATAAAGATCAAAACAGAATGAATGTATATTATATAAAAGATAGTAACCTATAATGTGTAAATATCGTAACCACATAAAATTGATCACTCACATTGCATCCCTAGTAGATGCAGCTTCATCGTCAAGGAGTAAACCACGTTCATCCTTGTAAATGCGCTCAGCATCTTCTTCCACACTTTGCAATGCCTTATCAACCTAATAATAGAACACAGATAAATGCAATTGGATTATTACAAATAGATGAAAATACGTACCTTCAAAATTTCTCAACAATTTCCATGGTCTGAACTCACTTCCAATTAACCAAAGAACTTGACATCTTAAAGCACGCTTTGTTAATAAAAATCACAAATAAGACAAGCCAACATTAGGTGCTATTCTCCCAATATTTTAGCTCAAATTATGAGACATGAGGTTATAGGAAGAACCTTTGGGACTCACCTTTCTACCGCTTTCCCTACGCCTATTCATCTTTTTTAGGTTAGAACTATTGGTCCCTAAACTTTCATTGAAGTTACCATTTGGTCTCTAAAGTATAGTATAACAATATAGTCCCTATAGCATAGAATTGTAACAATGTAATACTTGAACTTTAGCATCTTGTTAGGTCCCCACAATTCGTAATACTCATGTTAGAAAGAAGAATGTTGGGCCAAGTATTGGGTCAAATGTTTAGTTGTTAGTCTATGTTGAATTCTGTTATAATTACATTGTGTGGTTTGGGTTGTTTGTGCTAAAGCCCATGGTCATCTTAGTATTTAGTTGAGTAATCGTTGGAGGAAGGTGGGATTGATTTTGGGAAAAGGGCATTATTGTTCTGTGGAGAGATCAACCCTTCTCAAATTTGCAGTTGGAATCTGCTAGCTATCATTTTCTCTTACTGTGTTCATCTATTTTGTAAGGAAAACCTTACAAACTTCCGAGCATACATCATGGGAATTACTTGCGTGATGGCTCAGAAGAAGTGGACGAACAATTGGGATCAACAGATAAGGAAATAAGTGAGATATGTACAAAAATACAAAGAATTCCAAAGCTAGAGCAAGCTATAGAAGGAATGTCGAATCAGATGGAAGATAATCAGCGAGCACTGGCATCACTGGTTACAGAGATGGCAGCTAATAAGATTTGAGCTTCATCATCAATGGGAATGGAAAGTGTGTATTAACAAAGGACGATTCCAGAAAACAAGATGGGAATCGCGGTTCAGAAGCACAAGTAATTAGCAAAGGATATTGACAAAATAGAAGTACAAAAAAATTGAGATGTCGGTGTTGAGAAGACCCATACACTTGGATGTTTAGGGCAGAACGATATTTACAGATTCACCAACTGTCCAATTACAAGAAAGTGATAGTGAGTGTCATCAGTTTTGAAGAAGAAGCATTATCATGGTATCGTGGGGCAACAAATTGATTCCATATTCACAGTTAGGAACAATTAAAGGCTCGACTTTTTGACAGGTTCAGGCCAACCCATCAGAGTAGCCTTTGTTTGTGATTTCTGGTAATCAAACAGAGCAGAACGGCCATGGAATTTAGAAAGGAATTCGAAGCACTGGCGGCATCATTACCTCAACTGTCGAGTGAAATATTAGGAAGTATATTCATTAATGGGTTAAACCCAGTTGTGTGAGAAGTATGTCCAAAGCTTAGAAACTTCCTTCAGAAGTTATATCTCCTCCATAGAATGGTTCACATAGATCTGTTTGAAGAGGGTCGTTATTCCTGTTTCCATTTTGTCCATCATAGGGAGTAATTGAAAGAAATCCCTCACCCAAAAAATTGAGACCTTAGGCTAGGAACAGATAGAAAGTTCCATTTTGTGATTTTTTTTCATGATCGGTACACATTGTCAATTTGTTGTATGTCAAGAGGCAAGTCATCAATTATATAGATCAGAATCAAAAACCATAAAAGGAATCTCACAACTAGAATAGAGAATTCCAATCAAAAGAACTATACCAAGCTAATAAATTATGAAAAGCTCAATGGACGGACATTCACAAGGAAGCATTAAGCCTAACGATTACTAAAACTTCCTCCCAAGATCTCTACACCCCTCCAAAGATCCTACGATTCCTCTCCAACCAAAGACTACTCCATTAAATTGCAAAAAATAAAAAGAAAACAACTTTGATCCTTCAAAGTAGATAAGACAACATAACTTTAACATGAAAAATTAAAATGCACTTGTACAATGAGTAGCGTGGACCTCCCTCCCAATAATTTCTTTCCATCACTCAAATGAGTTCTCATGGTTAGGTTAAATTTAAAGGCTGGTCATAATAACGTAAGTTATGGGTTGGATAGGGCGCATGTAGCAATGAGTTGGGTAACACTTCTTTTTTTCTTTTTAAATTATTAATCGTCCTTGTGTATGAAATTGTGAAAAGCAAAAGTAAACCTCAGGGTATTTGTGTGCAACACATGTCTGACACAGCCATTCAAGAGAAAAGAGTCCATGATTCCTAGCTTGTTGTCTTTTCCAAAAAAAGATCCAAGAAAGTCAACTCCTCTCATGAACGTGGGTTAGGCGTAGGAAACCAAACCCACACCCTCGAGTAGTTTGAGAGTGTAATTGTTCAACTCAGCTCAAACTAAATTCCTTAGGCAAGACCTTCCAAAAGAGAGCTATAATCACACCATTTTTCTCAGCTTTCATCAAATAACTCATTCTTTGTATAGGACAACGTCCATCTATTTTGAATTAAAGAAATAAAACCACACAACATTTACCATTTTTATCATCTTATGTTTCAAATGGCATCCATATTTTGGCGTAGTTTCACATTGTTCAATGATCTCCTAAACAATTATTTAAACAAGAATTCCACCGAATCTTCACAACTTCCTACATGATGATTTAACTGAAACCAAAAGAATATAGATAGGACAAAGGTATACAAGGCCATTGGTAAAATGTCTACCTAAAAGCAAGTATTGAAAGAGAAAGGCACACAAGGCGTGAATACCTCTTGTTGGTGAGTTTCGATCAGCTCCAATTTCTTCTCCAGCTCAGTTTGGGTCTCAACAACCTTTGCAACTTCAATCTAAATTCAAAATAAACCCATTACAGAAACCTAGCAATTAAAAATAAAGGCAATAAAGCAATCTAGCCATAAATATATGTCTCTTTTCTAACATTTGGATAGAGAGCACCCTCTTCCACTATGGGCTCTTACTTTATTTTGTATATTTCATCTTATCAATAAATATTTGTTTCTCATCAAGAAGGAGAGACAAGACTTCTAAATAAAAATAAATATATCATGAGAGTTCAAGATAACCGACTAATCTATGAAGAAAGAAAAAAGAAAAGAGAATCCGTAAGATGTAAAGAGGTCCAGTGGACTGATGCTTTCTTTCACATCTAAGATTTCGAGAAATATTCCATTGCTTTTGTATCTGTTTTTTCTCCTTTTACAAAAAAGGATAAACT
Source organism: Cucurbita maxima (assembly GCF_002738345.1). Classification (NCBI taxonomy): domain Eukaryota; kingdom Viridiplantae; phylum Streptophyta; class Magnoliopsida; order Cucurbitales; family Cucurbitaceae; genus Cucurbita; species Cucurbita maxima. Next base: position 3,107,165 of record NW_019272042.1, read on the forward strand.
ATAAGCCTAAGAAAAGAAGTTCCCAGCAAAAATATATACAAAAAAATAAGAACCCAATGGTGATTAGAAAAAAAAGCTAAGGAAATTAGAAAGAGAGATGATGAATAAGGATGTGAACACTTAATTCAAAACTTCCTAGCAAATATGTTAAGAGCTCAACCCGTGCAAATTAGGACCCTGTGGAAGAGGCAGGGTGAATAGTACCTATGAACCCAAATAGATGATCCAAAAATTCATTCTCAAATTAGAATTATCCTTTTTTATAATCCTTTTTTATTTTGTAATCTTTTTGATAATCCATGTTTCATTAGAACAGATATAATGGCCAACCAAATTTCGTAACTCGTTGAAGATTACAAATCTTGAAATTATGTAAAAGAACACCTCAAGTCTAAGAAGAATATCCCGATTTTGCAAAATCCTCCTATCCCACTCAGCAATAGCATTGGCCTGCTTCCGAAACTTTCCAGTACGCTCTTGAAGCTCTGCATTCCATTCCTTGATGATCTATAAAGAAATTGAAGACAGAAGCAAGCATAAAATAAAAACAAATAATTATCAAAATAGATAAAAGACTAAACAAGGTTGGAGACATATGTTGTATTAAGATTAAGAAGGCAAGAACATGATTTACACAAATATTTTGAACCAAGTAATTTTACTTGAACTAAGGTCAACTTAAACTGAAAGAAAAGTACCTTCTTGGACGGAACAAATGGCATCACAAGTATTTGAAGACATTTTCATTACTAGATGCGTAATTAAGCCTTCAATTTATTTCCTATATCATTACTATTTTTGCAGTAGAAAAGATAATTAATATCATTTACCAAACCCAATACCCAAACAATAATTTGTTCCGATTTTTTTCCTTCCAGTTGCATAAAGATTTGCATTAAAATATGCTAGTACAGAAAAGCAAAGAGAGAGAAGGTGGATACACAACCAACTACGAAGTACTCAAATCTTCTTAATGGATCTCCATATTCAAAAATAAAATAAAACTAAAACTAAAAGAAAGAAAAAATAAGAGTTACAAATTTCGGTCAAACAGACTCCAGTCTCCAACCAGAAGCAAGCAGAGCAGATGAACCAGCTATAAACTCCCTTTGGTCTATGACCGTCTCCAGGGTGACCTTGAGGCCTTTACACTTGAAGAGGTGAGGCGTAAAAAATAATATTTATATAGAAGTATAAAAACAATCACCCCTATCAATTTCCACAAGGAAAAAAGCTCAAAGGACATCCTTAACATAGATACTACTATTATTCTATAAAAAAAAAATTCTCATTGTTTTTAAAGGCTCAGGTACTTAAGGCTCAATGCATTTTCATGGAGGCATAAGCCTCATGGTCCAAAGAAGGCGTAAATCTTGAGGCTAAGACTTACAGTCAGCCTCAAGGCATAAGCTCAAAAGCCTTTTCGAACATTGATTTTCAGCACTAAAATCAACAAAGACATACCATCTCTGGCAATGAAGCATGTGTTGATTCTTTTCATAGACCCAATTTAAACTTTTGTTACAAAAACATAAATAATTGTCTGATAAAATAAGACCACTAAAATGCACAGTGCAGAACCCGATCAAGAAGAAAGAAATACCTCTTCAACAGTCTTCCCTGTTATCTCAGATGGTAATTTTGGTGTAGCAGACACTGTTGCACTCACAGTTGAAGTTGTACCACTGCACAAATGAAGGATGAAGCAGATGGAAAACATAAATCATAGAATTCCTAATAATAACCATTCCATGCAAGTATTAATATATAGTGAATTGAGTTAAGATGGCTTCTCAATATAAATGTGTATGTATACAGTAGAAATGTGTTGTGGTAGATCATATATTTTAACAATGCCGAGAAAGATGTATCTATAAAACGGGAAGAATAAATTTTACAAAACCTTAAAGACAGTAAACATAATAGCTAATAGCTCAAATGCATGGCCTTCCTCACGTTTTTTCTTATATAGTAGAAATACTTGAAAAACAGCAGGATCGTATACATACCTACTACTGCTTGCTACAACAAGAGTGGATGAAGTCTGACTCTGACTGGAAGCATTGGAACCAGATGTGGTGGTGGCAGCAGCGGAAGCGGAAGCAAGAGAAGAGAAACCTGCAAAGAATGAACACAAATTATGTAGAAACAGACACATTAACAAAGTACTGAAGGTACGTTTACAAAGGAGTACTTTTCACCAAGACAACCAAAAAAGATAAAAAAAAAAAAAAAAAAAAAAAA
>NW_019272042.1:3109630-3117513 GCF_002738345.1 Cucurbita maxima
AAAAAAAAAAAAAAAAAAAAAAAAAAAAAAAAAAAAAAAAAAAAAAAAAAAGACAATGAAGGATTTTCACTCATCACAAAAAAATGCGCTGTTTTTTCAAAAAGAAGGCTCTAATAAGGTTGCACCAGAGAATGTCCTTTTCATTTTTTGAGAGGGTGCTCAACCAACAAAAGAGACAGAAGAGTCCAAAGGTCACCATGAAAGGCAAGAGTCCAACCGAAACATCCAATCTGGCCGCAGAAGGACAAGTTATGAAAAGGTGCCTCTGAGTTTTGAACTTCCTTTGCACAAACTACATAAGCCTGGGGAGATGGAAACCCATGGACATCTCACCTGATGTTTGTCAATGGTATTTATACTAGAGTGGCTGCATTCACAAAGAAAGAAGTTAACCTTCCTATAGTAAGTACCTTACCAAATGTGGCTGTAGAAAGGATCCTCTTCAGTAATACTATTTGTGATGGGATTTAGAGTTAATTATTTAGTTGTGATGGGATTTAGAGTTAATTATTTAGTTGTGATGGCTACATTGTTTAAACTCCAAATCCATAAATATTTGTTCGCTCAAGATGTAATGCTGTTAACTAATGATTTAAGGCGGAGCACTCTTCTTTTTCTGCATCCTTTTAAGTTTCTTCTCAAACATAAACATGAAACCTGATTTGATTGGTTCAATGCTTCTCTGACTGTGGCTTCTTCTTTAGTGAAGCCTGCATAAAGAGGAGGAAATGATATATAGGAGGCTGCTGTCCACTCCAAGTGTCTCCCCAAAAGAAAGTGGAGGCTCCATTCCCAATTTTGCTGGTTACTTGACTGTACATGTCTTCGTTTAATAAAGAACTGAATCTTTATTCAAAAGAATGGAAGAATACAAGGGCAAGCCAAAAAAGGGGTCCCACTAAATGAAGGGACTCCAGTTAAGTACAATGACCCAAAATGATTTCTTCACTTACCCTTAGAGAGAAACAGAGAACCTATCAACTAGCAAGGAGATCCTTCCGATACATGTTTTTTTTTTTTTTTTTTTTTTTTGTAAGAGACAATTTCATTGAAGATTGAAATTTAAAAATGGGATGTAATATTATCCATGATGATTATAAAATACCTTCCCAACTTAAAATGAGGGAGGTATAACTATAAAAAGTAAAAATATTAGACAGCTTACACCAAGATATAGCTTGGTAAACAACATTGTTGAAGAATTTTGTATAAGTGTGTCTTTTTCGCGAATATTTTTTTATTTCATTCTTTCCACAAATTCCAAAGGAAAGCCATGATGAGGTTCTTCCATAATAGGGTTTTTGCATTCTAGAATGAGTGGTACGTTAAGGTCATGTCTAATAGATCATTTACCTCCATTGAAAATGTAAGATGTCATCTGAATATATTGAGAATTGTTGTCCATAAATTCTGAGCATATGTGAATAAGTGGCTATGTGATTCATTTTCTTTCTTGCATAATAGACACCAATTTGGTGAAAGAGTAATGTAAGGCAATCTTTTTTTGAAGATTTTCACTTGTGCTAATGGCTTTATGTGCTATTTCCAAAAGGAAGAACTTTACCTTATTAGGGTGATGTCATTTCCATACTGTCTTTGCTAGCGTGAGATTTATTGCTTCTACTTTTTCCCCTATGTCCATCATCAAGGATTTATTGCTTCTACTTCTAGTGTGGGTCATCTTTCCACGTGAGATTTATTGCTTCTACTTTTTCCCCTATGTCCATCATCAAGGATTTATTGCTTCTACTTCTAGTGTGGGTCATCTTTCCACAAATAGTTCCAGAATAATCTTTCTATATTCGAAGCCACTTTTTGTGGTATTTCGAATAGAGACATGAAGTAAGTGGGGAGGCTGGATAATACGGCTTATATTAGGGTGAGTCTTCTGCCTTTTGAAGTATAACATGATGACCATGTTGACAACCTTCTTTCTATTCTTTCAATAGTAGCCTTCTAGAAGGATAAAAATTTAGCCGTTCTCCTTTTTTACAACCATATATGCTAGCAAATTCTTCAATCATATTGCATCTTTTTCCAAGTGAAAATGGCAACTTCATTTTGCAAGGAAAGTATTATTGTTCAATTTGACACCAAGAATGTCAAGGCCTCCTCCGTGAATAGCGATGATATAGCCTTAGAGTGACTAAGGAGAAAATTCTCCCCAAATCAAATCAAGGATCTTTATCAAAATGAAAATGGTAGAATACATGAGAGGAACTCCCTATTTATAGAGAATTAAAAGCAAACTAAAACCCACAAGTAAATCCTATCTTACCACATCATTCTATCTGCTCTAGAAAGAACTCGTTCTCAAGTTTAAACAAGAAACAAAGATAGGTGGAAACCAAGCAAACTGTCGGAATAGAAACGCACCTCAATCAACGGTTGCAAAATACTCCAACAAAAAATTGCTTTTTAAATCCATCATCACGTCAAGAAAGTATACCAATCGGACCAAAGGTTTGGTTTCCATGAAAAAAGTCTAGTCATTCGAATTGAATGTGCTAGTGGACCCAATATTCTTGAAGGAATGGGTGATTACATAAAGTTATGAAAAAATATCCTTGAAACGTATGCACTTGAGCCAGCTGGAGTGAACACAAAAATTCGTATAATTTGGCTTCCCAGATCTTGAAGTTCCCATTTAATAATATTTCTTCAAGCATAATACTTGTATGTAACAACAAAGTAGAATTAGATTGGTGAGGAAATTTTCTTAAAATTCTCCTGAAGTTCCGAGTGAAACCATATTGGCTTCTTGAGAACCTTTTCTAACGTCAACCTCATAGGTCTTAGGGGGCCAATATTCTTTATATCAAAAGGGTGTTCCTATTTCTCTTGAATTTTCTTCACGTGATAATGAGCTTTTGGCTTTGGCTGAATTCTTCTTTGCAATTCACTTGTCGATTTGTTGAAAGTCGATCCAAATTGTAAATTAATTCCCCAACTTATGTTCAATGTCGATCAATGCTTCATTGATTTCTTTCAACGGCAAGTGTCAGTCTTGATTTCATTCAAATTTTACCTCCCATGGGTGCGATCCACATTCGAAGGAAATTTTTCTGACCTTGAACTTCTTTCTTGTGATGTAAATTTTTCATTATTGGTAATTACTTGAACATTCTTGAAATTGCATCACGGTTTTCTTAGAAATAACTAGAATCACTAGAATAAGAATTCCAATGCAGATCTTGATAGGATCATTGAAAAAAATCAAGCAAGGTGGAGTTGTTATGTTGAAGTTCATCTTCTAAATCACTAGAATCAAAATTAAATCAAGTTGTAGAATACATGAGACGAACTCCCTATTAATAGAGAATTAAAAGCAAACTAAAAACCCACAAGGAAACTAAAAGGATCAACCAATGACTTAACCAAGATTAATATGAATTAACACCTTATACTAACACATCAAGGGAGTTGTCCTATTCAACCGAACCAGATTAATGCTTCTTTCTCCTTATTGTCATGCCACATAAAAGTTTTTGTATAATTTTTCAATACTCAGTATCATTTTTAGTCTTCGAATGCTTAACAGAGATACGTAATACGGGAGGCATGTGAGAGTGGTATTTATAAGAGTGAGTCAACCTTCTTTCAACTTTCTCCGCCAAAGGCCCTCTAGCTAATATTGATCCAAGGTATTAACTCTTCCGTGCAAAACCTACCACACAAAGAACTTTACTTTCTTAAATAGAATAACCCCCCCTGAGGATAGACAAATTAAATAATGGACGACAAAGCTACAAAAAAGACGATTGGAAGGACAAGGACCCTTACCTATCGAACTAGGAGCTCTAAGGAGAGACATAAAGTAAATTGAGATTCCACTTAAGACCAATTAGATCAAAATGAGTCTGCCCCCCCTTCAAAAAGAAGCTATTTCCCCCCGGAGGAAAGCCTCTTGCAGATCTTCCTAATGACCAGTCCCAAAAGCATTTTATGACATGGAGAAGGTTCGGTTGATAGGCTTTGTCATAGCATTTTCTGACAAGGAAATGGTTTTTCTTTTAAGACTTCTTCCTTGCACCAAGAGAATATGATGTTGTCATCCACAAAGAAGAGATGGTCTATATGAATTGGAAGGATGCCCACATGAAAACCTCTAATCAAGCCTTGAATTTCTGATAAAGCCTTCAGTTTCCAATAATTGGAGAAGTGTGCCATATTTAAAATGGACAAAAATGGAGATAGAGTATTCCCTTGTCAAAGTCCTCTAAAGCATGGATTTCCCCCAAGGCCAACCATTGATAATGATGGAGAAGTTGGTTGATGAGACAAAATCCTTTATCCATTGCCTCCACCTTTTCCAAAAGCCTTGGCTTGGAGAATTTTATCAAATTTCAGTCAACATGATCAAATTCCAAAACTCCTTTTTTCTTGTTTTCCCACGCATCAATCAATTCATGAGCTACAAGAGAAGCATCTAGAATCTGTCTACCTTCCACTTAGGCTAGCGGGATTTCAGAAATGATGAAGCATAGCACTTTATTTAGACTATCAAATAGAACATGAGCAATACTTTGTAGAGACAAGTGGTAAGGCTGATGGGTCAACAATTTCCAACCAATTTTGCATCAATTTTCTTTGGGTGAAGACAAATATACGTCTCATTCCAACTTCGGTTGATAATGTTTCTCAAAAAAAAAAAAAAATAAAATAAAATAATTGAAACTGATATTGCCTTTGAGTGTGTTCTGAGACTATTTATGGAATTCCACTATGAATCCATGCAGTCCCAGAGACTTATTAGTGTCTAAGTCATTGATTAATTTCCAAATTTCAAGTTTTGTGAAGGGACCTTCTAGATCAATGCTCTGTGTCATGCTCATTGATCCCATTTTGGGACAGCTGGGGGAGAACGAGCACCACTATGCTTTTAAATAAAGATTCTTAAAGAAATAATGAACTCCGTTTCAATTTCTTTTCTTTTCTTTTCTTTTCTTTTCTTTTCTTTTCTTTTCTTTTCTTTTCTTTTTTTTTCTTTTTTTTTCTTTTTTTTTCCCAAAAGGCTAGCTCCATCTCTGGACAAGATTTCAACAATAGAACTCTTTCTTTTTCTTTCCTTGTTGCCATGACCCTGTGGAAAAAATGAAGTTTTCATCCACCTCTAACAGCCATCCTTTAAATCTTTGCCACTCTAACATTTCTTTTTTTGATGCAAGGAAAAGAAGCTAATCCTATATGACAATTCTTTTCTGCAGAGAGGTCTGTTCTAGAGACCCAAGAACCTTCTAAAGCACCAATTGACTATAGCCCAAAAATAACGATCGTTCCGAAGGACAATAATACCTCCTCAGGAACACAATCATCAAGGGCAGTCCAATCAATGTGATTTGAACTCCAGATAGATTTTATCAAAAGCCAGTCGATATCAAAGATTCAAGATTATTGAAGGATCTTAGAGACGCACGATTATTGGAGGATGACAATAGAGGGACTATGTCTTAAGATGACATTCTTAATAAGAGCTCTTTTTTCCCAAAATTCTTAATAAGAGCTCTTGTTTCCCAAAATTCTAAACGCCTTACATTCCGTGACAAGATAATCATAAGGGAAAAGGCAATCCACTTTAAATGTGGAGGAAACTTTTTCATAATTGATTGTTGAATGGTGCCCAAGATGACGCAAGAAACCTATTCCGAACAGCCAATAAAATAAGTTAAGTATCACAAAGTAAAAAGAAGAAAGTGAAAAACTTACCGAAAGAGGCTGGTGCTTGGGATGATGAAGCAGCAGTCAATGATTTGGTTGGCAACGATAAGGAAACAATGGCACTTGATGAAGCAGCCGTGCTTGTGATGCCAAAACCGGTGAATGAACTCGCAGCACCTGAAGAAGTAGCTGAGGGAGCGGAGGATGCTGCTATGGATAAGGTAGTAGCAGCTGAAGAACTCAAACTAAAAGCTGGCATGGAGAAGGATGGCTGAGCTGTGCTAGTTGCAGCCGGAGTGGAAGCACTGGTGGTAGTAACCGTAGAGAATAAAGGTGCCACAGAAGTTGAAAACGATAGAGAAGTAGGCTTCGCAGCTGTAGTGCCCGGAGCAGAAGACCCTTCCAGCGATGCTGCATTGCTAATATTGAACCCGAAAGAAGATTGAGATGCCGATGAAGCAGGTGTTCCGAATGAGAAGCTCGAGGAACTAGTAGAAGCTGATGTAAGAGAAGAAGAAGAAGATGCTACGGTAATACTAGTAGTTTTGGACAAAGAAGTGGTCGAAAATGAGAACCCAGAAGAAGAAGCTGCAAATGGTGAAGACGAACTCAAATTCTGGGAAGAACTCGAAGAAAAAGAGTTCTGGAATGGAGTAGTCGATGCAGATGATGAAGATGACCCAAACAAGTTCGAAGTGGATACCGAAGACAACGTGCCCGAAGAAGATGAAGCAAAGGAATTAGACCCAAACAGGGAGGAGCTTGAACCTGAAGCGGCAGCAGAAGCTCCAAATATCGATGACCCCGGACTTGCAGTGGGTGCAGATGTGCCAAACAATGGTGCACTGGAAGTAGTTGCAGCAGAAGACACCCCTCCGAACAAGGACGGAGCCGAGGTCCCTACAGATGGAGCAGCCCCAAAAAAGGGCGAAGATGAGCTCCCAGAGGACGAAGCAGCCCCAAACGAGGGCAAAGGTGAGCTCCCAGCGGACGGAGAAGCCCCAAACGAGGGCAAAGGGGAGCTCCCAGAGGACGGAGCAGACCCAAACAAGGGCGCAACTGAACTCCCAGAGGCCGGAGCAGCCCCAAATGAGGGCACAGGTGAGCTCCCAGAGGACGGAGCAGACCCAAACAAGGGCGCAAATGAGGTCCCAGAGGCCGAAGCAGCCCCAAATGAGGGCACAGGTGAGCTCCCAGAGGTGGGAGCAGCCCCAAATGAGGGCGCAGACGAGCCTCCTGATGAAGATGAAACCCCAAACCCGAAAGAACTCAACCCTCCTGAGGATGAAGAAGCCGCAAACAATGCAGAACCTGAAATTCCTGAAGAGGCCCCAGTGGAAGCGGCGGGAAGGGAGAAAGAGAAAGGAGAGGAAGCGGAAGAGGGAAAAGAAGAAGAGGCAAAGCCAAATGGAGTGGAAGAGGGAGGATTGGAGGTTTGATTGGAAAATGCAGAGGAAGAGGAACTAGGGTTTGAGGAGGAGGAAGAGGAAAGAGATAAAGGGGATGATCCGAACGAGAAGGCGGAGGTGGATCCGAATGAGAAACCAGTGGTTGACGAAAACGGAGAAGAAGAAGAAGAAGATTGGGAGGAGGAAGAACCGAAGGAGAAACCCGACATGTTGATTGAACGCCGATGGATCGATCTCCGGCGCCAGGGACTGTGAAGTGAGGGTTTTAGGGGGTTTTGGCGGAAATCTTATTTATTAAATAATTTCAATTTTTCAGTATTTGTCAGCATCCCTTTCTCATCTGCAAAAAATCATTAAAATATATATATATATATATATATATATTTTAAATTAACAAATATGCATTTCTTTTAATTCTAATTTTAATAATATGCCTATTGTTTACATTAGTGATAATTTATTAATATTGTTATTATTATTTTTTTATTTTTTATTGATTTGAATTCTAAAGGGAATTTTTAGTCATTCAAGTATTTAGCGGTTTTAATGAAGTCATGTGTGCAATAGTAACGTGTGCTCACTCGAAATAGTTGTTTTTTGGTATATTTAGGTTTTACGTACAAATACTAAAAGATTCTTGGCACCTTAAGGATATCGATGTCATTTTAAATGACTAGATGCAAGGATATGAACCAAGAACTCCAATTAATTTTTTTTTTTTTTTTTTTAATATGAAGCATTTCTCAACAAAAATATATATATATATATATATATATATATATATATATATATATATATATATATATATATATATAT
>NW_019272042.1:3118844-3120677 GCF_002738345.1 Cucurbita maxima
AAATATATATATATATATATATATATATATATATATATATATATATATATATATATATATATATATATGGGCTATTTTTCGAAGAAAATCTTATTATCCAGTAAAGGTTCAATGTCGTGTGATCACAAATTACTCTCTCATTCGTAATCTTATGAAAAGATGAAGTTGTAACGGTGATTAAATAACACATGTGGAAAGTTCAAATGAGTTTACAAATTAGAGTGATAATTTAGCAATTGAGATGTTTTATGAGCAGAGAGAATCATAAATATGGATGATGTTATTAATCGCCCAAATTCACTGTTAGCAAATATTTGTCTACGATAAATTTTGGGCATGAATATTTTCTATAACAGCCTAAGTCCAACCCCTCGTGTCCACCACCTTTGGGGCTTCAGCCTCTTCGCTGGCACATCGCTCCATGTCTGACTCTATATCATTTGTTGTGGGACCTCCCAATTCATCCCCCTTCGAGACCCAACGTGTTTGTTGGCACACCTCCTCGTATCCACCCCCGTTTGAGGCTCAACCTCTTTGCTGGCACATTGCCTAGTGTCTGGCTCTGATACCATTTGTAACAGCTCAAGCCCACTGTGGTGCATGTTTCGTTCTTCTTCTCAACCGATGTGGGATCTCACAGTGTCAAATTTTTATGTATCTAGAGTTTTTCTATATTTTGTCGTGCAATTATTAGATGATGTAGTATTCGTATTTTGAGTTAGCATGTCCTTGGTAGGCCACGGAAGACCATTATATATGTTTTGTGTAATTATCAAATCTCATTTGGAATTAACATGTCACCATATCTTGTATTTGTATGGTCCACTACGTGCATGAAACTATGATAAAAATATCGACATAACATAATCATTCATTTTGTTTGTACTTAGTTGTCATATATCATTAGTCTTTGATGATAATGATTATATTGCTAAATAAACTTAAAATCTAAATTTTGGGACATATGGCACAAAATATATTTATTAATGAATAATAACTAAATTAGTTAAAATTGTTTGAATAATTTCATTTGGTAAAAATCAACTAATTAACCACCCTTAATTGTCTAAAATTAAGATAATAAAATTGTTGAAAGTATCTAGGGTACCATGATAGAACATTCTTATGTATCGATAAGAGATCATTTATGGATATATGACATTGTTAAGAACATTTTTTTACTTTTCACATGCTTTTAATATAGTTGGACTAAAAATTATACTGTATTTAAAAATACTTTTATCTTGAGATAGGATTGTTATTATTTTGCGAAACAAGCTCCCACTTCAGTTATATACTCAATGTGAACATCATTCAAGACTATAAGGGGGTCTAAAGGTATAAGATTGGACATTGACATACCAGTCAACATTTCCTTTTAACGATTCGTTATTTTTACCTCTTCCACTTCTATCAGAGATTTTCACTTGTGCTCATTAGTAGATGTATTGGTGATATCTAACTTAAAAGTCCGAATACAAAAACACCCCTTCATTATCATCAAACAAAGTACATGTATACCAATATTCCGGTGATAAATTGATAAAATAGGATCGATAATCTATTCATCCGTTCTTTATTTAAGAACTAGATATATTTTACTTTAAAGCACCAATTAGACATAATTCAAAAATTGATATTTAACCTAAACCTAATCAGTATTTACAAAACTCACTAATTGTTTGAATTTTTAGAAACTAGCTATTTATTCAACAACATCAAACTCATAAGCAAAACAAAGATCATGTGTGTGGTTTGTAATCTCAAAAAAAAAAAAAAAAAAAAAAAAAAAAAAAAAAAAAAAAAAAAAAAAAAAAAAAAAAAAAAAAAAAA
>NW_019272042.1:3120894-3129030 GCF_002738345.1 Cucurbita maxima
AAAAAAAAAAAAAAAAAAAAAAAAAAAAAAAAAAAAAAAAAAAAAAAAAAAAAAAAAAAAAAAAAAAAAAAGTATAATATTTGTTTTCAAAATTTTCACCTTCCAAGTGGGAGAATCTGAATATAATCCAAAAAGCTGTTAAAAATACTCATCAAACCAAATATCACCAACTAATCCCTGCATTATCAACTTCGTTGCATAAGTTAGTGATATTTGGTTCTTTGTAGTTAATCTCAAAGTGGCTTGCACAAAGGGAAAAAGTATTCATGCACTTACCCCATCACATGAGCAAAGTTTTGGATGGGCAAGTGAAAAGGAGAAGCTGCAATAGATTACCCCCAAAACCCAGTCAAACCAAACCAAACCAAATTACTTGATTCCACATGAGAGCGAGAGAGAGAGAGAGAGGTTTTGGAAGGATAAAGCTAAATAATGCAGAGTTTTCAAGTCATTCATCATCAATGTTCAAGGAAAAAGGTCACTTATAAAAGAATAACAAACAGTGCATGCAAGAAAGGGAAAGTGTGACCTTCTATATTTGGAAAACAATCCAAAATGTGCTTATCCAATTCCATCTTTGTAATGAATCATGGAAGCACAGAAGCTTTACCAGCCAACAGTAGTAGGAAGCTGACTGGACCTCGCTATTCGCCACTCGTCATCACCCCATCATCTGCACAATCCATGGTCAGATTCTTCTTTTGTTGAAAACAAGGAAACAAATTTTTCATTGATACGGTAAAAATAAGCCCTTCTTAATTACCAAGATCTTCGTTGCCACTAGTCAGAAGCTAATTTCGACCATCCCCACCCAAAAACAACTCGGAGCCTAAACTAAAGAGAAGAGAGTTCAGTCTACAAGAAGCTGGCAGAGCTTTAGCCACATCGAGACTACCTAAATTGTTACACAAACCACTCAAGAAAGCTTTCCATGGCTACATTCTATATTATTATTTTTACAAATGTCTAAACGCTTAGGTTTAAACTCCATTATGGTTTGATTTTTCATATTAATTTTTGTTTTGACTTCCAAACGAGCTATTTTAGTCTCTCAACATGCAAATGTTTTATTTGTCTCTAAACTTTTTATCAAAAGTATATCACGAAAGTTTAGAAACCACAATAGAAGAAGCATAAGAGTTGAGGAAGATTTAAATCCATAGGACACAGATTATGAGACAGAAAATCACCTTCAAGAAATCTCCGAAGATCCCTTGCAAGGGATTTCTGCGCCTTACTCCATAGAACTTCTCTGCAATTTCATCAAGAAACTGAAGCAAAATGCTACAGTTAAAATCCGATTATATAACTCCAACCAATTTTTTTTCTACAAAAAGTGTTGATTTATCGAAGTTTCGGTAACAGGAGTTGCACCTCATTCAGGGAAGGTTCTCTCTCGATACTCGGCTTGTAATTTGCCCTCAGCATATTGAAAAGAGGCAAAGCATCTCTCTGCAACCTGCAAATGCATATTTTAAGTTCTGCCGAAATTCCATCCTAGAAGCATCTACCGGCAACTGCAATACCGGGAACAGAACTAGAAGAACTGACACTAAAAATTTAACCAGCAAGCCAGACTAAGTGTGTCTGGGAGTTCTTCTAAGCGTTGTTAATCAATTGAAACACTATTTCAGAAACATATTAAGGAAAGAAAAGAAAAGAAAAGAAAAGAAAAGAAAAAGAAACAAAATTGCTTACCACTTCCTTCAAGAGAAAGGGTGCGTTTAAGTATTTTTTAAAATTTGAAAGATATCAAAGTTTTGGCAATATTGAAAAATCACAAACCGCCACACTATAATACATATTTACTAGGATTGTGAGTTGTCTTCTTACATCATAATACACTATTTGATGGTTCTTTAACCATATAAGAGCTAATCTTTGTTCGCTAAATTGATTTTATTGCCATCATTATTCCCACTTCACACATTACATCTGCTGTAGTAGACATATTGTTGCCTAGTTAATTCAAAACAAAGAAAATGGATCTTACGTTAGCAAAAGATAGATGATAAACTCAATCAATTCTGAATCAGGAAACTCAAGTTCACCACATTCTTCTTGCTTCTTTAACTCATCAATGAGACAATTAGCATCCCTTAGGTTACCAAGAGACAAGTACCTACACAAGAAAAAATGCCTTCTTTTCAGTTTAGAACCATAAAAATCTGAAATAAATTCCATATGGATGCACCAACGGAGATGAAGCTCTGAACTCTCATTGAACATTAATAATTTTAAGTCCTGGGAAAAAAAGGCTTCTTTCTTAATATTTAATATGTTTTCGATCCTGTCTTCTATTCCATAATACTTTTCTAAAGTATAAAATCTTTGAACTTTGTTTCAAGTTGGAGGGCATTGTTGGAGTTAAACTAGGTGGTCAATTACCCTTAACCAGCGAGATGAAAAATTGTTTGAACACTTGATGATAAGGTAACTACAAGTCTACATCCTTGAATGTAATCATTTAAATCACAATAACTGAAAAGATCCAAATAAACTGCCCAAACATTTTAGATGCAGCAATAATTCTACTATATATTACATCCAAAGACAATAGAGGATACATAATTCAGACATTTTTTTTCCCCAAATGATAAAGGGTCAAATCCCTCTCTTTCCATTTCTATCAATTAATTAGAATTTTTCTTCCATTGTTGAGGAAAAAAAGAAACAGGCAAGTGGGCCATTTTATGGGATAACTTTGCCTTTGAGCTCAAGGTGCAAACTCTTGAAATATCAAAAGCTAGCTCGATGAAAGCTGAGGGTAAGAGACAAATAATAGAGGCAAATTTAGCTCTCATACGAGCTAGGACATGGAGTAGAGGCTATCACAGTTATACCTCTGTGTGTGTGTGTGTGTACACACACGTATATAATGGAGGGTACAAAATTCTCTCTTTCACCCTGATGGTGCCCTCTTCGCAAGGTGAATGCTGAAACACAAATCAATTGCCCGTAAGGCCAGAGATTCCTGAGCATTTATCCCCTCCACCTTCCATTGAAATATGGAACAACCAACGGATCCAAAAATCTGCTCATTTGCACTACGGGACATCTGTTCAAGAATGTTAAAAGAATAATGTGGATCCACTTAACTAGAGCATTTTCTTGGTACCTTTGGCTCGGAAGGAACAGTACAATTTTGAGTGACAATGATAGCAAGCATGCATCAACAAAAGGGGCAACAAATGCAACAGAGCTTGATGAATCATTAGAGGAAAGGAGAACAATCTCTTATGAAACCAAAGCTCATGCCAAGTGTATAACCTTGATCAAGGCATCCAAAATGTTGAGCTTTCTAAGAATTCTTTTTGGGGCAATCCATAAAGCCTAAATGTGCCAGGCCTGTGGGTTTTAAAAATTACTTTTATCCAATTTCAATAAGACAGCATGTCAACTGGTTCGAGTGCTCGTTCACACTCCAAAACTCCAAAGAAAATTCAAATACATCAACCACTTTCCTACCTTTTTGCTCACAGTCAAACTTGGTCTGCATTTCATATCTTAAAAGGGCCTTGTAAGGGTGGAAAGGGTTAAGGGTGCAGTAGGAGACTAACTTTTTCCAAAGCTTTTTGAATTTTGAGCCGATCATTATGAAAAAGGCAGTTCTTAGCAACATATGCAACCCAAAAAGAGGTCATTGGAATCAAAATAGGACAAAGGCTCAGTGAGTGATGAAGGGTGGACTAGGGAGCGGGAATCCACCACTCTGGATAATGGTACAAGAAGTTTGAAGAAAGAAGGCCAATCTATCTTATTCTTCGAAGAAGAGATAATACAATTTATGCAGCCCAAGACTTACTCGCTTGTCATCAGCCTTCAACCTAGAAGATAAAACTTTCAAGTTTGAGCTCCTTGAACAAGTTGAGAAGAATTGAGAAAAGTGGCTGGAAGGTTTCACAAAGCCAATGGATGGAGATGAAGTAAATGTTATCTTTATGGAACTCAACTATTCTTACGCTGCATCCTCTATGATTTTTGTCAACCTCCATGGAAGACTTCCATCAATCTTTGTAGGAACGGTTTCCTAGTTCAAACTGGGGGAACACAGTGTTTAGAGGTTAAAAGAAGGATAGATGGGTCTAGAGGAAAATTAGCACGGACACTACAGTCATCACAAAAGTTCAAAGACATTAAATGACATGCTTAATTGCAATGACATCCCTCCCAATTCCCGATCCCGCAAGGGATTTTAACTTTTGTCTTCACCCTATTCCCTAATTTCTCGGATTTGGGATGAGATTGAGAACTATTGTCAAGCCCACAAGAATACCCATGGTTCCCAATTAATTTGAGAGAAAAAAATTGAGTGCGAAAACTCGAGAGGGCTACATTGTAATGAACCAATTGCTGTCTATCATTTACAGAAAGGGGAAAATCTCTGAAGTTTCCAATAAGTAAGCACAAACATATATAACATCCTATCTTCAAATATTTCTTCAAGCACCTAACCAAACAAATACCTCCAAAAATATAATTTTAGCCGTCCAAAGCACAGAGAAAAAAATATATGTCAAGAAGGACCATCGCTCAAAGGCTACTATGAGGCTACATGTAATGAACTAATTGCTGTCTATCAATTGTTTCATAGCTTGGTCCATAATATCTCAAAATACAACACCCAAGCGAAGTGATTTGGCAATACACCACTATACCTACGGCTAATATCCTCAAATTCTTTTGTGCAAACTACACACTATTCGACACTTTAAAAGGAAACCTCTTAGTAGAACAAAACTGTACTCATTGCTCTATGAAACAGTAGTTCTAATCTTATATAAGTATAGTCACAAGTGAAATCATGTTCCATTTTAGTGGCTTTGAAATTGTCGAAATGACAATCTAACCCTTACAACTCAAAAATTCGAATTCTTCACTCTATACACCCGTATTAATGAAAGTAAAACACATGGACCATGAATCAATTGATAGTTCCAGGGTTTGCAAGTTCATAATGCAGGTTATTTACTCATATTCAATTTTCAAAGAAAATTTGATAATAAAATTTCAATATTTGGAATAATTATAAAAATCCCCAAAGCTTGACTTTTAAAATTGACTCATTAAAGTTAAAAATTGATTGCTTAGTATGTACCCACTAAAACTATTGGCAACTATACTCATAATACAAACATTCCATCATTTTCAACAGATTTTCTGTGTCAATATTTTTCCATATAATTAGTTCATTATCACTCCAATTTACACTAACCCAAGAGAATTTCCTTGATTCGAGAATTTTCAAATGGTGGCTTATAAGTGACTTTTTGATAGTCTTACATTAAAACTGCCCGTGCAATAGCCATATCATCTTCACCTGGATAACACTGCAGGGAGGGAAAAAGCATTGGCTCAGTTGAATAATGAAAACAGAACAAGAAAACAGATGACAAAATGATCCGCTAGACAGAATACAATACCTCGAGTAGATAAACAACAAAAATAATCTTGATTCATTAGTTTTTTTGGTTGTCCTGGTGTAAAAAATACGTATTCTTTAAGAATTTTGCTGCCTCTTATCTTACATCCCATCGGAAACTTTTCTTGTAATTCCAATGGCTTGGGAAGTCCAGTGTTGTATGTAATTTAATCATATCAAGAAATTATATTATTGTTGTTTCTGTCTCCAAAGAATAAAAAAATCTTATTGCTACTCATGAACATAGCAAACACTAGAAAGCCTGTACTCCCACTATCTACAATCAAGACTTAAGGTTTAAATAACCAATGATATTTTCATTCTACAGTGAAACCATCGACAAAATAAAGTACTATTAACAAAATATCAAAGATAAAAACTAATTAAAAAAAAAGCCTTAACTTGTTTAAAAATGTCTATCTTATTAATTTACAAATTTTGTTACAAATATTTTTAATGATTTGTTAAAAAAATATCAATTAACATTATGTTTTATAACTGTTTTCTGTTCCATGAAATTGACACCGACATTGTCATAGTCATCATCATTAGATCTTTTCATACCGTTAGAAAATAAGAGATCAAATCAAACTATCTTTGAAAAATATAGATTAATAGCTGCATAAGTACTAACTAAATGACTGTCGAAAGATGCAAGGGCCACAAATTATGTGAAAGAAAATAGGTCCACTTAAGGAAAATAATAATTTCAGGAGCAATTAGAATAATACACGACTTAAACCTTACTTCAACCATGGAAATAAGTATGGAGACTTAATGAAGATTGCATACTGATCCTTAAAAAATGAGAGAGAAAGAAAAGCTCTTATAACCTTGCCCATAAAATTCACTAACATAGAAGCAAACTTCTTGGGGTTATTTCCTCGAACCAAGTGATATGTTACTCTGGTCATGTCCTGCAACAAGTAGAATACTGGAAGATTCTAATAAACCATTCAAAGTGGACAAGCAACAACAGTTTCACAATTCATGTTACTGGACCACGCTTCAACAATCATTGAATGAACGATTGAAAGGTCATGCAAATGCTTCTCATAAACTTGTTAGCAAAATATATTACAGCAGCAGTGCAACGTGCAATGCCAAATTACATACTCATAAAAGATCTGTCTTGCTGGGCTATAAAGCAAACTATCCAAATTGTTTAAGAGGCTAGCTAAAAAATCAATCAACAATCCTTCTCAAAATGCTACATATTGTTTCTATTAACAAGTCCAATAAGTCAATTCTAAAAAATCTAGACATTATGGACATTAGACACTGAAGTAACACAACTATTCTATCCCCAAAGGGACTAAGTAACATTAGACCTGTCATTTACCTCTAAAATGAAGTGGATACACACAGAGAACACAAATTCTTAGAAACAGAGAACAAGTACAAACAAGTACTTAAAAGAGTGATATTCCCGGTCAAACCTACCACTTCTGGTGACTCAGAATACACGTATGTAGCAAGCATGACATGAATTTCTGGAGATCCACTCTTATGCGGTCCAAACTCCATAGACCACCTGATATATTTTAGGATTTGTAGAAAGCATGAACTCTTTTTTAGTACACAAGGACTATATATAAATGATTTGTCGAGACAGAAAAATTCTAACTTGATACCTATGAATGTATGACATAATTCAAAAAGTTGCATTTGAAAATAATCTACTGTATTATTTATTTATTATTATTATTTTTTTTTTTTTTGCTTATTCCCAATAAAGAAATGACTAATTATAACTGGGAAGAAAATGGGCAATGGCTCACTTTAAAGCTGCTTTCAGAAAGGAGGAACATCCCTCTACACGTGTTTTTGCAGCACCAAGTGCTTCAGAAAGTTGTTGCACATCATCATCTTCCCCAAAATGTTGAGGCAATGGAATCTGAGGGAAATTCTGGTAAATTTTCCTGACACGATCTAACATAATGTTCGTCATAATCATGAAAAGATAGGCATTAGAACTTCATAACAACAGTAGACAATAAAAGGTAGTAAAGATATGAAAAAAAAATCTTCCATATTGCGGTTACCAAATTAATCCTCAAATAGACTTGTCTTAGAAAGAACTATAAGGAACATATGACGAAGTTAACAAAAAGAAACTGAATCTAAAATTGAAATGCATATACTGAATAACAAACACTTAAACTGCAATGGAAAAATGATAGGATTCAGATCATTAGAAAACAACAATTTAAGAGAATTGAATATGAGAAATTACAATAACAATATCCTTTCAAAAGGGCTATTTCACTCTCAAGTCTCACCATGGGCCATTCCAAATTTTTGCCTAACTTTCAAACCTCCAACGCACTCTATTTAACCATCCAGTCTAACCAACTTCCAAGGAAATTTTTTTTCTGGTTTTGAGAACTTCCTATGTAATTACAATTATGGCACTACTAAGATCCAAGTTACATCCTCAATATCTACCTATACTCTTATAAAAGAAATACAATCAAGCGAAATACAATCAAGCATGTCAAAGGACCCACCAAGAGTATTATCACCATAAGGAACTTTGCCTTTAACAAGTGTCTCCACAAATAACACAGCAAGCTCTCCTCCACAAGTAACCTGAAAAGTGGTAACCGTTAGCCATTTGCAACTCAATTGATGAAAAATATGAACTTCATTTTCCCCATTTTCAACACTAATAGCATTGTTTTCAAAAAAAAAAAAAAAAAAAAAAAAAAAAA
>NW_019272042.1:3129430-3209101 GCF_002738345.1 Cucurbita maxima
AAAAAAAAAAAAAAAAAAAAAAAAAAAAGATGGGAGAATCACTATCATTGTAGGCTGAACCAGGGGTCAGAAAGGAGTCCCTCTCAAGGAAGAAATTTTTTGCCAAGATTTACAGCAGATTTATCATCTCAAATAGAGATGGCCAGAAAAGGCGAGAAAGGGTCTTTAGAAATTTGGTATTCTCAGCAAGGAAATAATAGAGTGGAAGACCCATGTTCAAGGATTTTTCACAGAGAAAATGGGCTTAATTTCATGGAAGGTCAAAGGTTAAACTCTTGAAAGGTCAAAGGTTTCATTTTGAGGCTATATAAAGCATGTATGTTGTTTTTGTAAACTAGACTTAAAAATATCATTTGTGCTTTTTTTTAACCCAGGGCTAAGTTTCTTTGCAATCCTATGTAGTTTAGGTTGCATTTAAGATTGACATGATTTCTTGCTTGTAGAGCGATTCAAATCTTAAACAAGTTTTCTTACCTTGAGATATTTGATCAACAAAGTAATCTGGATCTTACTTTCCCTTATGGTGATATTTGATCAACAAGTTTTCTTACCTTGAGATATTTGATCATCAAAGTAATCTGGATCTTACTTTCCCAACTTGCACTTTGTCTCAAACCAACCCTAAAGCTTTCAAAAGTTTCAATAATACTCTTAAACTTTAAAAAATAGTCCAAACAATACCCTTAAACTTTTTTTAAAAAAAATCTCAAAAATACCCTTAAACCTTCAAGAAAATCTCAAAAAGACCCTAACATTTAGCTTTGGATGGAAACCGTTAATATTTTGTTTCAAAAATACACTTTAACTTTAAAAAAGGTTTCAAAGAAACCCTCTTACTTTCAAAAGGATTTCAAAAAAACTCTCTTACTTTCAAAAGGATTTCAAAAATACCCTTAAACTTTTCAAAGTGTTTAGAAAATACACTTTAACTTTCAAAAGTGTTTAAAAAACACACTTGAGTTTTAAAAATAAATTTGATTAATACGCTAAAACTTCTCTAAAAGCTACAAAAAATACCTTTTAACTTTTTAAAAAAATTAAAAATACCCTTACGGTTAGTACCGCGTTTCAAAAACACTAATGAATACGAACTTTCAAAAGTAACATTAAAAAATTTGAAGATAATCTATGAGAGTAAGATTTCTTTTAACTTTTTTATTTTTTTATTTTTTTTATAAAGGCAAATGGTGTCTTTAAAAATTTCTTGGGTATTTTTTAAACACAGTACTAATGGTAAGGGTATTTTTGAACTTTTTAAAAAAGTTGAAGGGTATTGAGAAAACTTTTTAAAGTTCAAAGGTATTTTTGAAACAAAGTACTAATGGTTTCCATCCAAAACTAACGTTAAGGATATTTTTTATACTTTTTTGAAAGTTTAAGATATTATTAAAACTTTTGAAAATTTGAGTATTTTTGAGACAAATTAAAAAGTTTAGGAGTATTTTTATTAGTTTAGCCTTGTTCGATATTTTGGACCTAAGGGTTTCTTCAATAAGGTTGTTAGATTAAATTACCATGAGTTATAGTTTAAGAATTATAGTCAATTGGGATGAAATCATCTGAATTTGGAGGTTTTAGAATTTGTGATCTAGGAGTTTGCATATCCATGAGAATTCTTAGATCCAATTGGCTAGGGTTTTTATATGAGTAATCTTTCTTGATTACTCAAAAGGCAGGATGTTGACACTTGCAAAAATGGTATTATCTCGTGTCCATCTTTATTATCTTTTTCTTCTCAAATTCCCTAAGAAAGTCACCAAGGACCTTGAAAAATGCATACAAAACTTCAAATGGAAAGGGCCTCCAAAGGAGGGAGGAAATAATCTAGTTAAATGGAGTATAGCTTCTTTTCCGGCATTGGACTCACTACTAATCTAGTGTATAAAGAAATAGTGGCCGATGACGATGCTAGAAACATTGCTACAGACTTATTTGACCCCCCTAAAACGACATTATAAAACCTTTATGTTTATCTCTTATGCACAAAAGTTGGAGGCTATTTTTTCTTTTTTCTTTCTCTTTAAAATAAATGAATAAAAAGCCCTACGTTCACATGGAAAATGAAAGAATATACAAGCAGGCAATACAAAAAACAGTCAATCACAAAAGACGCCAGAAAAAAAGAAAAAAAAAACACTATCACAAAAGACGCTCCAATGTTGATAAATGATGATAATAGACAAAGGATCAGTACACAAAGCCTTTGAACCTAGTCATAGTCCACACCTACACCTATACATCTTCAATCCCTAAAAGTCCTATTTCTCTTGAACCAAGTGTTCTACAAAATAGAAGGTTGTTCTCCACAGGGCTCCTCCCATGCCCCTCTGAATGAAGGATGGAATAGCATTTCTTCTGACATCAATCAACAAGAACAACTACAAACCAAAAGAAGACCAAAAGTCTCCAAAAAAAAATGTGTCCCATATCAAGGTGGCGTAAACACGAACTCCACAGCACACTGTCTAAACTCTTAAAAACACTTAAACAAAACACACCACTACGGACCCAACAACATGGAAAAAGGTATTTGAATAGATTCAATAGTGCTAATCCACCAATGCAAGGCCTACTAGACAAAGAATCTAACCATCCTTAGGACTCTTAACATTCCACAAGGAAGAAAACAAAGAGGGCTTTGGAGGGGGAAACCACAAAAATGGAAAAGAACTAAAGGAAAACCCAACCAAAGGATTGGAGCTTTAAGAACAAACATCCCTACAAGATCCAAGATGAAATGTATCCCTAATAATAAATCGGAGGGTAACCAAGGAGAAACTAAATACAAGGTTATAGTTCTCCAGACCATACTCATCAAACTTATGGTGCTGGAGTTGACAAGGATTGAGATGATATGAGTAAAAATCTGTTTTTGTTAGATATTTTATTTTATTTTATTTTTAAGGGAGAATAGTACATCAGCATCTAAGCTTAGTTTTTTTCTTCCATTTTTAAAGTTTTTATTTAAATGACTATTTTAGAAAACAAGGATTCTCATTGTGTATGGGATCAAAAGTTTAGAAGGAATCTTACTGATGTGGAGATTGAAGAGTGGGCAACTCTCTTGAACCACTTACTTGCTTTTAGACCGAATAACAGGGAAGATTTGAAAGTGCAGATGCTGGAAAAGGAAGGTTAAATCTCTTTTTTCTTTTTTTTTTTCACAAGTTTATTTTGCATCAAGAGGCTTTGGACAAACAAAAATCTGATATTACGTGGCAAGCCTAGTGTCCTAAGAAGGCCAAGATTTTCTGGTGGATTTTCTTTTTTGAGAGGCTGAATACTTGCTGAAAAATCCAAAGAGTACATTTCCCTTCCCCCAGCTAATGCTATCTTTATAAAAGAAGTGAGGAAACTTTGATGCATCTCTTCTTTCATGCCCGTTTACTGCTGATTGCTGGGAAATGTTGTTTAAATTGGTCAATATGCAGTGGTGTTGGCCCAACAAAGCATCGGATGCCCTCCTTCGACTTATTGATAGCCCTCAGTTTAAGGCTCAGACTAAAATCCTATAGTTCAATGGTGTATTTGCTGTCCCTTGGAGACTGTGGTCCGAACAAAATTCCAGAATTTTTCATGGTTAAGAAACTAACTAGGGCGTTTTTTGGGATTTGGTTACTCTTTTTGCTTCTGCTTGGTCTTCTACTTCAAAAGGAATTTTTTTTTTAGCCTAACTCATATTTACACCAGCTGGGCTTCTTTTTTGTAACCCGTTGGTGTAGAGATATCTCATATCCCTCTCCTTTTGTATTCTCGCTTTTTACAATGAAAGTTATGTTTCTTGTTTAGAAAGAAAAAAGAAAAAAAGAAAAGGGGAGAAGAAAACAAGGATCCTAAGGATGGAAGCCTTAGTTTTTCAGCTCTCGATAGCTTTAATATTTTCTTGTTTTTTTTCCCTTCTTTCTTGCAATTACTCCCCCTCAGCTATTGTTTTCTTAACTCTTTCGTTGCTTTTACCCCTTTCAATTTCACAGTATCGATGAAATTTGGTTTATTATCAATGTGTCATGTCTATATTCATGAATAATATTTAAACCAATATACTTTCAAGTTTTACCAGTTCTCAAGAGTTGAGGACTTCAAATATGGCTACGAAATTTCAATTTCAAAGCCTAAGTAATAGCGCCATTCAGAATTTTAAAATAAGGATACACTGTGCTACAAATGCTAAAATAACATTCAATCCAGCAATTACATACGCAGAAAAGATGCAACTAGCTTTGACCTGCTCATGTTTCAACTGGGTACAAGCCCCTGACTGAAGAATATCCAAGGCTTCTGAGTACCTTTCTGCAGCCACGTATCTGAAATGAGACAAACACATGTTCAATAACATGCCTCTTGATTCCCCATTTTTTGCATAATCATTTGGGTGAAGACAGTGGTTTTAACAATAATTGAAGAAGTATAAGTCTATTACTATTTGTGATTGATAGAAATTGCCATTTATAAACAGTTTAACTAGGAGTGCAGCAGAGACATTGGGAGTACTGGTTATCAACTAATCACCATTAATTATCTACTAGTAAGAATCACTTTCTACGTGCCCATTTTGCATAATAATTTGGAAGGATTTATTTTTTTAAGATCAAAACCAAATGAAGAAGGTATTACTGTACCTTGCACTGACAGATTTGTACATCTGTTGAGCACCGTAGTAGTCACCACTGTCGACAACGTCTTCTATTTTAATAATATGCTGTAATCACAGTTCAAAGAAGTTAATGCAGTCTAAACATTCCTCGACTCAGTTAAAAAACAATGCATTAGCCTAAAGAAACTAATTGATTCTCAATGAGGGAGAGGTTAAAACCAGCTATAAAGCAAGAAAAACACACAAACACAATGAACATATTGACTGGAGGACAAGGCTTCTGCTGAATGAACTAAAAGGGTGATTTAAAAAAATGATGCCACGAGTATATTACAAAGTTAAAATTAAATAATCCATGAAACTCAAATTCTTTTGATCCAAACACGACATCCTCAATGCAATTGATAGTAATCGCAAAAACAAAACGTCATGCAATTTCTTCATTTCAAACAAATCTTAAGAAATGGTAACAAAATGAATCCCGACAACAAAAATAGAGTCATAAAATTCCCACTCAAGGCTCAAAATAGTCATTGAACAACGTAAACAATGAACAAGAGGGAGGGAAAAGATCTTTAACAACAAGTTTGGAGCATTCATTACCTCTTGAACCGGAGGCAACACAATTCGCCTGGATCTCGCGCGGGACATGGTCTTCTGCAACGGGTGGGAGCTCATTTTGATTCGAATAGCGATCGCAGAAGAATGAATTCGTTCAGTTGATGATCCTCCAAGAAAGAAGAACAAAACCGGGGACTTTCTGTTTTCGTCTTCGATTGAGAAGTGTAAAAGAAGAAATGGAGGTACGTGATTATAATAAGCCCCTTTCTTTTACCAAAATAACCTTTTATATCCCTCTGTCAAAAAATGGTATTTTTCAAAACACGATTTTACTAAAATCGTTTTATCTGCCACCACAATAACAAAACTTATTTGGAAACTTTTTAGGGTTTTTTTCTTAAATATCTATTTTTTTTAATATATAAATTGTATTTAAACATTATAAAATATTTGAATGTTCACCAGATCAACATTGAATTCAGAAGTCGAGTATGAAACGTTGAGAATGTTGAACACCCCGCATGGGTGCACTAAAATACTTGTCTGCTCTCTAGAAGAGAGTGGAAGAGGAGAGGGAGCAATGAGACGTTGTCTTATGCATGTCGAGGTCCAGATTAATCACAAAAGGATCAAGAAGAGACTCACATATGATTACATGTAAAATATTAATATTTTCAATTAATGGAGTTAATAAATATTTTGTGGTGAATCTTATATAAATTTATTGTATACAATTTCTTCACTCACAGATATTCATGTGAAAATTGTGGATCAAATCATTCATCAGTCTACTTAGTAGACTATATCATTAGGAT
The DNA here is from genome assembly GCF_002738345.1 of Cucurbita maxima. Lineage (NCBI taxonomy): Eukaryota > Viridiplantae > Streptophyta > Magnoliopsida > Cucurbitales > Cucurbitaceae > Cucurbita > Cucurbita maxima. Next base: position 3,135,401 of record NW_019272042.1, read on the forward strand.
AATGCACTCAACTTTATCCATATATTATAAACTCTTTCAATCCGTCTATTATAAACTCTTTTAAGTTATTTATTGAACATGATCCTCTCATCCATTAACCACATCCCATTTAAGATTATACTAATAAATCAATTGAATTAAAATTTTAAATTTGTTATAGATCTATTAAATACAAAATTGAGAGTTAAAAGGTATATTAGAAACTTTTAAAACTTCGAAAATTAGGTAAATACAAAATTTAAAATTTAAGAACTAAACTTGTAATTCTTTTAAGTGATTACATTTAAACGCTAAATTATGTTTATGTGGCAAAAGTCATTATTTGTTTAAATTAGGTAATGTTTATTTAATTAGGTTAGATTACTGTTTCTCCCACATCGGAAGAGTGTTAAGGGCGGCTTTTCTTTATGAGAATACTTGAAGCGATAAGCCATCGCCGAGCTTGGTTACGCAAGCTTGTGACCCATGTGGGGGCGATATTGTGATGGAATGGTGTAACTTCTCCCGCTAGGCCGGATTCGATATTGACTTGTATGGCTCGCCCATTGCAAGCACAGAGTTGAGCCATGGGGTTAGGGCGAAGGCCCATGTCTCATTGGCTTCTAAAGCGGAGGGCAATGCGTGAGGCTGGTTTCAACAGAGCAACGATCACCTCCCTCCCTGTGTAGTGCAAGGATAACAGGCCGTGTTAGTCGGATCCAAATTGCCCCGTCGGGTTGGCATTCAACGAACCATCATTTTTTTTCACTAAATGTTAATCGTCCATGTTGATTAAACAATATTCAATGATCCATTCAAAGTCGAGAAATTTCATTGTGTGTGTAAAATTGAGGATTGTACAACTTTTTTGAATACTTCATTGAGAGGAAATGAGTATGAAATGGCATCAACATTTTGGCACAAACTAGAGGGTTTTCCCATATATATCATTCCCCGGGATTATAGAAATAAGCCACAAATCGATAATACAATCCAAGAGGGAAAATAATTACACCTTTAGTGGTTTTCATTGACTTATATAGCCATACCCTCTTGGATCGATGTGCCATACTATAGAAAGCTTCAATGGGACTGAGAGTGATTATAAATTCCATATGATTTGGTGCTGTAATGCCTCCAATAAGACACTCTCCATCCTGCATGACATCAACCCAACCAATTCATTTTCTTACCTTTCTTCAACTCTTATAATTAAGATTTAATCATACCTCTTGGGTAAGAATCGTCTCTAGCATGATCGCGTAAGAGAATATGACTCGGGTACTCGTTACAGTCACGTGAACTAGGATAAAGGCAACAAACTTGTTAGAAACTCGTTATAAATCGAGGAGGAAGGAAGAAGAGGCTGATACCCTAATCGACGAGGTTTAAGGTTTAGGGTAAATGAGTTTAAATTGAAAGAAAAAGAAGAAGGGGTTGATACCGTAATCAAATATTTAGGGTTTAGGGTTTAGGGTAAGCATGGAAAAGAAAAAATGGGTATAGAGTAAACGAGTTTAAATTGAGAGGAAATGAAGGAAGGAAGGAAGGAAGGAAGGATTAAGGGTTTAGAGTAAACTCGTTATAAATCAAGAAGGAAAGTGGGGTTGATATACCGTAATCGAACATGTGATACTCAGTAACAATGTTTACGAACTCTTCTGAATCCAAGCTTACAAACGACGAGAAATCAAAGTCGCCGACCTCCAACGGGTCAAGCGAAGGAATCAATTCGAACTCAACCTCATTAGAAAGACCTAAAAAAAAAGCAATAACACCATAAGAAATGGAATGTAAAGTTAAATAAAGTGAAAGAAGTAAATAAGTAAGTAACCATTTGGGGCTTGAAATTTGAGTTCGGCGCTTTCAGGGTATGTGACAGTGAAACTCAAGGAATTAAACCCAGATTCTTCCATGTCGATCATAAGAGGGAAAAGGTTCTTGACGAAAGTCCATGACTTCAGAAGTTCGTTGCAGACATATTCGTCAAAGAATTGAGGCCACAAATGGAGGGCTATCACGCCGCCGAGGGCAGGGTATGAGTCCGCCATTATGGCAAACATTTCCCGGGAGAATTTCATGTCCGCCATGTCGTCAGCACTGGCCACCACCGACGCCGCGTCCACCAGGTCCTGCATTTGGTTAAGCACGAATTTGAATATTATTGGGGTCGCCATTGCTAAACTCGCTGATTTTCTTGGTTTCTTGGGTTTTGGTTTCTTTCGAGTTTGAACAAATTCTTTTGCCTTTTGCTCCTTATATACTAGTGCCCCACTTCAAGAATTGGATCATAATACCATTTTGTATTAGTTTCGGAAAATTTACCTTTTTTATTTAATAATATATATACACTAATTTTGCTCATAAATTTTCAAAGTATAGCGAGTCAAAGGTCAAGTAATGCACTTGATCGACCACGATTTGTGAAGATAACAAGTTCAAAAAGAAGATTGATGGGTCTGACATCAGGAGATGCAAATTGAAAGTTATCTTGCTAAAAAAATCTTCACAAACCCTTGTACGAGTGAAGATGCTATCCAATTGGCACTCTCCAAAAACATAGTGGAAGCTCAAGAATTGATAGGCTCTAAGTTGGATTGAGTTTGATGCTATCTAGAAACATAGGGGAAGCTTAAGGATTAGCATACTCTGGTTGATCCAGATGACACTATCCAAAAGCATAATGGAAGCTTAAGTATTGCTAAGCTATATGGTTGATCTAGTTGACACTGTAGAAGCGCATAGTGGAAGCTCAAAGATTGGTAGACTCTATGGTTGATCTAGTTGATATTATCTGGAAGAGCATTGGAACCTATAGGATCGAAAGGCTCTCGAGTTGATCTAGTTGACGCTGTTCAGAAGTGGGGTGGAAGCTCAAGAATCAGTAAGCTTTAGGGTTGATCTAGTTGACGCTTTCTAGAGACGGAGTGGAAGCTTAAGGATTTGATATGGAAAATCAACCTAAGGGAAAGTATGGAACGAATTACCTTGATGATCAAGATCAAGAATAAAGAAAACTCGTTTCTAAACTCGTGATTTGAATCACTCCACAAGAGGTTTGATCAATACCACTTGAATGACTCTATATGCAAGTTCTAAACACAAGTATTTGCAAAGAAAGTTTAGCTCTCAACAAAGCTAAAATAGAAATTTTATTCTTAATTCCAAAATATGATGTCTAATCAAAGAAAAAAAGACTTTATATAACTGTTACAACCTTAACCTATGTGATATATAACTTCCAAATTAAATGGGCTAGTAAATGAAAAATACTCATAACCTTCCTATTAAAATGGCTAGTTAATGGTGGAATATAGTAACCTTAACTCCTATATTTAAAACTAGCTGACAAACAAATAGTTAAACTATAATTAAATAATACAATTAATAAAATGTGATTATTGACTCATCCTTAGACTAGTTTCATAAATTCAGTGGAGTTCATTAAATACAACTTAAAGTGCATTTAATTCAACTCTTTCTTGAGGCTAAACTTTGCACAACATATAAGGGAGGTCTCCAGCGTCTTCTAGAATTACATTTGATGAGCTCACCATAGCTTGAATATAACTGTATAAGGTTTGTTGTAGCTTCTTAGCTCTCGTTCTTTGTAATTGGACCTTGAGGTATGAAAATTCATTGATCGTGGTTCATATCAGGATTGGTAGGCTCTAGGGTTGATCTAGTTGATGTTGCCTAGAAACACAGTGAAAGCTCAAGAAAAGGTAGGCTCTAAGGTTGATCCAATTAATGTTGTCTAGAAATGTAGTGGAAACTCAATGATCAGTAGACTCCACGATTTATCTAGTGGATAGTTTGAGAAACGTGGTGTTCAACATTGTCAAGGAGAAGACAATGTTGGATATGTTGAAGGCCTTGTCAAATATGTATGGCAAACTGTAAGACAAGATAGTCGAAAAAATTAAACCCGAGGGTTCAATGAAGACTTCAATAGTGCGTCACGAGTATTAGATTTGAAAGAGCAATTGTGAGTCAAAATCAGGATAGCTTTGGAGGTCAAAGCCAAACTCCTTGAGTAGGAGAAGTCTTACCCATCAATGAAGCAAGAAGATAGAAGTGCTTTGGGAGGAGTAAGCATGAGACTGGTAAGCTACACTAGTGGAAGTGCTCCAAAAGGAGTGAGCATGAGAAAGACAAGTGACACTCGTAGAAGTGCTCCAGACAGCGAGCACATGTGTATTCCTTGAGCCATCGCCTGTACGTAGGGTGATGATTCCACAAAAAAAAATGTTAAGACCAACATTTGCTCAAGAAGAAACACCAGACTGGATGTAAAAGGCATAGAAGAATGAAGTTGCAGCAAGATTAAGAGGAGCCTCAGTGCAACAGTTGCCACACGAAGATGGTTAAGTAAAGAGCTGGTTGACAGGACTCTTTAAAATCTTCTAGACTTTGCTTTAGTAAGGGATGTGACCAAAAGAGGAAATATTTGGGTTAATCTATACGACTTAAAGAATATGTGTATTGAAGCTAAAATGGCCACGTTTGGGACATGCTCCTCCTAGCGTAGGCGAAAATATGCTAATGCTAGATTTAATATGGTTTGTTTAGTGAGTCGGGCGAGTCCGAGAGTAGGACGAGGTATGCCCCTAGTGGGATATCTCACAGTTATTGGGCGTTTGACATGCTTATTGATATGAACCAAGACATCTCAATCATGCAATATGAATTTTAAGATAGTTGGATTTCATTTATTCTTCAATGGTGACAAATTTTGGGGATGATAATTTAGAGTTATGATATTTCTTTAATATATTTTAAGACCTTTTATTTAAAGTTACATTTACATAATGGTTAATTATAGTCATAAATGATACATAATGGCTAATTATGGTTATAAAGTAGGAAGGTTAACACTCTTGTAATGCCTAATACAAAGGTTAAGGATTTTTATTTTAAGCCTATATAAAGCTAGATATATTGTTGTTGTTTTTTTAGCTAAAGACTAAGTTTGTTTTTACAATTTTATGTTGTTTAAATTGCATGTTTAGAATCATTCTTGACATTATCAACCTTCTTTATGGAGTGATCTTGAGATATTTGGTCAAAAAATAATCTGAATTTTACTTCCTCTTAGAGTAATTCCTTATCAATAGGGCTATTTTTTTTTGCTGTTCTATATAGTTTAGATTGTCTACAATCATTCAAGTTGACATGATCAATATGGATTGTGGAGTGATTTGAATCTTAAATAAGTGTTCTTGTCTTGAGATATTCGATCAACAAGGTAATCCAAATCTTACTTTCCCTTGTAGTGATTCCTTATCACTTTGTTGCGAGTCTCGAAGATCGAGAGAATGTCTATCAGTGAGATAGTCCATAAGTGGTGCATAGTTTTCATATTCGTTCTGAAACATGTTTATTTCCAGCAAGTCAGTTATCAGACATTTTGATGTTCGAGTCGTCATTGAGACGATACCGAGATTAAGGGAGAGAATGTCATAATCCACAATGTAGTTCTATTGTGAACGATGACTAGTTTAAGTAGGCGAGAGTTTCATAACCAGACTATGAAGGCAATAGGTTGTGACCCCCATATGCAAACAAATAAGCAGTGACACAAAAGTGGCTCCCAAACGATCAAGTGAGGGACGAGACAAGACAAGTGTCATTTAGTTGGTGAATAACCCGATCTATCATTTACAGACAAAACATATCAGAAGAGAATACCCTTTCACTCGCATATCCGTGGATGAAGTTGATATATGTTTTGAGAAGATAGAAGGAGCCTCTAACAAAAATGTTGACAAAATGTGTTGATGTCAATCAAACCTTGATTAGTCTTTTGTAGCTTCTACAGATAATATTTGCCGTGAAGATATTGATGATGAGGAGAATCCTTTGAGTACGAGTTTTTGGATTACCTGTATCAGTCTCTAAGCATAGAATGATTAAGTTGTAGAGTTTGATCTTTACTTATTATTAGTTAAATTGATCTGTAACTACTTGAAATCATCTCTAAATAAACTATGGCCATAGTAAAATTTTCCATTTCAATGCCTCCATGTATATTTCTCTTTGTGTCGACCCTAACACCAAACAAAGTATCGAAGATGAATCTAAACCACATTACTCGTTCTTAAAGCTATAAAGTGAGTTGTAAGTTCCTAAGATCCTAACGTGAGACATTGTTTTTAAAGAACAACTGGAAAGAATGCATTATGTTACAACCGTCCCTGACTTACCGCATTTACGCTACTACTACTGTTATGTGAATGGTTCAAATTAGTTTGATCTTTCTTAATTATCCTAATCGGAACAAGAGAATTAGGGTACTGACTCAAAACCAGCTTACTTAGAGAATCAAAGTGTTCATGTCAAATTTTCAATAAAGAAAACTCAATCTTGACGGCTGGTGAAGATGAGTAGTGGCTACATGACACTTACGGTTCAGAATTATTAAGAGTAGTCCCATATCAAGAGAAAGATCATCGAAGTAATACTATCTCCATTCGATGATTCATTTTTCAAATTGATCAACGTTGAAACATGTGATTATAACAAATTCAAGAGTAGAACAATTAAAAAAAAAAGAATGTCAAGAAATGGCATTTGATCATAGTTTTGTAAGGCTACACAAACTTTCCCATTTCATTCTTTCCAATCATCAGGAAAATAGGTCACAAATCGAGCATGCAGTCCTAGAGGGGCAGAAATTACACCTTTGGCAGCTTCATCGGACTTGAATAGCCATACCCTTTCAGTTTGACGAACCAAATTGCAGAAAGTATGCATTGGATGAACAGTGATTACATATTTAATCAAACCCGATTCTTCAATACCTCCAATAACGCATCGTCCACTCTACATGCAATAAATTCCAAATTTTAATAACGACTCGTATGTTTACTTGTAAATCCATGATCATTTTCTAACAATCCATAAAAAATAATACCTCACGAGTAATAATATTCTGAAACCTTGTGTACGAGAACTTGACTTGCGAGCTCGTGAGAGTAACAAGAACTGCCACAAACATTCAAGAAACTCAAGAACATGTTAGCAACATAAAATGTGTATCTTTTGATTAAAGGGAATTACCATAACGATAAAATTCAAAGTCTGTGATTATGTTTATGAACTCTTTCGATTCCAAGGTGACAAAAGTTGAGTAATCATATGGCCCGATATCCCTCGAACCATCGCACGGATTTAACTCGAAATTGGCTTCACGTAAACGGGATGGGCCCTCGAATACGAGGTTGGCCAGATTCGGGGCTGTAAAAGAGAAGGACAAGGAAGAGAAGCCGGCTCGGTTCAGATCGGACATGAGAGGGAAGATTTTGTGGATGTTAATCCATGAATAATGAAGATGGTTGCAGGTATATTTTTTGAAGTATGGAGGACATAGTTGTATTGCTATGATGCAAGCAGTTTCTGGTGAGGCACTGCCCATTATGGACATTTTTTCCCTTGAGAAATTCAGATAGGCTATGTCAGTAACGCTGGCGATTACGTACAGTGCTTCGGCTAGCTCATGGGTTTGGTCTAGTATGAAGAAGAACATGATTCTTGGGTTATTGGGTTCTTGGGGTTCTTGGGGTTCTTGGATTTTGGTTTCTCTAAGTTGAAACAATTCTTTGGTGGGTTTGGCTACTTTTGGATTGGAGGCCGCAGGTTGTGATTTAAAGATTCATTTATTGATGGATCGTGCTTCCATGTATGAAATTTTTATGACTATTGAGACGAGAGGAATTAAAATGTGTTCTAAAGTATGACTCAAATGCAACGAGTATATATGTTAGCCTGGTATGTCATGATATCATGGAAGTATGGTATGAAATCCTTCATGCATGCTATGTGTACACTAAACTAAATGATTTCATGTTCTATTTCTTCTTTTAGCTCAACTACGTGAGAGTATAACGGCCCAAGCCCATTGCTGATAGATATTTTTCTTTTCAAGTTTTTTTTCTCAAGATTTTTAAAACGCTTGTGTTAGGAATAGCTTTTCACACCCTTATAAAACGTGTTTTATTCTTCTCTCCAACTGATGTGGGATCTGACCGAGAGCCCATGAGCCTATTTGGAAACCTAAGGTCTACAAAAAAAAAAAAAATTGGGTATTCATATAAGAGTGGGCCATGTGTGGAGATGTGTTATGCATCCATATCCATTCAAAGATGAATTAGAAGTTAGGATAATAGACATGATTTTAGGTCATTTTAAAAAAGAAACCATGGTTTTATGTGTTTGTATTTTTTAAGTACAGACAAGAGACACATGTACAAATTACGACCTCCACTAAGAAAGCCATAGATTGTATAGTTTCAATTGTTAGAATAACCTAATAACATTTCAATTTTTAAACTCTCCTCTAACCCTAATCTCGATTCTTTAAATCCGTGAAAATTTAGATGTAAAATGTTTTAAAATACTCTTTCACTTGAATGGATCAAGGCATTACATGAAGTAACAGTATATTTTAAAGAAAAAAATGGGATCGTTATAGTTGGTATTAGAGCTCCAAGCTTAAAAATTCTATAGACTAACTTACCATACAATCTTAAAGTATTTATATATTCCTAACGGAAGCACCTCGTCACCATTAGATATGTCTAGTAAAAGATTATAAATTATGTTATGTTGTCAATGGGTGAAATTCCATGTTGAGAACCATAAATTCCTTTTATATGGATACTAGATCATGTTGCCTCATGGTGTGGAAGAAGATGACCATCGGTCAGGGACGAGGTAGTAAAGAAAGGAAGTTTGACTCACGAAACTTTGGTGAGTTGGATATCTGTGGCATTTCTAGCTGAGGAACTAAAAGTTTAGCAAATAACACCTAAGCAAGTGTTGAGAAAATCATCCAGAATCATCAAGTATCAGATAGGTATTCGCATAAGTCTAGATGATGAGATGAGTTCACTTGAAAAGAATGACATGAAGGTGTTGATTGAGTTACATACACAGAAGAGAGTTTTGTTGAATAAGTGTGTGCTTAGAATCAAGGTTGAAGCCAATGACGAAAAGAGGTTTGTTAATGAAAGAACGAGTGATTAAATGGTTGATGAGAAAATATATTATGAAGGGCAAAATGGCTCTCTATACTACAGAGAATATAAAAAGATATTAATAAATCTACCTAAAAATCTCTAGAAATTTTAGTAACAAACCTGTAAATCAAATCAAAACTAAATAAACTCCTAACTATCAAGAGATTTAATCACAAATAGAAAAATACTAACAGATAACAATCTAAAACAAGTGATCTTTAACACTTCTCCTTGTTTAGATGTTGCAAACTCCCAGCTTTTTCCTGAACACCCATATTACTCCAATTATCTTTTTGTTTAGAGATCGATCAACCAACTCCCATGTTTTTTTTTTCTCGATCATCGAAAGCTCCTCCTGCATTGCATTTTTTTTTTTTTTTTTGCATCATGGAACCCTGTAGGCTCACAAACAGCTACATTACACCTTTGATAAATATCAGACAACAACCTTGTATCTCAAACAGGTGCATCATCAACCAAAGCATCTTGTCGTTCATCTTTAGACTCTTCTAACATGCAAGCTTCAAATGGTGTCAGGTCCTTCACAGCTTTTGTTGAAATTTGATTTTGGAAATACACAACAGTGTTTGCTGCTTCTCCCCAAATACGTTTTGGAAGATTCTTCTCATGAAGCATGCATCTCGTCATCTCCATTATGAATCTATATCTCCTTTCACTGACGTCATTTTGTTGAGAAGTGTATGATGCTGTCAATTGATGTTCAATTCCAGCCTCTTCACAAAACTTGTTAAAAGTTTATGAAGTGTACTCCTTGCCATTATCTGATCTTATAGTCTGAATTTCCAAAATACACCCACAACTTCTGACTTTTGCTTCAACAAGAAGATCCAACACATTCTTGTTAGATCATCAATAAAAACAATGTAATAAAGATTATCATTTAATGATGGTGTTCGCTGAGGACTACAAAGATCAGTTTGAACCAGTTGTAGCTTTTTCGAGGCTCTCCATGCTTGTTTAGGAAAAGGTTGTCTATGTTGCTTCCCAAAATTACAAGCACGACAAAGAGACATGTCATCATCAATGTCAGCGAGTTCTTCTATGAGCTTTTTTGACTGCATCTGAAGCAAACATCGATGATGAAAGTGCCAAGTCTTTTGTGCCAAATCTCAGTGGCACTAGCTCTGGATATAAAGTCATCTACTCTTTCTCCATCGGATTTAGAGCAAAGTTTTTTCCTTTCATTTTGACATTGAACAAGTATTTGCCACTAGCATCTCTGATCAAGGATTACTTATTCTCAAGCAACACTTTATAGCCTTTATCAAGTAACTGACCAATACTTAAGAGATTTTGATCAATTCTGAGTACAAATAAAATATCTGGAATAAATTTTGTACTCTCATAGCTTGTTATAGCTACTATGTCTTTTCCTTGACTTCTAAGTGTTCACCGTTGTCAATCCTCACTCTCTTGACTTCCGTATCTCTTGATTCCTCAAAAAACTCCTGTCATATGTCATATGATTTGTGCACTCATTGTCAATCGACCAGCTCTCGCTTGATTCTTTGCTTGAGAAACAAGTGGCCACAAACAATTAATCTTCATCTTCTTGATCAACTATCTGGGCATCTACTTCTTTCATTTGATCTTTGACTTTGTAGATCACAACTTCATGTCTAAGTTGATTGCATTTGGAGCATTTGGAGCATTTGGCGTCAGGTCTTCTCCAACACTTGTACGGTGAATGACCTTTCTTCTCACAATGGCGGCAAGGTAGATAGGATTTTTTGGAACCTCCTCCTTTTGTCTTCTAATAATTGGCATATGAATCTCCATTCGTCGATTGGTTTTTGATAATTTTCTTTTTTTATACCTGTCGTTGTCTTGATGCTTAAGAGGTAAGGCACCTTCAATCATCCCTTCTTGCCTCATAGACCTCATTTTCTCTTGTGCTTGTAAAGCATTCAGGTCTTTGGTGTTCTCCAAAGTAGTAATAGTGGCTTCAAACTTCTTTGGAACACTGACTAGCAGCTTTTCAACAATTCTGGAATCATTTAACATAGAACCAAACAATCTCACCTTGTTGTCAATGCTGAGAAGTCTGTCAGGGTACTCTTTCATCGACTCAGACTCCTTCATCTTCTGCAACTCGAAATCCCTATTCAAATTTAGGACTTTCATTCCACGAATCCTCTCATCTCCTTCATATTCACCCTTGAGGTAATCCTAGATTTCCTTTGCTATTTTGAGGGACATTATTCACAGGAAGATCATTTGAGATACGGCTGCAATAGGCAAGCTTTTGCCTTTGATTTTCTTGTCTTCTTTTCCTTTTGTGCTTTGATTTGTGCTACAGTAGAATTTGCTGGAAGTGGAGAGACATCGTAATTCTCTTCTATTGCTTCCCAAAGATGAAAAGCCTTCAGATAAGTCTCCATACGAACTGCCCACATTTGATAATTGTCTCCATCGAATACTGGTGGTGCAACAGCTGAAAAACTGAATTCTCCTTCCATTTTGATCTCACAAATCTATTAAGAAGACGGCTCTGATACCACTTTGTTAATGAAAGAATGAGTGATTGAATGGTTGATGAGAATATATTATGAAGAGCAAAAAGGCTCTTATAGATAGAATATAAAAAGGTATTAACAAATCCACCTAAAAATCTGCATAAAATCGGGTAACAAACCAGTAAATCAAATCAAAACTAAATATCTTCTAATTACAGGAGATTTAATCAGAAACATTAACAGAAAAATACTAACTAACAACCATCTAAAACAGGTGATCTTTAACAAGGTTGAAAGCTCAATTAGTAGTTAAATTATATTCACTAAGAAAATGTATTGATTATGCTGAAATCATTTTTTCGATTGTGAAATTAACTACGGTTGGAATTCTATGAAATATTGTTACATTAGAGAATTTACACCTTGAGCAGATGTTTTTACATGGAGATATAGATAAAGGAGATTTATATGCATCAATCGAAAGAGTTTTTAGTTCCAGCTAGGAATACCTGAGGTGCAAATTCAATAGGAGCTTGTATGGAATGAAAAAAGGACCAAGACAGTAGTACAAGAAGTTTGACTCCTTCATGAGCAAGAGTGGACCGTAGTGAAAAGGATTAGTGTTTCTACTTCAATAAATACACTGATTTTATGTGTTTCTACTTTTGTATGCCGATGATATATTAATTGTAATATCTAGTATGAGGAAGACAAACAATCTGAAGGCAAAGATGTCTTCAATATTTGAGAGGAAAGACTTAAGTCTAATAAAGTAGATTCTTGGGATGAGGATTTCTCAAGATAGATATGTTGATACATTAAATCTATCTCAGAAGTAGTACATAAATAAGATGTTGTCTGAATTTATGATGAATGATGTTCAATCCAAGGCTGCTCGTTTGACAAGTCATGTTAAATTATCGAAGGCACATACTCCCAAGATAGTTGAGAGGCGTGACCATATGACATTAGTTTCATACGCTTCTGCAACTAGGAGTTAGATGTATGTTATGGTTTACACTAGACTTAATGTAACATATGCAAGTGGGAATTGTTAGCAATTACATGATAAACTCAAGAAAGAATATTGGGATGTTGTGAAGTGACTTTTGAGATATCTGAGAGATACATTTAGCCCTTCGCTTTGTTAGATGTCTATGCTTCTAAATTATTTTGCTCTTTCATCTACTGAGACTATCTTTCATCTATTGAGGCTAAGTATCTAGCAATGGTTGAACCTGGAAAGAAGATAATATAGACAATAGATTATCTAGAAGAGCTAGACACGATGCGAGAAGATTCTTTATACATACAATCTGAGTTCCATATAGTTGGTGAAACGATCTATTATTCAAAGTCAAAGCACACTAAAAGATAATATTATTTTACTCGCATGTCAATGGAAGAAGGTAATATGTGTTTGGAAAAGATAGTGCAAAAAAATCAGCAAACATGTTAACAAAATGCTTTTGCTCGGAAATTGAGATTGGGTCGAGCTTTGGTTAGTTTTTGTAACTTCATTGCAGTTGACATTGTGCAAAGCATTGGTTAGTCTTTTGTAACTTCCAAGTGAGATGGATTCTTTTATATTCTCTTATAATTGAGATCGATTTGGATTGTAGTGTTAAATGTACACATCTAGTCATTATGTAATGTTGGGAGATTTGGTTTGAAAGTTGAATTTGTGGAAATCTTGAAGTGCTAAATGTCCAAGGGCTCAACAAACTAGCTTTCACAATCACTCCCCAACTCCATTCACCATACGTGCAATTAAAGATGTTCATTTATCCCACGAGTTCTGTAATAGTCCAAGCTCACTACTAGCAGACATTGTTCTCTTTGGTATCTTTCTTTTGGGCTTCCCCTCCAAGTGTTAAAATGCGTCTATCAAGGAGGTTCCACACCCTTATAAGGAATGCTCCGTTTCCCTCTCATAATCCACCCAAGTCCACCACTGACAAATATTGTCCTTTTTGGGTCTTTCCTTTTGGGTTTTCTCAGAAGGATTCCCCTCTCCAACAGATGTGGGATCTCATGATCCACACCCTCTTGGAGGCCCAATGGAACCAGACATCGGGCGATGTGCCAACAAGGATGTTGGTCCCTCAAAGGGGGTGGATTGTGAGATCTCACGTCAGTTGGAGAGAGGAACAAAGCATTCTTTTAAGGGTGGGGAAACCTCTCCCTAACAGATACGTTTAAAACTTTGAGAGAAGCCTGAAAGGAAAGCCTAAAGATGATAGTATCGGCTACTAGTGGGCTTGAGCTGTTATAGGCCCTGTCCTCAAATGTGGCCGAAAATTGAGTTGTTACAGGTCCTGTCCTCAAATTGAGCTGTTACATGTCCTATCTTCAAATTGAGCTGTTACAAGTCCTGTCTTCAAATTGAGCTGTTACAAGTCTTGTCCTCAAATTGAGCTGTTACAAGTCCTGTCCTCAAATTCAATTGTTACAAGTCCTGTCCTCAAATGTGGCCTAAAAATGAGCTGTTAGAGGTCCTATCCTCAAATGTGGTAAAAAAATGATCCCCATTTAAATAGAGAACAAAGAGGGATTGAGGATAAAATGTGGTAAAAAAAATCCACATTTAAATCGAGAATGAAGAGGAATTGAGGACAAATCTCTCCCTATTAAATAAACGGGACCACTGATGAGAATTATCTAATTTCCTAACCCGCCTCGTCTCGGCTCTTTTACATATAAAAATAAATATATATATAAAATATTCTATTACAAATTACAATAATTTTTTTTATATTTTCTTCTTATAATTACATTTTCATAAATGGACAATCATTTTATTTCAAGTCATACTTTATGTTGGTAAAAGTGAAGATCAAACCAATGAATTTTAGAATTCTTGTGAATATTATTTATATATTATAACCATGATAATTAAATTTAAATTAAAACTATTAATTTTATTTTTGTGCGAAGCAAAATATTATTTTTGTTTGAAAATTATATTATATTTTTATTTAAATTTTTTTAATGAAATTATATTGTAAGATGATAATTATGTATTAAAAAAATGTAATGAAAAATTTCGAAAAATGAAAAAGAGCAGTGATGGAGACAAGGAAAGCTTCAATTCATCTTGATAGATTACTAATTAACAATGATGTTCACTAAAAAATAAAAAATAAAAAATAAAAAATAAAAAAGTCATGAGCCAGACCAAATTCAAATGAAAGGTTTGCTTATGAAATGTAAAGATCAAACTAATTTTATTCAATATAAACTCAAACCTTTGCTGCTTGTTGTTTGATTTCAATGGACGTTTCAGCATGACCAATTACCAAAGGTTGATCATTTCAATATCTGGGCAATTCTTTGTCCAACATTATTGTATTCAAACTAGCACAATCAATCCGAGTGTCACTACGACTAGACGAACCGACCATTCTACACCAAACTACACCTCAACTAAAAGATGTGTCACTGAATATAGCAATACTGTAACGAACATGGAAAACTAAGCTGGAAAAAGAACCAAAAAATGTATAAGGTGAATGTTAAAGAGCAAGGCAATGAGTCTAAGAGAAGAAACAAACAATAAAGCAGTTTAGAGACTTACCCTCAAAAGGCGGCAAGGATAAATTTCCATCTTTACTTCGCCCACAAGCTCATCAACAAAATGCAAACAGAGTTCAGAATGTTTGAAGTTCATTTCCGACTGCACTTTACAAGGGCAGTAACAAAAGTACATGTCCATATCACAGTCTACTCGCACTGAGACTATAAACCGAAGAGTTCTTAATCGTATGGAATTTGGATGTAGGCTGCATCACAGAAGAAAGGGATATCGGCATACATGCCTGCAAGGGCACAGCGAACGGCTTCCAAAACCGTGAATAGGTAAGCAAACGATACGGCTGTCCAAAAGTGCATCCCTACTTTACCCCAATAGACTGCAAGGGGCATCCAACGGCTCACTGTACCAATCACTTGCAGGGCAATCTCCAACAACATGCCCATGACTACGTGAAATCTAAAGAAGTGTGGCCATTCCTTACGTCTTACAATTCCTAGATAGGCTATAAAAAAATATGCAATCAAGAACCAAGTTGGTAGTTGCCCAAGGGCTTCGAGAAATGGATATGTCAAGAATTCAAAGTCCTCCAGGAACGGGTGTAGGTGGTACGCTGTTTCAGAGTACATCCAAGTTTCGTGAAAGGGCATTAGATAGGGTAAGCATGCCAATGTCCTCCACCACCATTTTGGTTTAGTGGTCATCGGAGGGAAACGATAACTCGTAGGGATATCTTTGGCTGCCCGTGGTGTCATGCCAACATTTCTTTTCCTTGGTAACCTTGGGATTGTATGTAGCAACCCACCTAGATCCCCGCTTAAGAGATGGGAAGATCCAGCACCTAGTTTTAAGGGAAAGACACCTACATTGGAAAAATAATGGATTACTTCAAGAAGCAATTATCACAAAAGTCCGACAGTAATTTCTTTACATTTACGTCTCCACCACAGTTATAGTTGTTTCAATAAAAAGATCAAATAAAAGATGAATAAAGATTGTGAAAGGCTTCGTATGCACCTCTATAGCGACATGTTTGATGCTCTAAATGAGGTTCCCTTGAACTTCTAATGCTAGCAGCAGCATGCATACTGCAATCAGGACTACGTGAGATCGCAGAACGGTTAGGAATAGACAACCTGGAATTTGAGAAGAAGAAGCCAGTGGGCGTGGTGCATCCATTGAGAATCATATCGAAGTTACCTGTTTAAGCAACGTCATTGCAGAGTGTAAGGAACAAAGCCGCATGAAAAACAAAGGGAACAATGCTTATGTTCTCAAGTCCAATTTAATTTTCTTTTTTGAATTCTTTATTTACAATTTTTTTTTTTTGGTATTTTCATCAACATCGATATTGAAAACGTTCATTATAAAAATGAACTAGGGATCGTTCTGATTAGAAAAGTTCTTATCCCCAATTCTCAAGGATCATTCTCATCTTAGTAACTCTCTTATCTAACAAATGGCTCTACTTTCTTGAACAAACTTGATAGTAGTAATACTTGACTCAGTGAGCAAGAATTTTTAAATACTTTAACTCATGGTTTATTTATATTGGTCTACTTATAATGCAAGTTGTATCAAATTTCACCAACAGCATACAACATACATCACATCATGCTCTCACAATAAATATGAAAACAAGTAAATATATGTGACATATTCAGCTCATGAATCATAATCATCTCGTCCACAATATTCACGTCATGCACGCCTATCCTCGAACTCGAGTTCTAACAAACTCTCGAACATCACTGAGTTCTCATAGTTCTTTCTAGCTCTTTTCCAAGCTCTTTCTAACTCCATTCAATCTTTTCCACATCTTTGAGATTTACTCTTGCAAGACACATCGACTCCTGATCATTTATACCAATAGCCTCAACACTTCCTTACAAAATGCAAAGTTCAACCCTCGACCATTTACACCCAAGGCCCCAATGCTTATCAAAAAGCTCATCACACCGGCTCTTGAGCGTTTATACCCAAGGCCTTGATACTTCTCTTATCCAATATTGGCATGTCGACTCCCAACCATATATACTACAGGCTTTGACACCCAATAGTGACACACCAATCCTTAACCATTCATACTTGAGACCTGATATTCACTTACTTTCCATAACACAATACCAACCGTCAATCATTTATATCCAAAGCCCAGACACTGTCCTCACTTTTAAAGTCTTCTAACCCTCCCTCACTAATCAGTCTCACAAATTCTAACATGCTTTCTGAGCCATATTTCTGAAAATTAACAACATGAACCTGCTTCCAACATAAGCATCATACTACCATATAATTCCAAAAAATTTCAACATCCAACATGTCCATCATCACAAGGATGTAACTCAACACCACAGCATAATTACACTTACCAGAACCCAAAACAGCTTATAATCGCATACAAATTAAATTTTATAGATCATAAAAATAACAAGGAACAGACTTCACAAGTAAGAGCTACTTTACGTTATAAAGCGCTACTATAAGAAATTCTAGACAAGATTTCAAGGTTAAAGTTCCGTTTTAAACCTTAATCAACAGCTATTTCTTACCCAATGTCAACCTTAAACTTGAATCGAGCAGTCCGAACCTGTATACAAAAAACTTCCAATGGTTAGAATCAGAATTAATACACTTAATAAACTCGTAAAGAGCCCACCCACTATCCAAGGCTAGTCTTTGCTGGAATGTGTTCGAACAGGTTCGAACTAAATCTCACTTTTACAGGTTATGGGGAATCCGATTTGAGGCATTCGGGTTGTGGGTTGCTGCCGAATGTCACCTGGGAAGAGAAATCAGTGGACGTGCGTTCGTCAAAGGACCAGCTGCTGACCTGTGCGTCGCGACTCGTGATAGGTGCTCGCGCCAGAGAAGAAAACTTCTCGAGTCCGTCGCCGGCGGTAGGGTCACTGGTCGGAGGACCAGCTGTTAACGTCGAAGAAGGAGACTGGCTGGTGATGGATTGCTGCGAAAATGGGTAGCGACTGAAGATAAACCTAAGGGCAGAAGAAACGAGGGGATAGGGTTTTTTAAAAAATAAATAAATAAATAAAAAAGAAAATAAAAAAAGAAAATAAAAAAGGAAAAAACAAAATTAACTCATTTTAAAATTCACTTTAAACTCAACCTCACAAACATTTAGAAATATCCAATTTAAAAAAAATAAAATTGAAGGTAAAGTCTATGATTAAATAATTTGTAATCAAAGAGTCCATTAAAATCTTCTCATCTAAAAGGTAAAAATTTTAATTTATCTTTTAAATTTCCTAGTGAACCATGATGGTTGATGACATCTCGGGACTTGAGATGACATCAAGATATGTGGGTCATGTTCGTTAGAAATTAAGATGATGAGTTGAGATGTGACGGCGCGCATAAATGACCTTGGCCTAGAGTAGAAGCAAAGTCGAGTCAAATGACTTAGCCTAGTATAGAGCCAAGTCAATTAAGGTTGCAGACAATTGAACATACACGAACGAGCTGCGTGTGTGGCCGAACAAGTTTAAATTTCAAATGAATTATGTTTGGTTGACAAAAACAAACTCGCCTAAGGTTCAACAAAGCTACAAAACGGGGATGAAAAATGTATATAGAGCTTGAATTTCCCTTAAAATTTGTTATAAGCGTGTCAAGATCATATGCTACACGATTGAATCAAATAAATGCAGTAAAAGAAAAAAATAATCAAAAGAGGAGGGAGTTTAGTTCAAATAAATAAATGAAAATTTTATGAATTAGTTGGTTCATGAATTCCAAACCTGAATTAACCCACCCGAATTTAATTAAATATTTGAACCAAAGCAATTTAACTGGGTCAGTTAGGTTTATTATTTAACCAGAGTTGTTTAGGTTGAAAAACTTTACAACTTAAATAATCAGATCAGGTCTAAAAAATGTCGAACGCAACCAACTAACACCACTGGATACATAAATTAAGCCTTCCACAATCCTTATTAATCTTGCAAATTGCTAGAGATGGTACTCACCATCTACAACTGTACAGACCCCTTGGTCGAAAAAAATAGAAAAGGTGTTCAATTGAGATTGAATTAAAACGTTTACCGCTATAATTAAGACCATAATAAAATTGGATCGATGATTAAATTGAAACATTTAAGATCGACCGAATCAGCTAGACGTGGGAGAAACGAATAGGTTGAATATTACATAGGGGTTGGAAACTCAATTGAAGATAAATGGACATGAATGGATATAAATATCCTATTTGGACTTTTCCCTTTCTAGATAGAGGTTTCCACACCCACTCATAGATATCATCTTCGGTGACACTCTTCCCATCTCTAATCGATGTAGGATCCCCTAATTCACCCCATTCATGGACCAACGTCTTTGGTGGCACACCATTTCGTTTCCACCTCCTTTGGGACTCAGTCTCCTCATTAGTACATGAGTAGGAACCCGACTCTGATATCATTTGTAACCGTCCAAACTCAATGTAGTGTTTCAATTACATAACATCATTAAGTTGCTAACTACAAACCCAATGAATTAAATGCATTGAATGTCATGGGGACTCCACTTTAAAGCTTAGAACAATCAAGTTTCAACCGCCATCTTTAATGCACAAAATAATGGAGATAATAACCCCTTCAGCTTTTGGTGTTCTATGAGAGTGTTTCCAAACGCCAATTAAGAAAGAGAGGCGAAGAAGATGGGAAATTGGATTGGAAAGAGAAGAGTAATACACCCAATTGAAGGCCACGAAGGACTGAGAAGCTGTTCGAGGCCTTTAAGGATCAAAGTAGTGATGACTCGAAACCAGCTGAAGGAGCTCATGGCTATGGCTGACCTCAGTTTATGTGATGATTTAGGCAGCTTGATCTTGCAAGAATGCTGCCGAGGTAAATTTGATGCTCGTCTTCTCACTTGTGTTTGAAGGATTCGAATTTCTAATTTCTTTATTGAAAATAAACTTGCGGTTTATACTTGATTTTGCTTAACATTATGATTTGTATAATAGGTACTCGAGGGTAGATTTGAGATATTTGTTTCTATATATTCAATAGGATTATTGTCTACCAATAGCTTCTATTTGAGAATGTTTGTTTAATCTACTCCACCTAAATCGTGTGAAAGTTATCCTATGGTAAGAGACTGTAGAGAGATTTATTCCCTATCTCGATCCATGCCCCAACCTCGCCAAATACATATATTTACATGTATAAAATTAAAATTTGAGTTTTTAGAAATTATATTATATTTTTAATTAAGAAATATTATTGAGCTTATTAGAATGATTTATTTTTTTTTAATACAAATTATATTGAAAAATAGGAATTAAAATTAATATATATATTTTTAAAAAATATACATAGAGAAAATTATGGGTGGAAATCTGATCCTACCATTTTTCCTCGAGAATCTCATCTTGATCTTGACAAAAATAAATGAAAAATTTAGTGGAGATGGAAATTGAAATTGGAGTAGAGATAGGGAACAGGGACATTAATAAGCCATGTATGTTAGTATGTTCGCTATATGGCAATGAGATATTAATATGTCATGTATGTTAACCTTGAAAGATATGTTCATTATACGTATGCATGTATCGTAGAAATATTATGTCATGAAAAGAATGAAGATATGATTTGTATCAGTATATGCCATGATTTGATATTATAAAACCTCATGCATTATATATGTTACGTGCATCGAGATATTTCTCCGCTATGATGAGTACGGACGTGACAGTACAATATATGTGTGTTATGATATTATGTGGGCTCCTTTCCCTCGGTGGCTTTGACAACGTGCGTGTGCGCTAGTTGGAGGCTAATCCCAAGGATACGTATACGAACCCGTTTGGTGGGTCTATGTGTGCATGTGTGTGCTATGTGTATAGAAGTATTGCATATCCAATCTAGTACGGACTAAAAGTAGAGTTCAAGGCTATGATATTTTTATGAAATGATAGGTCACACCATGATTGGGATACCATACTGGGAAAATTTTTGGGATGAGTATTGCCTGCAATAAGTCACCAGACGCCTTCAAACATATTGAGATACCATACGGGAAAAAATTGTAGATATTTGATTGAATGTTGTTAGCGAGCTAGACTTACAATAGATTAGAACGATCCTATTTGATAGAGATCATGTGATTAAAATAATAATAATAATAAAAAGATCAGGAAAGAAAAAGGGTATGTAACCTCTTCATTTCTGGGGAAAAAAAAAAACAGAATTACCGTTAAAAGATTTTCTACGGTCGAAGTTATTTTTACAAAAAGTAGAGCTTCTCCATAAACCTCCTATAAACTGTACATTGTTTGTCCCCGATATTGCACAGACTTAAGCCACACAAGAAGTGATGTTATCATTTCGAGGCCATTTTGGTAAGTCAATTTTTCGTGTGTGCGTACGTGGATCGTATTATAGAGAAATACTATACATCTAACTCTGTCCCGAACTAGAAAGCCGCCTGAGGGCATACTATGATGTTTTTAAAATGATAGATCCCACCATATTGCATATGTTTGTATTTTCCAACCTCAGTAATGGAGTTACTTAGTGACTATTTCTTAAAATACTCAAGTTACATGAACTTTTATTTACCCAGTAAAGATAAGACACCCTACATATGACAACATCACAATGAAAGTCATAGAGTTGGTATTAGGGTAGTCACATTTATGTTTATTTTATAGTCTTTAAGTTAGCTCAAGACGTTGTTTAATTTTCTTATTTATTTAAAATTTCACGTTATTGTGTTATGGTTTTTTTGCTTTATTGTTTTTTTTAAAGATTCTAATACGAACGCTTTAATCCATAACATATTTTATGAATTATTTTAAATGGATGTTATCACCTTATCAGTCATGTCATGCATGTAGAGACTTTATTGTAGTAGATAAATAGAGTTTAAATTTTCGTTTGGCAAACTAATTTTTTGACTGATCAATTAAAATCCCAAATTAATAATTGCGTCAACTTAAAACCCTAAAATTCCTAAAATTTCATAGTAAATTTTTTGAGATTTTATAGCTATTTCGATTAACTTAAATATTTCTAAACAAGTAGAAAGTAATAGATAACGATCTTTATATTTAAAGAAATCTCACACACGTGTAAAACAGTCGGGCGTTTAACAATTTTAAAACAAAATTCTAATAGAGGGTCCAATATATAAGTTTAATTAATATAAACTTTTAAAAAAATATTTAAATTTAAGGTTTTAGAGTGAAAAATGAATGTTAAATGTAATAATGCAGTTCTAGCTAAACCAGTTCCTGATGGCATTTCCAGTTTCCTCTAAATGGTGCAATCCTGTGTAATAGTCAAATATGGTTCCACAGAAAGACTCATTACTACATTTTTGAAAGTATCCACAATCCTATAAATCCATTTCTAAAAGTATGGTCAAAGCTAACCACTATAAGCCAAATGATCGGTATCGAAATAGCAGAGAGAGATCATTTAAAGAAAATGAGTTCAAATTTGTATTTTATATCTCATTCAACTGAAAAAAGAAGGTAAATGTGAGATCCCACACGGTTGGAGAGGGGAACGAAAAATTCTTTAAAAGAGTGAGGAAACCTCTCTCTAGTAGACGCATTTTAGAACTTTGAGGCGGACGACAATACGTAACGAAACAAAGTGGATAAATCTTGTTAACGATAGGCTTGGGCTGTTACAGTAATAAACCTTCAAAACCGACACAAAAATGAAAGATCTTGCAGATTCAGTATTCCAAAACATTCAATCATAAATAAGTGCCCGAAATACTAGTAAACCACATGAACCAAGAAACCAGTATAGCAGGAATATCACAATCTAGGACCCATGACAATGCCAAATGCAATCATACATCTTTTCCCTGGGTATCAAAATTGAAAGACAGATCTCGAAGATTGAAACACATGGGATCAGAATTTCACAAGTACGACAACAAGTTTAAATGCTCTACAATACCTGGGATTTCAACAAAATCATGCCCCCTCATCTTATAATGATCGTTAGAGCTTTGTCTTCCAAAAAGAAAGTTTTGATGCTCTGTGCAACAAACCTCATAATTTGCTTATGAATGATTGGATGAAGAGCATGCCTCCATTTGATTGTTCTAGAAAAAAACAGGGTGAGAGACAATCGATATTGCCATCCTTGTTCATTCTTCCTATATCCATCCTCCTCCGCACATTGGTCCACCAGTGTGTCGTCATCTGCGTCGGTCATGTAATGGACTCCTTTATCATGTTACATCGACTAGCAATTCTTCGAAAGTCATCCATACTTAACTGTGATGGAAACGAAAAATGGACACGTAATCTTGGAAAGGATGATCAAACAAAGCTTAATTCAAACAAGATAGGTTGGACATGATGGTAGATAAAAGTAAGCTATATTTACCGGGGAAACAAGCCACAAACCTTCACAAGTAACTGGTAACAAAATTTTCCTTCAGAAAAATATTTCAGTAGTTTGAGATATAAACATGCAAAGGTTCTCATGTCCATCATTGTCATTGACGTCAAGATGTCTTTTTCTAAGCAAGTCAACTAAATATGTATCATGTCCTATCCCCATTGAGTTTTGACGGCATTGTTAAGCATTTCGAATCTTGAACGAAACAATTGAGAACGTGTATCTTAGACTCAAAAACTATATGAAGATTACAATTCATCTTATAAAGAGAGAGAATGGAATTGAGATATGAAAAGAGAGCATGAATCCAAGAAACTAACCTTGGCATCTCCATCACTGTCAAAGCAATTAATCATATCCTCTAATTCTTTGACAGACCAAGTAAAATCATGAACAGCTGCCACTCTTTTCAGGTCACGTACAGTAATGCTCCCTTTCCATGATTCTATTAGCCAAGTTCACCAGGTCAGTAGTAAAACTTACTTTAAAGTGCATTAATATCATACCAGATATATAAAATACCATCAAAACAATAGAAGTTCATGATAAGTTCATCCTCGTTCATCTGCATCCGACTAGTGAACTGCAGTTCAGATGTGAAGAAAAAGAATTAAGAGAAAATATGAATAAAGGATTACTAAGGCTATAATACTACGTTATGAGTAAAAAGCTACCAATCCTTTTCTCTTCATCCCTCCTCCCATTTCCTGATTCTTCACATTTTTCCTTCTAACATTTTCAAAAGGACCTTGCATCTGTGCATCAGACGTTTCACCAGATTCCTGTAGTGAAAGTTTGATCGCCTGCTTGGGAAGCATATGAAATTGTTAGCCTGTTTGTGATGTCTTGAATTACAAAGTACTGATGGAATATTATGAATCTACCTGTTGTAATGCATCATCATCTTCATCATTTAAGTTATTTGATTTTTCGACCGAAGATTTCCTTTTTTCTTTTGAACCTCTATTCTTTCCCTGAAATAAAATTTGAACAGTTTTCAGACTGCACGAATTAGAATGTGCTGAAATAGATGAAATTCACATTTTGTACGTAAAAAAACAGGCAGAAAGCTTTCATCTATAATATATATCCCCGTTTAACTAAAAAAAAGGTTTTGCTCGGAAATGAAGCTAGAAACAATACATGGTTTTCCGACGACAAGTAGTTTTTATTTTATTTTGGAAAACGAAGAAGGCTTTCATCTATAAAATGAAAGAAAAAGTACGCAAAAGATGGAGGGAGATAAGCTATAGCCCATGGTTTAGTCAAAGAAGTACAAAAATAATTCCCCTTCGACTTCATAATCTATCTACGTGTAACAGTTTTACCTCGGGGAACAGTCTAGTATGAAGGCGTCGAGCTAGAAACAAATCATTTGACCAATCCATTCACTAAAGGAATTTTTAGAAATCCTACTGTTTTACACCAGGAAAATACACCAATGGAAAGCTAAGGTGCATGAAACAAGACATTCCTCCTTTGTACTATATACATTTCATAGTGCTGATGCTGATAAGACTTGAAGCCCAAAAGAACACTCCCAACTGTTTTAGGAATTTTTAACACAGCCAGCTAGTTCTCTGTCAATTACCTGAGACTGAGGAATCTGAAGTCAAATTGCAAGAACTTGACTGTACATAAGCCAGAACTCTTAGCAACCATTTTGTATGTCATTTCTCTCAACTGGTAAACAAAAGGGATACTCATCAAGACTAGCCCACACCACAATTTCTTGATAGAATATAAGTTCAGATCAAATTGTTCCCCATTTCAGCAACTCTAATTATATTGCAGCATACAATTGACAGTGACATATTTCTCTATGATTGGAAGGTGTTCTTGTGATTAGCTCTTCATGAGGGGGTTCTCTTTCTACAACCCTTCGGTTGTTTTTTCCTTTTTTGTTATTAATGTTATCCTCTGGTTTCTTACCAAAAAGAAAGAGAAAAAGGCAATAGCATATAAGCTATAACCGAGGAAATTTCCTGCACAAAAATGCAAGCTCCCTCCTCTTTCCAATGGGTTGGAACTACTCAAAACACACGATCTCTGTTGACAGGAAATCTTACTCCATTGAGGTGATGAAAATTACGAAGAAAGTTAAGCATGGATTATCAAATTTGGACAAGATAATATGATTTTTCCTTCACCCTCCACTGGGGAACCATATGTCCTGGTTAATTGACTATTACAAGCTATTATGGGTTGAGAAGCTTTCAAACAAGAGGCATTCGTTGGCCGAGATCACCAAATTGTATGCAAATGAGGTACAAACAGAATCTTGGTTCCATCTTGAGAAAACAAAAAGCGCTAATCATCATTTCTCTACTTGATATACGACTTTCCTTTGTAGGAAGGGAACGAGAGCTAGTACTGCTCCATCAATCCCTTCCAACCGAAGAAAGAAACTCTACGATCTAAAGACAGAGACCAAACAAGACTTCTTTGTTACAATCATGCTGGTGGGTCTGAACAATGTTTTTGGCATACTTGATTTGGTAATCCACCAAAAACCTCAAAAAGAAAGAATACAAAGGCCAATGGAAGACTCCCAAACACCTAGATGTATCCTCCACAAACCCAGAAAGCCCTCTTATCTACTTTTTCAATCCCCCCTCCCGCTCCTTTGATCTATTTCTCATTCTTTTCATTTAAAATTGAACCAACATTTGTTTGACTTTTTTTTTTCTTTCAAAGAAAAAACAAAACAACTAAAAATCTCCTTCAAGCTCTAATTCTTTTCCAAAGCTTCTGATACCATTTCCACTTTAGCATCAATAGGTTCTTCCCCAATTCTGAAGGGAGAAAGGCTCCCTCAACTCCTTGGCCAAGACTTATATTTTCCACTTCACTATAATGACACAATGAAGCCAACTCTCCACCACTCAAAGCCTTAATTACTGAGATAAAAGGTGACAACTGAGTTCATCTTTTCATCATACCAATGAATAATGTCTTCTTTTTAAAAACATATTTACTCTCAGCATTTATCTCCATCTTTGATGGATATATACAGACATAGAAACATGCAAATTGCTAAATATTCGACTTAAGGATCCCAACAGGAAATTAACAGTGAATCAGCCTAAGGAACATTGCTGAATCATGAACAATGCAGCGACCACCAAATTAATTTTTGTACAATGGTAAAAGTACACAATAACAGAAAATGGAGAGAGATTACCTTCATTCCACGAGACCTAGAAACTTTCCCACTTCCAAAACCTTCATCCCCTTCCTCCGAGTCATCATCTTCAGAATTCGAAGAATCCTCGCCAGGATTATAATCTTCATCGAACTTATGCTTCCCCTTTCTATCAATCTTCCTCAGAGTCTTGGAAGAATCCATAAATGAGGTCGCCAATTTGGCCAATCCAAGGGCTTCCATTCTCTTCCTGTTCTCGGCGATTCTAGAAAGCCTCTGTTTCTCATATTCCGGCGTATCCTTGACGTCTCCGCCACTCATGGAACCTCTGGGCGTCTTCTTTGTGTCAATGATTGAAGAATTAGGAGCTTCCTTGCGCTCGGAATCAGACATTGGAGTGTCGCGTTGGGCACGAGTCATAAGCAGCACCCTGCGTTCGGGCTTCGTTACAGGGTCATGGTAGTTTGGAAGAAAGGATCCATTTGAAATGTACATATTTATCGAGTCCTTGGGTTCATTTTAGGAACTTATCTCTTCCACCATACCATGAAATTCTTTTCTTAAAATATCTTATAAAATTCAATAATGGACTGAATGACATAAGTCAAGATTGTTAGACGAACACGACTCTCTACAATGGTATGACATTGTCTACTTTGATCATAAATCTATGATCATTCTCTAAATTAACCGATGTGGGAGTTTCATCATTCAACAACACTTCTTCTTAATCGAGGTTTTGACTCCTTTGGCTCTGATATCATGTTAGACGAATACAACTCTCCATAATGGTATAATATTGTCCACTTTGAGCATAAGCTCTCATGACTTTGCTTTGAGCTTCCCCAAACGACCTCATGTCAATGAAGAGATTATTTTTTTTATTATAAACACATGATCATTCCCTAAATTAGCAGATGTGAGACTTTCATCGACAAAGATGTTATATAATTTTTACCATTGATCACCACTTTAGAGTCATGCAAGAGCCTAGTGGCAGCTTTTAAATCTTTCTGTGGAAAGATGTATTAGAGAAAGTATTTTCAAAATAATAAATGGAAAAAATATGTCAACATATTCTACAACTTCCATCATTTGTTCATAACGTGAGATTCATATGAGGCTTCACGATCACTTTTGGATCGTCCCCTTTACAAGTTACTTTCATGGATCAATATCGGGATGAACTCTTGATAAGGATAGGATAGTAATTTTATTTCTAATACTCAATCTACTAAACACACACTTTTGGGATAAAATTACTAGATCTTAAATGATGAGTCAGAATTGACCGAAGACTAGTTAAAACTGTTAATGATGTTATTATGAACCAAGAGACATCAATCATACAATATGCTTCAAAGAAGATATGAAGAAATATTGTTGAAATTATCAAAAGATATTTCAATTTATGACACATTGAAAAAGAATGAAGTTTATGTTATAAATTTTGGGTGGATTACAATTTAGAGTAATTTAGAGTTATTGTATTTCATTAATGTATTTTAAAACTTTTTATTTGTTTAGGTTACAATTACATAATGGTTAATTATGGCCATTAAGTATGAATGTTACCACTTTGAAATGCTTTTTTAATAGTTTCATTTTGAGGTTATATAAAGTCATGTATGTTGTATTTGTAAATAGATTTGGAAAATATAGTAAAAGAAGCATTTGTGCTTTACTTTAGCTAATGACTAAGTTTCTTTGCAATTCTATGTAGTTTAGGTCGCATGTAAAATCATTCAAGCTCGACATGATCAATCTTGCTTGTGGAGTAATTCGAATCTCAATCAAGTGTTCTTACCTTGAGATATTTGATCAACAAAAGTCATTTAAGTTAAACATGATCAATCTTGCTTGTGGAGTGATTCGAATCTCAAACAATGTTCTTGCCTTGAGATATTCGATAAACAAGGTAATCCGAATCTTACTCCCCTTGTAGTGATTCCTTATCTTATCATTTAGTATCAGAACATATCTCAAGACAAGAACATTGTCCCCTTGTAATGATAAGATAAGGAATCACTACAAGAGGAATAAGACTCGGATTACCTTGTTGATCGAATATCTCAAGGCAATAACATTGTTTGAGATTCGAATCACTCCACAAGCGAGATCGATCATGTCTAGCTTGAATGATTCTTGTTGATCAAATATCTCAACGTAAGAACACTTGTTTGAGATTCGAATCACTCCACAAACAAGATTGATCATGCCGAGCTTGAATGATTCTACATGCAACCTAAACTACATAGAATTGCAAAGAAACTTAGCCATTGGCTAAAGAAGAGCACAAATGCTTCTTTTATATATATTTTCAAGTCTACCTACAAATACAACATGCATGGCTTTATATAGCTTCAAAATGATACTATTAAAGGTTTTCTAAGAGTTGTAACATTCATACTTAATAATGGCTATAATTAACCATTATGTAATTGTAACCTAAAGTAAATAAAAAGTCTTAAAATACATTAATGAAATACAATAACTCTAAATTACCCTAAAATGTAATCCACCTAAAATTTATAACATGAAACTTTATTCTTCTTCAATGTGCCATGAATTGAAATATCTTTTGATAATTTCAATAATATTTCTTCATATCTTCATTGAAGCATATTGTATGATTGATGTCTCTTGGTTCATATCAGATGTACTTGACCAAATTGATGGTAACTAAATACTATAAGAATAAGAATTATTCTAGTATAATATTTGGTTGTGATTGTCTTAAAATGAACACTTGACCTACTCTATAGAAACATCGATTCAAATAGACTAAAGTACCATAACATTAGAAGTGATTTATAAGGTTTTTTTTTTTAACTTGAAAAATTTTATAATTTGAAAAAGGGGCCTTATTGAACTTGCCTCGACCATCCCTCAATTAGGCAAAGAGGCAGCCAATGGGAGTATGTGTTTTTCTTCAACTTATGAGCTCTGAAGAATTGGTCTATTGTCAAAAAAATCGTCGTCACTTTATGACTACCAAAGGACTATACCTCAGTCAAAGGACTTGTATGCATCTAGAGTATAGATTAGTCGAGAGCTTAATCTTAAGCATCTTAGAAATGATTGTTGAGAATCAAATCGTCTAAATGTTTGTAAGAATTTAGTAAATCTACGACCATCCGGACGTCCAAGGTAGTTCACTAGACTATAATTAGTATGAAAGATGTCATCAATCTCTCCACTATCCTATCTAATTAAATATTAGGGTAGTGTGTGCCCCAACCTTGAGAAAATGGCTAGAGATGAATCTCCTCACGGTATTGTAAACCTATTCTTGAAAAGGGGGTCGTAGGAGCATATAGGTTGACCCAATAGCTGGCTGGCACATGGGGATTACATTCCCTAAACTTTGGTCTTTATGGTCCTGTGAGAGGGTCCCCTAGCTAACCTTTCTTAGTTGATGTTTAGATTAGCTCACATCATATTGTCCCCCAACATTTTTATAAAGTAGCGCCTCATTTACTACGTAAGCAAAGCAAGATACTTAAAGTCAAAGAATAGAACAATAATTCACCTCAGAGATGGTATTTAACTCTTTACAGATTCATGGCGCCAGAAAAGGGTGAACCACCGTAACAACTCACTTTTCGATGGACTCAAGTCACAGACTGTTACATAGTGATATAGAAATGAGTAAAAATGCGAAAAATTCAAAACACTTAAACAAGTGCATGCACTTTGAAATTCAATTAATGTAGCAACAAAATTTTTGCTTGTACCAAAATAAATAAATAAAATGAGACCATAAAAATACACTACTACAAGATCAAACTATTTAAAATACATGAAATACAAGATTTAAAGATAAGTACCAAAGGAAATCTAGACTCAAGTGTGATGGGACTCCTTATAGTCGAATCTCACATGCACCTTCGCCTCGATCGCTACATCAAGCTCCACATGAAAAAGAAATTGAAGAAGCATGAACGAGTATATAAAATATACTCAGTAAGCAGTTTGTTGATAGTTTATAGTTCGTTCTTAAGTTTGGTTGATTTTAGTTCGTTTGGTATCTTATTCTCGTTTGGGTTTCGTTCCCAAGTATAGGCTTTTCCTAGGTTACCCCTAAGTTTACTCATTATATTTTCTTGGTTCTTTGTCCTATATGAACCTCCAACCCTCGAAATATTCTTAAGTTTTGTAGGTCTCTTGGTTAATCGTTTTTGCTAGTCTCTTTCATCATCGTAACTTTAGGCCCTTGAGGCACGACCTCGATATTAGTCTCATAGGATTCATGCATGCTAAGGCTCAATCAACTCTAAGGTACACCTATGGACCCTTGTCCCTCGTGATAAGATCACTAAAGGAAAACTAACAGACAAATTTCCTAATAATCCCTATAGAGCACAAATCATGTCATAAAATATCATACACCAGTTCTATAGTTATCCGGACCCTTGATAATCGAGTTAGGTTTACGATTAGAAGTTAGTTGGCGAATTCTTAACCGTCTTCGTATAACTGCTAAACTTGCATGCATGAACAATAATCATAAGTCTCAAGGACAACCAACTCTTGGTACAACTGTCGACCCTTA
This sequence comes from Cucurbita maxima, assembly GCF_002738345.1. NCBI lineage: Eukaryota > Viridiplantae > Streptophyta > Magnoliopsida > Cucurbitales > Cucurbitaceae > Cucurbita > Cucurbita maxima. The sequence goes on from NW_019272042.1 coordinate 3,166,493, forward strand.
CCACTCGTGACATGCTCACTACAAGAAAGCTAACTGACAAACTTCCGAGTAGTCCCCACAGGGTACATTTAGAAATCATAAAATTTCATAAGTCAGTTCTATAGTTATCTAGACCTCTCACAATCTAAGTCAAGTTTATGATTAAGGGTTAGTTGGTTTATAACCCCTAAAATCACATACATATATAAAAAAAAGACACAACATAGCAACCTAAGAATAACGTTTAACGTGCTCTTATTGGTGAACCCCTAATCATGATCATTTTTGCTCTTATTGGAGCAACTCATGTCTTTCTAGAAAAACGTGCACCATAACATTTAACGTGGTCTTACATATAACAAATTCACTTCTTCCATACTCAAATCTTGATAATATGTTTCTTTTAACATGCCATTGATCCTGTTAAAAAAATGCTATCAGTTCCATTTAAATAAAAGCTTAATAGATCAATTATTAAGTCAAATTAACTCAATTTAGGCTCAAATTTCAGGCTTATTTTACCATGCTGCACCCACTGACGTCAGACACGCATGGACGCCACCCTCCTTTTTACTTCCTCTTTTTTTTTTTTTTTTTCTTACTGCTTACTTTTGCTGCTCGTATCTCTCGTTCTAGGCCTTGGATGAATTTTTGTTCTCCAACAAAGTTGTAGTACATTTCCATCTAAATCCATAGACACTACGATTGCGTTATTTCATTAAGAAATGTGTAAGTTATGAGTGTTCAAAGTTCATGGGGTTTCTTTCAAACTTACCCGCGCATCCATCAGCTCATACTCCCATCCCCATCGTGTACGATACTCGAAAACTCCTACCATCTTTAGCAAAGATGATGCCTTATTAAAGCTGAGTTCAATGAGCTAAGATTTGCATGCTTTGGTTGAGATTTGAGAGATACATGAGCGTCAAAAGTTATTAAGGAAAGCAACCGAGCTTATCTCAAACGATGGCTCCAATCTCCTCCATCCCATGCTCTCGGTCTTCTGTTCCTTTGTCACGCTCTTACTCTAGTCCCCTTCGGCAAACCCCACCACTCAACGCATTTGATTGCTCCAAGAATCTTTGATGGTTTGGGCTTGAATGCTTGACGGATGAACCAATAGATATTATAATTAGATTATTTTAAGATGAAAGATAGTAAGATTTGAAACTTGTTCTAAATTAAGTTACTCTACTATAGAACTTGATCATTGAATGACTTGCATATGCATGCACAAAATTAAAATTTAGAAATGAATATACTCAAATTTGTGAAGGTAAAAAAACTTTCAATTGTTCAAATATCCATAGTGGTCATAATTTGCTCCACGTTCCTTTCAATATACACAAAAAGAGAAGTCAATTGTACAAATAACTTCCCACCCTTTTTGTCCATTACAAGAATTATGAAATTAAAAATAATATATATAGTTTTCTAACAACTTATATGCAATTTCTAACATCTCATCCACGGTGTAAATATTCACTTATGAAGCTCTAAATGATCCTTTCTCAATCGAAAAAGCTTGTAACACATGAAATAATGGTTGAACCGACCCTATCTAATTTTGTAGATGAACAATGAATATTTGTTAAATCTTTTTTACCTTGGATCGTGTAATAGGTTCAATTAGAACATTTGGAACACCGTGATTTTTATCACCTCCCCATCTATTTTATCATCTCCCTCTATTGTCGCCGTACGCCTGTCGCTACCATACGCTGTGGGCGGCTACAAACGCTCTTTCTGCTTCTTTTTTGGATATGGGAGCTTGTGGATATTTATTAGGTTAAGGATGCGATAAGAGCCTACAGGTACGTTGGTTACGGGCTATTTTATACTTACTCACTTTCCCTTTTTTAAGGTGTTTGTAGACTGCGAGAAGCGTTAGAGAGCTGCGTAGTCATAGAGTGAGTCGTTCTCAAGCATCGATTCATTTTTTATATTTTGAGTCTTTGTATTTTTGCTTTGTCATTGTATCTCAAACTCATTTTCCTTTGTAATGAATTTGAATAGTATTGTTTTGTAACTGGAGTTCATTTTGTATTTAATTGTGGTGTTTGTTTTATTTTGATTTAAATTCGACGACATTTTATATTTTATTTTATATACTTACGTTTTATTTGCTTTTGGTTCTTGTCTTTTTAGTCACAATTTGAGTTTCCAACCTCGAAAATCGAGTTGTGACACTATGAGACCTCATGCATTTTTCATGTCACGTGCATTGGGATATTGCCCCGTTATGATTAGTACGGACGTGTACACCATCATATTATACACACTTCTCTCTGTCCATGATTTCTAGAAGCTTTAGTGTGCATTAGCCCATAGTCATGTCTAGAAGTTTGAGTGGGCACCAACATATTATGCACTAGCCCATAGGTGGGTCTATGTGCGTGTGAGTGGGCTGTATTTAGAGAAATACTACACGTCCAACCCTGGCAGGACTGAAAGTAGAGACCAAAAAAAAAAAAAGATTTATGGAAAGATAGGTCTCACCATGATTGCATTTTTCGACCACAATAGTGGGGCTACTTATTGAGTATTTTCTAAAATACTCAAACAATGTGCTACTTTTTTACGAGATAAAGGGAAGACACCCATGTATGAATGATAACATCGCTATGAAGACCATAGAAATAAAGTTAGGGTCGTTGTATTTACATTATATGTTATAGTCCTTAGGTTAGATCAGAATGTTTGCATTTCTTTTAACCTCTTGTTATTTCGATTTTGCTGTTTTGTTGATACCATTGTTAATTTGACTATATTTTATGAACGTTTAAATCCATGACAACATTTTAGTAAACCGCTTAAAAGAGTTTTTTTTGCACATATTAAATATGTGATGCATGTAATAGAGATACATATATATGATATATATGGGAGATATTTGGTCTAAGTTTTGATAGAAATATATTTGTTAGTGTGTAGGTTTAAATATTTGGAACCTATATTTAGTAAATTGAAACTATATATATATATATTCTATTAGTCGTACACACCTTCATCAATAATAAAACCTTTGGCCAACACTTAAGTCATCAATAATAAAACTTTTAGCCAATATTTCTCATTGTATTTTCTCTCTCCTATTCTTTGTCATCTTGATCGAGCGTGTGCATTGTTGAGCGATCATAACAATTGGTATCAGAGCTAACAACTGGTATCAATCCTAACAATGTGAACCGAAAACCTAACCGGACAACATTGATGGACTCACTAGTGGGGATAATGTTATGGGAAGATCCACCAAGCCCAATGGCCTGATAGCCCATCCATACGAGTCCATACCACATCCTAGGTCAGCTGCAAACTTACCCCAGCACGATAGACCAACGCACACTTAAGGGAATAACGCCCAACATTTTATCTTATATACTTCAATATTAATAATTTTTTATTCCATTCGTTAAAAATCTCTATTCTTACAAGGAATCTTCTTATAACATATCAAATTTATAATTGATGATTTGTAAATAATTTAGTGACATGTTAATGGTCGTATTAAAATTTTTAAAAATAAAAAAATTAAGATTCTTACCGTTAAAAGCTATTTGGAATGATATCTTAAGTTTTTATTTTTAAATTTATCATTCAATATAGCTTTTAACCGGATGGATCTTAATTTTTTATTTTTAAACATTTTAATACGACTTATCTTAATTTTTTATTTTTAAATTTATACCTAATTTAGAAAATTCTTTATAAATTTAAATCCTAAATCACTTGATCTAGCACATGATATAATCAATATGAACATGAATATGAACATGACTTAAAAAAGTACAAACCTTTGGCAATGTCAAATGCTTGCATTTGGTAATAAAATACTTGTGTACTCATCAAGTCATGTTTGCTACCACCTTTTTAATAATAAACATACCAAAACTTGCATTATTAAGTTTGTTTTCCTCATTATTTTATTGTTTCTCTTTTAAAAGATCTTTATCATGCATTATTGCGTTTACTTTGACTTTCCATTTTATCCATAACTTCAGAACATCCATTTTCTCCCTCGACAATCAGCAAAAACACTACGTAGTCAACCGCCAATTTTAAGCTTTTTTTTTCCCTTTGAAATTGTGAATTTAGGTCAAGCACTTTGGTCAAGTGTTTGTACCTATCTAAATTATTGTGGATAAGTACATTCACTTGTACTTAACCAATTATTATGGTTAAGTACATGCATGTACATGAAACTAAACTAGTACTTTTTTCATTATCCCTCCCTTCACTTATTCAACATCTAGTCTAACATTTAGAAACGTTTATATGATTCGATAATTTAATCAATTCATACTACTTAATCCAAAATCATTATGGTTAAGTTAGGTTGGATTAGATTGAATTCTTGGAAACTGAAATTTTGGTTGTGTTTGCGGGTTGATGTTTTTTTTTTTTTTTTTGTTAGATCAACCCGACCAATCTAAAAATAGAGTTACTATCAAACCCCTCACTACTCTACTTTTAAAAAAATTAAGAATATCTATCATTTATAACAAATGTTAGTGATATGTTGTGACTTGTAAATATTAGATATTTATAGTTTTATCTCGTTTGATGTTTTTAATTTTTACTTAAAACTAATAAAACAAATGAAATGAAAACACTAAAAAGCATTCAATACATTAAGCCATGGCTACATCAATACAATAATTTAGTTATTTATATTCATAAAATAAGCACAAGATCCCAAGCTAAACCCCATGAAAAAGATAAACTAAAGATAAATCAAGATTCTTGTAGCAGTGGGACAAAGGTCGTTTTGTAGCAGAGTCAAGACGCTATCCAAGAAAGAATTAGTTATCAAGGCAATATGTGTAGGGTCTCTAACCCCTCAAAAGTGGTTTGGTTGAAAGTGGTTTTATATGTTTGGTTGCATGGAACTAGCTTTGTCAGCCGAGTGTCACAATCACACTCTTGCAGTATAGTAGGACAACGATTGTGCGACACTTCTTCTAACCTAGTAAACAAGTTAACTGTTTGAGATTCGGACTTCGTGGACAATATCGACATATGCTTGTGCCTCGTGTTACGTTTGAGACAAATGTTTTTGAAAATGTGAGCGAGGAAATACGTTGAATACTATTTTAAATAAAACAATATTATAAGCTAAAAGTGAATGAGTAACAACAATGAATTTGTTAGCATATAAATTGGATAGTAAGAATTGACAACTATTCACATTTTGGGGCATTTTAGCCCTGACGATTGTAGACATGATTTTAGTGACCGGTCATACACCCCGTAGTGACACAATAATAATAGTAAAGATCTATATAACATGAAAGCAAGTGAAAGGGGCTTGAACTGAGCATGCAGCCGTGGAAAACACGTCGACAATCATGACCAAGACATCCGACATTTGACCACAGGCAACACATCATGCATAAGTACAACCGTGCACCTAGTGGTGCACTTGTCAGCCATTCCTTAGACACGTCCAGTCCATGTGCCTAGTAGCCTTAGCCCAATCCCAATGACCCAAGGGCTGACCCGATACTCGCGCCTTGGTCCAACTCCTACCCACGGGCGTGCGCCAGAATTTGATCCTACCACCTGTCTTAAAAGATACCATCTATGACCCATGCCTTCTATCCTCGGCTCAATGTCGTCGTTGCTGGGCTTAGTGCGACAGTAGATCCTCTGGTGCATTCAACTCGGGCTACTTATTTTAGGGCTTATTCGACATTTTTTATACCATAACCTACCATTTTTCACCCTTTTGGAGCTGATTTTAGAATTTTGAAAAGCATTTGAGATGAGATGACTATGACTATGACTATATATATATCACCAAGTTAAAGTATTGAAAGCTAAATTAGAGGTTTAAAGCTAAATTAGAGGTTTAAATATGAGTAATAGGTAGACTACGGCATTTAACATGTTTTAATATGGTGTCATGAACCCACCTCGGTTGACTTGAATTTCAAGAGACAAATTTAGACTAGTGCCAAAGATAAATTAAGGACTCTAGTTTAAGCTACTCAAATAAGCCATTTAGACTAGTGCCAAATATAAATTAAGGACTCTAGTTTAAGCTACTCAAATAAGCCATTTAGACTAGTGCCAAATATAAATTAAGGACTCTAGTTTAAGCTACTCAAATAAGTGGCTTTACTACTGGTTTGGTTGGATGAATTGCTTGAAATATGAAATGGTGCATGCCATATGACCCTTACACATATGGTATGTTGTGATTATTTAATGTTTGTTAATTATGTTATATTATGTGGTAATTATGAGTTATGTAATGAAATATCTGACGTATTATGTCATTGGTGATTGTGTTATGCTAGGAAAGTGTGATACCATGTCATATGCTATATTATGAAATGATATAAAATGATTATGTTACAATATGAAATAAATGAAGATATAACTTGCACAACAGATACATGTCATGATTTTAAATTATGAGACTTCATGCCTACACTACGATGTTATGATACGATATTATGTACACCATGATGCTATGTTCACTCACCTCCCTCTGTGGTAACTCGGCAACATGAGTGTACGCTAATAGAAGGCCAGTTTCAGGGGTACATATATGAGTTTGCCTTCGATTCATATGCACATGTGTGGATCGTGTGTAGAGAAGTATTATACATAGTATGTCTGAACTAAAAGTTTAGATTAAGACCATGAAATTATGTTTTATGAAATGATATGTCCCAAATATTATTGCATATGATTGCAATTTCTGACTTTAGTAGTGGGGTTACTTACTATGTATTTTTTAAAATACTTAAGCCACGTGTTACTTACTCTTATTTTTCAGGTAAAGGTAAGGTACCTTTGCATGGATGACAATGTTGTAGTGACGACTTTGGGACTGAAGTTAGGGTAGTTGCATTCATGTTATTTTTCTTTCATATCCTTATGTTAGATCACGACAATGCTTTATTTTCTTGTTTTATTTTAAATTCACGTTATTTTTTTTTTTTCATCATATTGTTTTAGTGACTTTATTATGAACGTATAATTTTTTTATGTTATGAAATATTTTAAATGAATTTTTTCTCACTTAATAGTCATGTCATGTATGTAGTAGAGACTTTATTTCAGTAGTAAAAATAGAGTCATTATAGTTAGTAACAGAGCTCTAGGTTATAGATTCTATGACTAGCCTTCGACGTAGGCTTAACATGCTCCTATAGTCCATTCCGACACACGGTTTCTGTTAGGTCTGCCTGTTGCTTATGATTGCTTCATGTGTGCAATGCAATGTTATGTATGGTATAATTATGATTGTCGTTAGGTATGCATGTGCAATGATTACTTCGTGTTAAGAATGAGAAACAAAAGTAGAAACGTCTGCCAAGTTAACTCTAAGCAAGTATTTGTTGATGATCTGTACACATTGATTTGTTTTTTAGACTTCCGAGAAATAATTAAATTTCTCAAGAATATGCAAAACTCAGATGATCACACATTGGTTTTCTTTTTAGACTTGCAAAAAATAATTGAATTTGATAAAAAGATGCAAAACTTAGAAATAGACTACAATGATTTAGTACAATTCTATCTCATTTATATTTAATTTGATTGGAACAAGTGAAAATCCTGGCGGATCACAATGCTGAATGTAATAAGGATGTGTTAAATCAAACATCCGAAATTTTGAAGCTGAATTTGATTGATTTCACCAAAAAGGAAATTTTAATATTTAAGAACACCAAGATCGATGTTCCCCATAAATCACTTGAGAGGTTTATGCGCATGGGCTACTCTAAGCATCAAGTTCTTGATTCCTTTCAAAAAGTTTAAGAGGATAAATAGAATAAGGATAAATAGAAGCAATTGGAAAGGAAAATTGGTCGACAGGTTCTTCTAATGAGGGGCATGTGCCCAAGATAGTTGTTAGCGATAATGGATAGAGAACTTTTTAACTTGAGATTTTATTCATCATCTAATCATTCCATCACTAAATCCCGTAAAGATGTTGTGAAAGAAAATACGAACATCTTAAGCATGCCACCTTTGAGTTTTGGTGAGAAATTTGAAGATGCTTATAACATAGTCTTGATATTGGACGATTGAGAACAGTTTGTCAACCATAGTTCTTAGTCTAGTAGAATGATTGAGAATATCTATAACCAATTCAAGACCCAGATTGAGATTAGGAAGCTACGTGTTGGTAAAGAAATTTGGATAGCTCGCCACAAACATTTTGAGAATATGTTCTTGATTTTATTGATGATTTGCGGTGTTCAATCAGGGACAACCACTATAGAGACCAAAAATTAAAACTTTTGAGATGTAGCCTTAAAAGGAAAGATATATCTTGTGGAAGGTCGTCCCAATTCATCTGTCGTCATCTATTCCGATCTATGTCACTTTTATTCTATTCTTTCTCTTCTTTTGCTTTGATACGTGTTAAGAATGAGAAAGAAAAGTGGATTGAAAGTTCAATCTTCATTAATATTCACAAATTTAAATAGGATACAAGTTACCAACTAACTTATACAAATAAGAGAATATACTAATAACCAACTCTCGTAAATAATATAAAATATACTATCAACAAATTCCTAACGGATTACAGCTCTATAAAATATATTCTCAACTAACCTTATATCTTAAATTAATTTTCATGATAACTCGAGAGATTCTTAACCCTGTCGGAGGGGTGATACCATGGTCCCAATTCAAAGAAGCCTTTCAGTAGGAATATTACTCAAAGGTAGCTCAACTCGAAAGAAACCAAGAATTTACCTAACTAACACATAATGGACGCTTTGTCACGACCTACCGTAGATAATTCATGAGATTGAAGTGATTTGCCTCTGAAATGGTTGACATGATGATGAAGTTGGCACACAGGTTCGTCCTAGGTTTGGAAGAGAAGATTCATTGTACTGTTGAGGTCCTAAATCTATCATACGTTGCCATCTTGAGAATAGCTAAGGCTATGGAGAGAGCTATAGTCGGGAAACATCAAGGGTCGCTCGCATTGATAGCCTCAGTAGGAAAAATGTGGCGGTTTAATCAGATTGACTCACATTGCTAGCCAACAGTGTGCCTGTAGCACCAGGTTAACACATATCGTAGAGACCCAGGTCATGAGCAATAGCAAAGCCCATATGGTCTACACATTACTTTATAACTGTCCATCTCAAAATATGTTAGATAAAAGCGTGTGGTTTTCTTATTTAGTATTCACGTTTTTTCTTAAATTAGGTAGTTGAATCTTTATTTAGTTTATTCACGTTTTTTCTTAAATTTGTTAGTTGAATCTTTATTTAATTTATTTACGTTTTTTCCTAAATTAGTTAGTTGAATCTTTTATTGACAATTTGAGGCATAAACATCCAATGGAGTAGCATATTTTTAGTTGGCCATTTCGGCCATGTTTAAGGTAGAATTATGAGTTAGAAGAAAATGCATCAAAGCACAAAAATTGACACTTCGAGTAGGCTTTGTTTATGCGCGTTAACCTACAGGAGGTGCTGGTGTCTCTCTCCACCAAGCGTACCATGCAATCAGCCTAAGAGGGGATCAAATCCTATCGGGTTGGTGTGCAGCGAGTGAGAGAGTCCAACATCGAGCATTTGCGGAAGGAGTTCTTGGAGATCCGCTTCAAGGATGGATTTCGTCGAGCAAAGAAAGAAGAATGTCGCTTCAGCTGTCGACAACCCAAGTAGGGTTGTCTTCTCCTACTTCAGAGGAATGACTTGCATGCCTGAAGTTCCGTGACAACTCTGACGAGAGCAACGAGTCCTCCGGCGGCAAAGGTGGCAAGAAGCAGTGTCTTCCCCAATTTCGATTCCAAATCCACAGAAGCAGCCGACGGCGGCGCTGCTCTAGTGAGCTTCATTGATGAGGGTTCAATAGGTTCTGAAGAAGAGCTCTAGTGGCGTACCCAAGGCATCGATTGGGGAGCGTATTCAGTTGAAGGAAGAGCGAGTGTTCGCTCAGATCGGCGAAAAGGCAAGCAGCACGAGCACCGGCGATGGGTCCTCAACATAGGGGGAACAAACCACATGACTGTGGCCAGGTCTGCATTTTTTGAGCTCGACTGGGGGATTTGTGGAACAGTGAAGTTTCGTGACGGCTCTATCGTCAAAATCGAAGGGCGCGACATCATCCTGTTTGTCTGCAAGGGAGGCAAGCACCACAAGCTGATCGACATCTACTTGATCCCGAGGCTCAAGGCTAAAACCTTGTGAGCCTGGGTCAGCTCGATGAGGCCGGCTGCCACATTTCCATCGAGCGCGGGTTGCTCAAGATCTGGGATGATCGACGACGACTCCTCACGGCGAACCGCCTCTACATCTTGGGGCTGAAGATAGAACTGCCGGTCAGCCTCTCGGCCAGTACCGAAGAAGCAGCTTGGAGGTGGCACACAAGGTACGGGCACTTGAGTTTTTCTACTCTACAAAAACTACAGAAGGAGCAGATGGTGTATGGTTTACCGGTAATCGAAGGCGTGAACAGGCTGTGTGCGGGTGTCTCATCGGCAAGCAGAAGCGCACCCCTTTTTCGTCTCAGACATCCTACTGCGTCGGTGAGCTGTTGGAGCTCGTACACGGCAATTTTACGGGCCTATTAAGCTGGCGTCCCCAGGGGGCATGACTCTCTTCCTCCTGCTAGTTGATGACATGAGCCGCTTCATGTGGCTGATTCTACTGCAAGTGAAGAGTAAGGTGGTAGAGGCGATTAAGCAAATTTAAGTGCGCACGGATGTCAAATTCGAGAAGAAGATGTGAGTGCTGCGCATGGACCGAGGTAGAGAATTCACCTCGGTGAGTTCTGGCAAGTACTGTGATGAGCTCGTCATGCAGCAACACCTAGCGGTGTCCCCTAGTAGAACGCAGTGGTGGAGCGCCAAAATCAAACCATCATCAGGATGGCAAGATCACTACTGATGATGATCGGGATGCCCGATAGGTTTTGAGGAGAGGTAGTCATGACGGCCATCTACCTCCTCAACTGGTCGCCAATGTGATGTCTCGACGGGAAGACATCACACGAGGTCTGGTACAATAAGAAGCCTGCGGTACATCATCTCCGAGTGTTTAGCTGCGTCGCATACATGAAGATCACGCATCCCCACATCGCCAAGCTCGATCTTAGGAGGCTTAAGGTCGTCTTCATCGGCTATGAACATGGGAATAAGGCATGCAGGCTCTATGATTCTGCAGGGGAACGAGCTCATGTGTCACTCAACGTTGTCTTCGACGAAAACACCTTTTGGCAGTAGAATGATGTTGCGAGGCGGTCCAGACCCCAGAAAAATTTACGGTGAAGTACCTCATCACTGATCCAATAGAAGGAGGAGAGCAGCATGGGGCACTGTCACCACTGCCAGCAGCTACACCCGACACGCCTACGCCAACACCGACCTCAACTCCTACTATGCCCCTTGAACTAGTGGAGTTTGCAGCATTACGTACTGTAGGTTCGATGCTGGATGCCGATCACGATGATGGTTTGGCGGCTAGGTACCAGAGGATTGATGATCTACTAGGAGGAGGTGAGCCACCGGGATTGGCGGAGCACGAGCTCGAAGAAGATGTGGCGAACTGCATGGCATCAGTGCGGATGAATCGAACTCTTTCGCCGAAGCAGAGAATAACCCGTATTCGCTGAAGGCAATGCAGGAAGAGATGACATCCATCAATGAGAACAAAACGTGGAGTTTGGAGGATATGCTGTCGGGACACTGAGCCATAGGGCTCAAATAGGTGTTTAAAATGAAGCGTAACGAAGACGGAGAAGTTGTGAAGCACAAGACCCGTCTTTGTTGGAAATAAACTTAAATGAGAGAGAAAAAAAAGGCATACTTATTTTAGGAAAGGAGTAGTTTATGGGAAGAAAACTGTGATAGTTATGGCCATTTTTAGGTTTTAGAAAACCTATAAATTAATAGGTTTTCAATTGTAAAAAGCAGATAAAAAAGAGCAAGAGAAAAGCAAGAGCTAACAAAGTCTAATAGAAAAGGGTTTTTCAGAATTTCTTTGTCTACTTGTCTCTCCCCTCTCCACATCTCCTTCACAGCCTTGTGAGTGTTATTTTAACAAGTTAGTTTTAGAGCGAGCATTTATTTCTACAAATTGGAATAAGAGCGGATTGTTATTTTCTACAAATTGGTATCAGAGCGAATTTTATTTCAACAAATTGGTATCATAGACGATGGAGAACATAATGGGACAAATACCACTACCACGATTGACGGAGACGAACTACGAGAATTGGAGCATCCAAATGAAAGCTCTTCTCGGTTTGCAAGACGCATGGGAGGTGGTCGAAGAAGGTTTCGAAGAACCGAAGAATACCACGGGTTATACGGCGGCGCAAAGAAAGGAGCTAAAAGAATTACGGTCAAAGGATAAGGCAACATTATACATGCTGTTCTGGGCTATTGAAGAGTCAGGCTTTGAGAAGATTGAAAGGGCAACTACTTCAAAAGAAACGGCGGACACTCTAGAAAATGTGTTCAAAGGAACCGATCGAGTCAAGCAGGTGCGTCTCCAAACTCTGCATGGCGAGTTGGTGAGCATGAAGATGAAGGAGTCAAAAAATGTATTTGACTACTTCACACGTGTACAAACAGTGGCAAATCAGCTAAATCAAAACGGAGAAATGTTACCCGAGACACGGGTTGTGGAGAAAATCTTGAGGTCGTTAACAGACAACTTCGAGAATGTCGTATGTGCATAGAAGAGTCAAAGGACCTGACAAAGTTCACAGTTGATGAGCTTGCCGGTTCTCTCGAGGCACACGAGCAACGCAAGAAAAAGGAGGAGCCACTCAATCAAGCGCTTCAGACGAAGGCATCAATAAAGGATGAAAAGCACTCTACTCTAAAAATTTTTGAGGTAGAGGTTGTGGAAGTCACGGGAATGGTCGAGGTGGTCAAGGTAACAGTTATGAAAAAATCTATAATGAGAAGAGACTATCGAGCCAAGCTAATTAGCATGGAAGAGGACGCAGTCGAGGAAGAAGACGCCGATCAAACATTCAGTGCTATAAATATAAAAAATATGGTCATTATGCGAATGATTGTAACTCCGAAAAATGTTATAATTGTGGTTGAATGGGGCACGTTGCAAAAGCATGTCGAGCCGAAAAAAGGGTGGAAGGAACAACCAATATAGCCGTGGAAGACGTAACAGATGAAGGTCTTCTCTTGATGGCTCAAGATGAAGAAAACATCAATAACGACACTCTGTGGTACCTCGACTCAGGAGCAAGCAACCATATGTATGGTCGCGAGCTCCTATTCAAAGAAATGCAAAAGATTGAAGATGGTCATTTGTCATTTGGAGATGCGTTGAAGGTGGAGGTACGATACGCTTCTTGCAAAAGGATGGTGTGATGGGGTCAATCCAAGATGTCTATTACGTACCAGACCTCAAGACCAACATATTGAGTATGGGGCAACTCACAGAGAAAGGTTACTCAATTTCCTAAGGACTGTCTGCTACACCTGAAGGATAAGAAAGAGCATTTGGTTACTCAAGTTAAGATAGGAAAAAATCGAATGTACAAATTGAACTTAAGAAGCATACGAGAAAAGTATTTGAGAGTCGATTTAGAAGACAAGGCATCACTCTAGCATCTCCGCTTTGGTCACCTACATTATGGCGGCCTAAAGAAATTAGCGAAGAAGAATATGGTACATGGGCTACCAAACATGGATTTTGAAGGAAAATTTTGTGAAGAATGTGTGCTCAGCAAGCATGCGAGAACCTCAATTCAAAAGAAGGCTGAATTTTAGGCGAAACAACTTCTCGAGTTGATCTATACATATATATGTGGACTAATTAATCCCGAGTTCTTCAGCAAAAAGAGGTATTTTATTTCATTTTTCAATGATTAATCACTGAAAACTTGGGCTTACTTTCTGAAAGGAAAATTCAAGGCATTCGAGGTATTTAAAAAGTTCAAAGTAATGGTGGAGAAGGAAACTGGTAGACACATCAAAGCTGTATGATCCGGTAAAGGTGGCGAGTATACTTCGACGGCTTTCATGGAGTATTGCGAGGAGCAAGGCATAAGGAGATTTCTAACCACACCATACACTTCTCAGCAAAATGGTGTGGCCGAGAGAAAGAACCAGACCATTCTTGACATGGTTCGCTCAATGCTTAAGAGCAAAAGGAGGCCGAAGGAATTTTGGGCAGAAGCCGTGCAATGCGCCATCTACGTACAGAATCGATGTCCACATGCAAAGTTAGATGATCAAACACCACAAGAGGCTTGGAGCGGACAAAAGCCTACAATTTCTCATCTCAAGGTGTTCAGTAATGTGGCTTGTGCTCACATACTGGACCAATAAAGAACGAAGCTCGAAGACAAAAGCAAAAGATATATCTTTATTGGATATGATGAGAAGACAAAAGGATACAAACTACTTGACCCGATTAGCAAGATGGTGATAGTGAGTCGCGATGTGCGAGTAAATGAAGCAAGCGAATAAGACTGGAACAATTCGACGGAAGTCAATATCGAAGTTGGAGAACCCTCAGTCGCTGCACCAACAAGTCACCAACAGACACATAAATTTTCGATGATGAAGATGAACCACGACAACCCAAAATGCGAAGTTTGCGAGATTGGTATGACTCAACAGATGAGGTACACCTTTTATGTCTTCTAGCAGATGTTGAAAATATCAGCTTTGAAGAGGCGGTGCGAGACACGAAGTGGCAAACTGCTAGGGATGAGGAGATTAAAACTATCCATCGCAACAACACATGGGAAATGCCATAATTACCGGAAGGAAGTCAGCCCATAGGTGTGAAGTGGGTATTCAAGAAAAAGATGAAGGCTCAAGGTGAGATTGAGCGATACAAAAGTGTGACTTGTTGTGAAGGGATACAAGCAAAAGGCGGGAATCGACTATGACGAAATGTTTGCTCCTATCGCTAGAATGGAGACAATCTAATTGATCATTTCCCAAGCAGCCCAATTCAAATGGCAGATTTTTCAAATTGATGTCAAATCAACATTCTTGAATGGTGTGCTTGAAGAAGTATATCTCGAACAACCTCCCGGGTACGTGAAAATTTGAGAAGAGAAGAAGGTACTAAAACTAAAGAAGGCGCTTTACGAATGTTGATTTGTGATAACGGGTGCAAGCAATGTCCCCACGAACATTCACTTTATACAAAGAAGAGTGAAGGTAATGTGATATTTGTCTCTCTTTATGTCGATGATCTCATCTTCTCAGGCAACAATGATGAAATGATAGAAGAATTCAAAAGCACAATGACACGAGAATTTGAGATGACGAACTTGGGCTTGTTGAAATTTTTCCTCGGTTTGGAGGCTAAACAAGGAGAAACAGGTATTTTTATATCACAGGAGAAATATGCAAAGGAAATTTTGAAGAAGTACAAGATGAAAAATTGCAACCCGGTATCAACACCAATGGAACCAGGTGCAAAGCTCTCAAAGTACGATGAAGGAGAACAGGTAGATGCAAATAGGTACCGAAGCCTAGTGGGAAGTCTTCACTATCTTACATGCATAAGACCAGTTTTTTATTAAATGTCGGCATAATAAGCCGGTTCATGGAGGAGCCAATTTATTCACATTGGAAGGCGTTGAAGCGAGTCCTACGATATGTCCAAGAAACATTATCACTTAGGTTATTCTACTCACGAACAGAAGATTATAAGTTAGTTGGTTACTGTGACAGTGTAGGGTGCGAAGACATAGACGATCGGAAAAGTACATCGGGTTATGTATTCTTCATGGGCAACACAACTTTTACTTGGCTTTCAAAGAAACAACCGATCGTGACACTCTCGACGTGTGAAGCTGAATATGTAGCAGCATCTTGGTGTGTGTGCCACGCAATATGGCTTAGAAATTTGTTGAGTGAGATGGAGCTAAAGCAACGATGTGCAACTGCAATACAAGTTGACGACAAATCAGCAATTGAGTTGGCCAAAAACCCAGTAAAGCATGAAAGAAGCAAACACATTGACGTTTGATTTCATTTTATCCTAGATCATGTGAAGAAGGGAACGTGGAATTGCTGCATGTGACAAGTCAGGATCAAGTTGCGGACATTTTTACAAAATCGCTACCGAAAGTACTTCTCGACAAATACAAGAAGATGATTGGCATGACAGATGGTAAGAGCATTTAAGTTTATGGGGAGTTTTGTTGGAAATAAACTTAATGAGAGAGAGTAAAAAAAAAAAAAAAAAAAAAAAAAAAAAAAAAAATTGTTATTAATTTTGGTTTTTAAGTTCAATCTAAAAGCCATACATATTAGGAAAGAAGTAGTTTATGGGTTAGAAAAAGTGGGATAGTTATGACCATTTTTAGCCTTAGTAAAACTTATAAACACGCTCTACTTCTCATTATAATATGAGAGCAAAGAGTAAAAAGGGAGTATAACAAAAAGAGCATGAGCAAGAGTTAATACAGTGTAATAGAAAAGGGCTTTTTCAGAATTTCTTTGTCTCCTTGTCTCTCCCCTCTCGACATCTCCTTCACAGCCTCGTGAGTGTTATTTTAACAAGTTAATTTCAGAGAGAGCGTTTATTTCTACAAATTGGTATCAGAACCGATTGTCATTTTCTACAAATTGGTATCAGAGCGAATTTTATTTCAATAGTTTGGTGGTGATGGGCTACGTCGAGAAGAAAGGGATTGACTTTGAAGAGGTGTTTGCGCCGGTGGCAAGGTTGGAATCTGTCCGCCTGTTGCTGGCGATCGAGGCACATCATTCTTGGGAGGTCCACCACATGGACGTAAAGTCTGCTTTCCTCAACGTCGAGTTGAAGGAGACGTCTACGTCCGAAACAACCTGGCTTCCTCGACAACGACAATCCCAGTAAGATACTACGCGTAGCACAACAGTACCCTATTGTCGTTGAAGTTCAAGCGTTATGCCTCTGAGCATGGCATGTACACTCGCGGCCACGACGAGCAGCGACTGATCGTGGGAGTGTACGTCGACGACTTCATGATCACTGGAGAGGACATGGAAGTTCTTGGAAGATTCAGGAGGGAGATGTCAAAGATCTTCAAGAGGAGCGATCTTGGCATGCTCAGCTACTATCTCGACATCGAAGTACCGCAAAGCACTACCGGCATCACCATATGTCAAGGTGCGTACGCGAAGAAGCTGTTGGACACAACTGGGCTAGTGAACAGTAACCCTACAAGGACACCAATGGAGGCTCAGCTCTAGTTAAGGAAGGCCGGCACTATGCCGAAAGTTGACGCCACCAATTACCGCAACATTGTCGGGAGTTTGCGCTATATGGTAAACACACGCCCTGACCTCGCCTATTTCGTTGGATACATGAGTAGGTTTATGGAAGCACCTAGGGAGGAGTATCTCGTGGCTGTCAAGCGCATCGTGCGCTATGTGGCCAGAACTTGAGGCTAGGGTGTGAGATACTGTGCAGGGAGAGGAAAGAAGAAGCTTGAGCTAGTTGGCTACAGTGATAGTGACATGGTCGGTGACGTTGATGATCGTAAGAGCACTAGCGAGATGATTTACTTCGTCTCAAGTGACTTGATTTGCTGGGAGTCAACTAAACAAAAGGCAGTTGCTCTGTTTTCTTGCGAAGCATACATCGCCGCTTCGACGGTGGCCACATAGGGGCAAGCCCATAGAGATCAGAAGAGAAGGCGATCCACCAATGCTATACGTGGACAACAAAGCTAAGATCTCCCTGATTTCAAATCTATTTTTGCACGACTGGAGCAAGTCCATATAGATAAGGTTCCATTACATTTGGGAGTGTGCAAATCGGGGGCTTATCAAGATTGACTTCATTTGAACAGAGGAACAGCTTGGAGACATCTTCACTAAGTCTCTAGCACGGATAAAATTTGAGGAACTTCGCTCAAAAATTGGAGTTCAAATAATAAGATGATATAGCACAGGTTTTAGGAGAACATTGTTAGATAAAAGCATGTTTTCTTTATTTAGTTTATTCAAGTTTTTTCTTAAAATCTTTTTTTTTTTTTTTTTTTTTTTTTTGACAATTTACCACATACCCATACATGGTACCATATTTTTTTCTCGTCATTTGGGCATGTTTAGGTGCAAGTTTAGTTAGCCATTGGGCCATTTTTAGAATGTAAGTCTGTCTTAAATACTCCAATCTAATTAGAAACATCAGAACAAGTGTTTAAACAACACAAAACTCAAAAACTTTTGTTCCCTTGCTTGTTCTATTATTTTCTTGTGCTTTATGTTTTTTTCCCTTCTTCCAACAATTTCTTCCTAGACGATGAAAAAACATCATAATCAAACATGTTTTCAATTAGAACTCTTATTACATATACTGTTTGTACTAGTACTCCGACAGTCGTAGCTTTAATTGCAAGGGATAAAGTGAAGGGTGGGCAAGTGTCCATTTCTAGACAAACCCTAGATGATTGGTTAGTCGATAATCATGCCAACATAGACAATCACGGAAAAGAAGTGGTATTTTTGCCATCATCATGAACAAACTTCAAGTTCTGTTGTAATAAACTTAAATGATGAAGGGTAGTTTCTATTTTTTAGTTAATTTTAGTGGGTTTTAAAGTAGTTTCTATTATTTAGTTAATTTTAGTGGGTTTTAAATTTCAGTCAATCAAAAGGCAAAAAAGAAATGAAAGACAAAGATTTATTTTAGTAACCATGGGTAATGGGTTAGAAAATGGTGGCACTCTAGTGGCAATATTTAGCGTCTAGAAAGCCTATAAATTAGTTTGTTTTTAATTGTAGAGGTTGAGCAAAAGAAAATAGTGAGTTAAAGAGGACAGAAATAGAAAAAGGTTTTTTCAATATTCTTTGTCTCCTTGTCTCTCCCCTCTCGACATCTCCTTCACAAGTACGCGAGTAGTACTTTAGCAAAGCGTATCGAAGCGTTCGATTATTAGTGAGTGTGAGATTACTTCACAGATTCGTGAACGTTATTTTAACAAATTGTTATCAAGGCCGATGGCGATTATGATGGGTCAAGTACCACTACCGCGATTAACGAAGACGAACTACGAGAATTGGAGCATCCAAATGAAAGCACTTTTCGGTTCTCAAGAAACATGGGAGATGATCGAAGAAGATTTTGAAGAACTAAAGGATACCACGGGTTATACGGCGGCGCAAGACAAGGCGTTAAAAGAATTGCGATCAAAGGATAAGGCAGCATTATACATGTTGTTCCAGGCTGTTGACAAGTCAGGCTTTGAGAAGATTGCAAGGGCAACTACTTCAAAAGAAGCGTGAAATATGTTCAAAGGAACCGACCTAGTCAAGTAAGTGTGTTTCCAAACTCTACGTGGCGAGCTGGAGAGCATGAAGATGAAGGAGTCAGAAAATGTATCTGACTATATTTCGCGCGTACAAACCGTGACAAATCAACTAAATCGAAACGGAAAAATGTTACTTGAGATGCGGGTTGTGGAGAAGATCTTGAGGTCGTTAACCGACAACTTCGAGAATGTTGAGAATGTTGTATGTGTGATAGAAGAGTCAAAGGACCTAGCAAAGTTCACAATCGATGAGCTCACCGGTTCTATCGAGGCACACGAGCAATGTAAGAAGAAGGAGGAGATACTCGATCAAGCACTTCAAACCAAAGAATCAATAAAGGATGAAAAGGTACCATACTCCCAAAATATTCAAGGTAGAGGTCGAGGAAGTCGCGGGAATGGTCAAGATGGTCAAGACAGTAGAAATGAAGAAAATTATAAGGATAAGAGTTGTCGAGCGAAGCAAATTGGCGTGGAAGAGGATGCAATCAAGGACGCGGTCAAGGATATAATTCCAACCTCTAATGTTATAAATGTCAAAAATATGGCCACTATGTGAATAATTGTAACTTCGACAAATGTTACAATTGTGGCAAAATGAGTCATCTTGTAAGAGATTGTCTAGGTGAGGAAAAGGTGGAAGAAACAATTAACCTAGCCTTGGATGACGCAACAAACGGAGGCATTCTCTTGATGGCCCAAAATGAAAAGCTGAAAACAAAAGAACACGGTGGCGCGAAAGACGATGGCGATAGTCGTGAGGCAGTGGAAACTATTGAAAATGAGGTGATACGCAGCGGATTTGATGGAATCTTGATAGCGGAGACAAGAAAATCGAAAAAGGATGAACAACCGGATAAGAGAGCCCGAGCTAGAAGAGAGAGAGCTCTAGTGGCGGGAAAGGCAATTTGAGGAAGAAAGAAGAAAAAGGATGAGGATGGAAGAGAAGATGAAAGAAGAAAAGAAAGATTTAGAAATGAAGATTGAAAGGTTAAAGAAGGAAGTGGCTGATCTCAGTTAAAGTTATTTCTATCTCAAACAGGAGAAGGAAGAGAATGTTAAGGAAATGTCTGAGCTTGTGAAGAAATTGAAGGTGTGGAGAAAGAGAATGGCTTGTTAATGGAGATTGATGTTCTAGTGAACGAGCTAGTGAAGAAGGAGAAAGATATAGAGATACTAACTCAACAGAGAGACTCACTCAACGAGAACCTTAATCGGGTCCAACAGGAGGCATTGAATTTACGACACACGATTGAGATAATCACTCGTGATACAGCCGAAATGGAGGAAGCAAAAATGGAAGTTGAAAATGTCATTGTGAACTTGCGAAAGGAATTGAGTAAACTGAAAGAAGCTATGACATGTGAGTCGAACGTGATTGAGAACGGGAGAAATGAGGAGCTAGTATCTCAAATGGGTTGTTCTCGAGAAGCTTCAAATGAAGTCCCGTCATAAAAGAACAAGCTTAGTTTGCGGCTCGAAACAACGAGAGAAAATTGAAGAAACCATGACTGAGCTCGAGAAAACGAAGATGACATTGGTGGAATTTCTATTTTTTAGTTAATTTTGGTGGGTTTTAAAGTTGAGTGGCAGATGAAAAGGTGAAAAAAAAAATGAAAAGCCAAGATTTATTTTAGGAAGAGTGAATTTATGGGTTAGAGAATGGTGGCGATGACCATATTTAGGTTTTAGAAAGCCTATAAATTAGTTTGTTTTTTTTAAAGTAAAAGCAGAGCAAAGAGAAAAGAAAAAGGTTTTCAGTATTCTTTGTGTCCTTGTCTCTCACCTCTTGACATCTCCTTCAAAAGTATGCAAGTATTACTTTAGCAACGCGTATCAGAGCTTTCGATTGTTAGTGAGTGTGAGATTACTTCACAAATTCGTGAGTGTTATTTTAACAAATTGGTATCAAAGCGAGTGTTATTTTAACAAGTTCAAGGGTGTTTGTATGAGAGTTATCACAATGTAGTGTCCATGATAAAAGTAAAGAGATTAATTCAACATGGAGCTTGGGTATATTGGCCAACGCTTGGGTATAAAGAGGGAAGAAAGTCTTGATAGCGGTGTCGGTGATGAATGAGTTCACTGATGTGTTTTCATAGGATTTACTAAGAGTACCTCTATTTCGAGTTGTAGATTTCTGCAAAAAGCTTGAACGGGTACCATTCTTATCTCAGAGGTACAATTGTAAGACTTGCTAGATAAGGGCTTCATTGGCCACTGTGTGTCTGCTTGGGGTGCATCGTGTTATTTGTTTAGAAGAAGGATGGATCAATACGTTTATGCATCAATCACAGAGAAGTAAATAAGAGAATAGTTAAGAACAAATACTCTCTTCTCCGTATAGTGGATCTATTTGACCAACTTAGGAAAGTAATAGTGTTTTCTAATATTGATCTTCGATCACACTACCATCAGATTAAGATCAGAGAGGAGAAAGTGCCAAAACAATGTTCAGAATGATATATTGTCACTATCAGTTTGTGGTCATGTCGTTTGAACTCACCAATGCTCCTGCAATATTTTATGTTGTTAATGAATCGAGTATTTAAGGAGTGTTTAGACATGTTTGTTTTCGTGTTCATAGACGACATCCTAGTGCATTAAACAACAGATTAAGAACCCAAGTTATATCTAAATGTGAATTCTGGCTACAAAAAGTCAAAGGATGGGGTTTCAGTGGACTCCGTAAATGTAGAAGCAGTTACCAAGTGGGCTTTCCTGACTACAGCCATCGAGGTACACTGTTTTCTGAGGCTAGCAAGATATTACCATCATTTCATGTAGAATTTGCTAAGATAGCCTTGCCGCTCATGTAGTTGACCCAGAAGGGTGTCTCATTTGTGTGGATTGAGGCTTGCAAAGTGAGCTTTCAAGATTCGAAGCATGGGTTAGTGTCGACCCTAGTGCTGACAATTCTAAAAGGTTTAGGAGGCTATGCGGTTTACAGTAACCCTTTAAGAAAGGGTTGGGATGTGTGTTTATGCAGCTTGGGAAGATCATCGCCTATGCATCCCGTTAGGGGAAGGGTTATGAGCAAAATTACCCAACTCATGACCTGGAATTGGGTGGGGTGATTTTTGTATTGAAGATTTAGTGGCACTATTTATATGAGGAAAAGACTCAGATTTACACCAACCACAAGAGTTTGAGCTACTTTTTCGTCCAGAAGGAATTGAAAATGAGAAATCAGAACATGAGACATTAAAGGTGACCGTTGATGGTAAAAAATTATGACATAGACATTTAATACCACCTTGGAAAGACGAACATAGTTGTCGATGCCTTAAGTCGTTAATACTAGAATGGGAAGATGAGATGGAGGATAAACACCCGAATTGTTTCATAACCCACTCTCCTCTTTTCCCCTGCCACTATGAACGTAAATCCAACTTCCCCTTTAACAAAACAAAATCCTTCACGATAAGACATCTCCCTCAGAACCGATTAGTCGCTTTGGATATTACATTAGTTCAACCTATAGATTGCGAGGGAAGAATCGACGTTGGAAGGAAGTTAGCTATTAGTTATCTTAAAACATTAAACAGCATACTTAGCTATTAGTGTTAGAAATTTAACGGGTAAGAATATACCGAAATTGCTAAAACAAATCGACTAAGGTCAAACAGTAAGAAATCGCAAAACAAAAGCTCTTTGAGGAAAAAAAAAATGCATTGGATCCAAGTCCGAGATCGAAACCGAGCCAAAATACTACCCCTTAAGTTTTGGAATGGTGGTAATGTATTTATGAGATTTTTGAATATATGACGCTCTTGTCTTTAATGAGTCGTCTTAGCATCTGCTTGTGCAATGGTCACAATGAAAAGGTACTGCTAGCTGTTATGAGAGATCATCTTCATGTTTTTATCGTATTTCCGCCCTATTAAAAATTGAGTTTGCAAATTTCACACTTTTTTCTTTAAAAATGATATCATCATATATTTAATTCTAAAATAGCTAAATTTAAAAATTTAGAGCGTTACATGTTAAAACTGTCGTTAATATTTCTATATATTTATCGGTTTAACATAGACCTAAGAAATGAATCAACATTTTCACTATAATATAAAATAATTTACAAAAAAAAAAAAAACTAATGTGAATATAATATAAACAATAAGTATTTTGATTTATTATATATATATATATATATATATCTTTGGATAATACTATTAAATTTCAAATTGATAATTGTTCGCTCATTGCTTAGGTGCTAAGATACATGTCAAAATTAATGCATTTTAAAAAAAATAATATTTATTCTTTATTTAAGTTATATTATTTTATTCCTATATTTAATAAATTATTTGAATCTCGATCAATGATTTTTGTTCCATTTTTCTCATCACTTCTAAACGTTGACTTCAAACTTCAATACTTATTTAATTATAATTGTTAACATTTATTTATAAAATTGTTTAATAAATCAATTAATTTTTCTCAAAGTTGAAACCTATAAAAGAATTTTTTTTTATTTTATTTTATATTTCATTAAAAAAATTGAATTAGGTCCACTTTAAAAATCATTTAATCTTTTTGTTCCATTTTTAAAAATTAAGTTTATGAATTCTATACGTTTCTTTCTTTTATTACTTATATTTTATAAATAATATATTTTTAAAATTGAAATCAAGTTTTAACTTAAGAAAAAAAAAACATGCAAAGAAATTATAAAAAGGTAAAGAAATTATAAATAAATTAAGTTTGACTTAACGGTAATATGTCGGGATTAGTATAATAATAGGAGATGTGCTGGAATCAAAGAGACAATATTGACTTTCATTAAAAAGATTATATTATAATTTAAAACGTTTTTTTTAATACAATTAAATTCTTGTTACTTTCAATATTAGATTATATATGAAAGAAGAAGAAGAAATGGGAGCACATTTATTGTTAGTGATTAAGTTATTTATTTAATTTAGTTTGATTTTGCTATTTATTTATTGTTTTTAATGGTTTGATTTTATTTTAATTTTTAATTTTATTGTTATTTAATTAATTTACGGATAGAATATAATAATATTTGTGAAAACGTGATATTTTGTGTGTACATATAATAGTTATTAATAATTCAACTAAATTAGTTTCTTAATTTCAATTATTTCGTATTAAAAATTAGTTTAAATAATTTATTAATTTTGTGGATAAGTTAATGAATTTAAATCATTAATTTAACACTTTCTTCTTTTTGGAATATTATATTACTTTTCCCAAAGAAAATATTAAATAGTCTGTTTATAAAAGTAAGAAAATCAAGCTTTGGTATTTAGCTATGACGTAGTATTACCTATTTTAAATTTCTTTTTATAAAATATTCTTTTAATTTCCAATAATTTGTTTTATTTATTTCAATAAACTAGAACATTAAAATAATTCTATTTTGTCTTCATTATTTGCTTCTTTGTTTGAGAAATGTAATACTATCTTTTTTTTCTTTTTTTTTTCAAACTCATTATTATATTCTCTTCTTTTTTTCATAGAATATTAGAGGAAATCTATATAAATAAATTCTATCCATATCGGGGGAGTTCTTCGTCTTCTATTTCAATTTTTATCTTTGCAAAATTCTTCATTTATTTTTATAGGGATTGGAAGAAGCTTTTCGGTTAGTAATTTATGAGGATCAAATTCTTCCTAAGCAATTTTTTTCATCTTTTTATGTATATATATTTTTAAAAGTTATTCATTACGAAGAATTTTATAATAGATAATTGTGAGATCCAACCTCGGTTGGGAGGAGTGAAATATCCTTTATAAGGGTGTAGAAACCTCTCTCTAACAAACGCTTTTTAAAACTTTGAGAGAAAGTCCGAAAGGGAAAGTCTAAAGAGAACAATATCTGCTAGCGGTGTGCTTCGGCCGTTACAAATGATATTAGAGTCAAACATTGGGCAATGTGCCAACGAGGAGGTTGTTTTTCGAAGGGGGATAGACACAAGGCAGTGTGCCAGTAAGGACACCAAGCCCTAAAGGGGGTGAATTGTGAGATCCCACATCGATTGGGGAGGAGAACGAAACACTCTTTATAAGGGTATGGAAACCTCTCCTTAGAAGACGTGTTTTAAAAACCTTGAGGAAAATCTCGAAGACCACAATTTTGCAATAATTTTCATTTTTTAAATAAGTTCTATTAAAAAATGGAAAGTATACTAATAAACAAAAATGTCAATAGTCATTTAGTATTCGAGAGTTATTTGATAGCATTATTAGAATTTGTCTCCGACCCCATTTAGCTCACGATGAAATATCTTTTCCTACTCCCTCTTCTATTTCCTATTCAAACGAGATTCCTCACTTCAGAATGAATTAAAAGAATTTCTTTAGCTGAGTCGGGACAAGCTATGAATCGAAAAGACATTAAACCAACCCATCGAGAGGAGATATGAATCTCAAAGCTGAATGTGGTAGTTGGGAGTACGAGGTTTTGGAAAGAAAAAGGAATTGACATATTACATATTTAAGGAATGAATTAATGGGATATTGAAAAGACCAAACATAGGAAATTAAAGAAGAATTGGTTTTTTGTTGGGATTAAGGTCGATTTAAACTATGACGTTACACCTTCATAGTTGTTCGCAATTATTTTGGAGTTGGATACATTGTTTTTTCCAGAAGGAAACAAAGGATGTTACATAAACTGTCTTCATCCAATTGATAATTCCTATGATTAAGAATCATTCATTATTCTAATCATATGTCTTTTTATTAAACTCAATGATTGTAGCATTTGAACAAACTTATGAATGAATATTATTCTTCTTTGGTTAGATGCTTTTATTCATTCAACAATTATGCTCATTTTCAGTCCTTTTGATCCCATCTATTGCCTACATTCCAAAAATTATATATATATACAAATTAGGATTAGGTTATAGGTTTGGACATAGAATTTAATTTGATTAGATGTGTGACGAGCAATGATTTGGAATGACGTAGACCAAAAGTGTTACGGATGAAATTATTTGATATCGCTATTAAAATATATTTTGTATAGAATTTTTGTCCAATCTTATCCTTAGTTCATATAATTAATTTCTTTTTAGTTCAATAATATGTTAAAAGTGAAAATTTTAAATTTTAACGTTTTGGCGGATGATGTATGCATTGAGTAAAGATTGAATTCTTATCTTTGATAATTTTTGCTCGGGGAGGTGGTCGAGACTTTTTTTTTCTTCTTAAAATCAGAGGATGAGCAGCTGTATATGGGTGATGAGCTTGAGGGTCGATGTCTCAAGAGGCGAAGGAGTCTCAATGAGGTTTGAAACTTTATAGAATCGAGAATTTACAATCACTATTCGTCTCCGAGTACTTTTCTTCCTTCATAACCTAATTTTAAACATGTTTTTATATATTTTGAAAACTAAAAAAAGAAATAGTTTTTGAACGGTTTAAATATTTTAAATCTAAATTTTCTTCTTTGTACAACTTTGTGGAAGTGTCTTTGATGTTTTTGATACATCATCGAGTATATTAGGATGTCGTCTATGAACACGATGAAAAACTTGTCGAGACACTCTTTAAATAGTTGGTTCGTTGCTCTATGAATATCATAACTCTGAGTATACTAAATTCTCGCAATCCACGCAGCGACTCCCTTTGCAACCCCCACGGATCACCAGACGATTTCTCATACTTCTGCCAATGTTCTCTGACACCCCTCGAGCACTAGTAAGAGAGAAAGCTAGACGAAAAACAAAAGAGAGAGGAATTTGATGATGTTTTCGGACGAAATTCAAAAGTCGCTAACATTTAAACGAAATAATCAAATATGGCGTCAAAACACTCGATTCATGTCATGAAAGAGATTATCGACCATCATACGTCCACCTAAGGCACACTTCATACCTCGTAGTCGTTCGTTGTTGTCGGAAAAGAGATTGTAAGTTCGAGTTTTTGAAAGCCTTGTAGATTCTACAACCAACACATATTTACTCTCAAGTCCACTCTACTTTAGTGTAAGAGATGTCGTACATTATATGATAATAAACATAGAACTCAGTCAACATTAGTATAGTCAAGGTGACAAATTCAAATACAATTTACATTTGATAAAGACTAGACATCAACAACATATTTAATCATTGACGTTTACCTTACTTCTTTTGGTATCTTACCCATCACATACCTAACGGCAATGGAGCATAACGGTGGGACCATAAAACATGTTAAGCCTACTTCGCAGGCTAGTCTAAAAAATGTATAACCTAGAGCTCTAATACCAACTGTAACGACTTTATTTTTCTACTGAGCCGCTACCATATGTATGACGTGATCTTTTTATGCGAAAATATTCCTTTAAAATGATTCATAAAACGATGACATGGACTTAAATGTTCACATTAAAGCCTTAAAACGAAACAACAAAAAATAATCAATGCGAAAATATAAATAATTCAAAGAAAATATTAAAATGATGCTCCAATCTGCAAAGTAATTAAAATGCAACTATCCTAACACTAGTTCTATGGTTTTCAATGGGACGTTGTCGTCATTTGTACAGGCATACCTTGCATTTACTTGAGATATAACAATAGCATGAGGTTGTGTGTCATATAGTTGAGATAACCTATCCAAGTTGAGGTAGTGGACTACGTGATCGAGCTGACCAAGAGTTGGCTTCTCTTAGCGGAGGAGGTGTCCTATGCCATGGTCGAACTTACCTATCCTAGTAGAGGTGGTAGGTTCCATGAATCGAGCTAGTTTGTTTTAGTTGAGTTATAAGAAAGATACTTAGCTAGTTTGTGTTCGATACCATGCTCATGCTTCCTCACTCTCTAATCCATCCATCATATCTCTTTCTCTACCATTCCCTCTCCTTGTTTTATTTTCTATGTTTTTCTCAATATAATTCTTTCTTATTCCTAAATTAAAGAAAGATAACCAAGTAAAACAAATCCCTTTTCTTTCATGACCCCAAATTGAGTACTTATATTATTTGAGATGGTTAGGTTATAAAATCGAACCACATTAAACACGCGATGTTGTCTCTCTATATTATATGTTTTTCCCACTATATCATTACTATCATTGTAACCGTCCAAGCCCACCGCTAGCAGATATTGTCTTTTTTGGGCTTTCCCTTTCAGGGTTCTTCTCAGTGTTTTTAAAACACATCTGGCAATGGAGGTTTTCATACCCTTATAAAAAATGACTTGTTCTTCTCCTTGGGAGATTTCACAATTCACCCCTCTTTAGGGCCCGCTTACCTTGCTGGCACTCATTTCCTTCTCTGATCGATGTGGGATCTTAAAATTTATTTCCACAAGCTCAGTCTTCTTGTTGACACTCGTTTCTCTCTCCAATCGATGTGCAATTTCACAATACTCTCTTAATTTAATAGATTGAAATAAAAATAGAGAAACAATATTGTTGAAATGATGTTAATCCAAATGGGTAGTGGTGAGAGAGATTTTAGAAAGAAATGGAGTGTGACATGTGAGAATTCCATAAAAGAAAAAAAAAAAAAAGAAAGGAAGATATTCTTAATTGCTTAAAGTTCATCAAATAATTGAAGGTCAAGTTGAAAGAAAAATATGTTTCAAATTCAGCCAAGTGTCCAAATGGATGAAACACAAAATTATGCAGTTGGCTTTTGAAGATTGGGAAACTTCAAATATATTTAAATTTTAGTTCCTTTTTCTTTTTGACCATAAAGTAAGCCAAGTTAGAGTAATATTACAATCCCAACTTGCTAACAATGTCAAATAACAATCCCATTAACAAATGCCCTTCAAATTTCTTGATCTTTGGAAACCCCTATCGAGAAAGGTCAGTTTCGATTTTGTTAATATTATCCAAGATCGAATGAAGGACCGTTTTTTGTTTTAGCTTGATCCCTATAATTATATAACTTGAAATCTGTGTTACTCGTACAACATTACTAGGGATATCTATTTTTCTTACATAGATAGTACGTTTTCTTTTGAAGTCAACTGATTACTACCTTTGTCTATCACATTTAAGAAGAAAACCCCATTAAAATTTAACGTTAGTAGAAGGTTTTAATAAAGTTAAGGAAGGAAAGATGGGAAGAAAGGAAATGAGGGTGGAAAAGGGGTAGAAAACATAGGATTCTAGAATAAAAAGGAGGATTTAGATAATAATAATAATAAGGTTTGGGAGGGTAAGTGGAGAAGGGGGTCCGACCACAAAAAAACCAGGTACAGATAGAGTGCAAAGCTTGTCGTCATACTTGTTTCCATCCAAGAAGGACCATGTCCTAAAATGGCTCAAACAAGAAAATCTAACATCTTTGATGCTCTAACCCCACCACCACCCACCCCCTTTTTTCTATTCTTTTCTTCTTTCTTTTCACTTTCCCTTTTATTTTTTCCCATAAATCTAGATTTCCAAATCAACAATTATTCTTCCCCATCTCTTTTCTTTTTCAATTAAAAATTTTATTCTAAATTTAAGTCCACCCCTAGTAGTACATATTGTATGTTTTAGTTCATTACGAATGGTATTAAAGCCCGTAACCAAATAGTGCGAGGCAATAGTCAAAGTATCATAACTTTTTTATAAAATAAGTATCAAAACTTGTAATTTAAAAAGAATTAGATGTAAGAAAGAAAGGGTAATTTGGTCTTAATTGTCAAATTTATTTGGTGAAAGGTCTCGAGTCATGAACACAAAACACAGGTGCTTAAGAGATTAAGATGTCTCGTTTTCTCGATTTTGATTGGCCCCACCATATTTATAATCATAATTAAAACAACTTTGAATTGTTTTTAAATTATTTGTCCATGTGGACACCCATTTTGTAGTTATAATATTATCCCTTCAAATATCAAAATAAAGAGAAATTGCATTAAGTCAAATTCCATTCATATTTACATGAAAACAAAAAAATAAAAAACAAGAGGGAAATAAGAGCTTTGATGATATAACTGTCGTAGTAAAATGTACGAGGAACACAGTCCTACAACCCAAACATCATTTGGTGGGGGTTTTTTTTTCTTTTTTTCTTTTTTTTTGGCTTTTTAAACCCTCCCATATTTATATTTATATATTTATATATTATATAGTATATTTCTTTAATATTAATATATATATAGATATATATTTTATTAATTTAAAAGCTTGAATTACGCCTTGGGCATAGTTTAACGGTGAGTGGATTGGCCATCTCGCAAGAGAGCTTGAGAACTTCAGAGAAGTCGACGGCGTCGTTTTGGTTCGGTGAAGGCAACCATTTAAACTCGTGTAAAAGTGTAGCCACCCAGAAGATGACAGTTGTCCAAGCAAGAGCCTTTCCGGGGCAAGTCCTCCGACCCGACCCGAATGGAGCGAGCCGTAGATCTGAACCCATAACTGAAAACTCCACGTCAGCGCCACCAGACACAAACCTCTCGGGTTTAAATTCAAGTGGGTCTGACCAGACCTGTGGGTCTCGTGCTATCGACCACATGTTAACCATGGCAGTGGTGCCCTTAGGCACGTGGTGACCGTCTATGGTTGTGTCAGTGATGGCTAAGCGAGCCCAGGATAAAAGTGGGCCCGGTGGGTGTAACCTTAGAACTTCTTTAACCACCGCGGTTAGATAAACCAGGGACGGAATGTCGGATTCCACCACGGCACGTGATCTCCCAACCACCGTGTCTAGTTCCGATTGAACCTTTTCTTGCACCTCCGTGTGAACAACCATCCTGGCGAGAATCCATTCCATTAATACCGCCGTCGTGTCCGTACCCCTAAATATCATTTCCTTTACATCCAAAAAAAAGAAATTAATGTTTAGAAAATAATTTTTTTTTAAAAAAATGTGTTTTTAATTTAATTTCGATTTTCATTAATTACCCAAAGAACGGCTATGATGTCGGAGTCAGAGAGATTGTCAGATTGTTGAAGAGAGAGAAGAACGTCGACGAAATCCGTGATTTGATCGGAGGTTGAATTGGACCGGTGTTCAGCGATGATCCGGCCGACGAGGCGGTTCACTTGGGGGACCAATTGGGAGCATCTGAACCGGATTCTCTGTGGGTCGAAATCGGCTAAGAAGGGGAGATGGTCGGACCAGTTGAGAAGGCCCAATAAATCGTAGCCTTCGGCAACAAGGGTTTGGAGTTGTTCGGCTTCGTTATTGGAGTCGGTGAGGGTATAAAAGCGGCCGAAGACGGAGGCCATCATGCTATTTAAAGAGGCTCGTTTGAGCGTGTCGCGGACGCGGTGGGGGGAGGTGGTGGTGGAAGAGAAGATTGCGAGCATTTGGGAAGCGATATGGCGGCGGTGTGACTCAGAGGATTTGATTTGTTTAGGGGAGAAGAGATGGTGGGAAGCGATACGGCGGAGGGTCCGCCAGTAGAGCCCATAAGGGGCGAAACCAATGGCGCGATTGAACATCAAAGAGTAAGCAGATTCCTTAATCGGACGGTCAGCAAAGACGGAGCTGTTAAGGATCTCTTTAGCGACGTCGGGATGAGAAGTGACAATGACGCGAGTGTAGGCGAGTGAGAAAGCCATGAGACGGGTAGCTCCTAGGGATTTGGCGATGGCGGCGATTCGCTGGTGGGCCAGACCCATCATCAAGGTCATGCTCCCGATGAGTGGGAGGCCTCTTGGGCCAGGGATGACGGCGGCGGTGCGGCGGTAGTATCCGTGGGAGCCCCAAGCAGGGCCGCCAGGATGGGCCCAGTGGAAAATGGAAAGGAGAAAGCAAATAAGAAGAAGAAAGAGGAGTGAGCAAAGGAGGGTGTCTTTGGTGAGAGAGGAGCATTTGGAAGCCAACGCGAAGACCCAAAGGCTTTCAATTTGGGTACTCAACGACATGGTTCACTTCCTTGTCGCACCCTTTTCTTTCTTACGAGTTTAAACACAGAATAAGAAAGGGCGTTGGCTTTTTGGGTTTGAGGGCAAACAAGGTTGGTAATGGGTTTATATAGGGGGAGAACAAACCCTTTAGTGGACCAAATATAATTTTAAAACTGCCCAACAAAAAAATTAAATAAAATTATATAATTACAAACAAATTCAATTCCATTCCCTCCATTAATACAAATATTCCTAAACTTTATACTTTCTATTAAAATTTTTTTTTTTTTTTTTTTTATTTTAAGGATATTTTTAAACGGTACCATAGAAACTTTTGAAAATTTAAAACTATTTTTATCCAAAGTAAAAATATTTTTTTTATTAATTTAGTCTATTTTAAAATTATTTTAATAAAACATTTTGCGAAAACAATGGTTTTTTTATTATTATTATTATTATTTAATAATATAAATGCAGCCCACTTGCAAGTTCCATAGCATGACGACATATAAGAAAGTAAATTTCCGACAAGAGCGGTTGATACACACGCTCTCACGTGCCTACAGCCTTTGACGTGGACTACGTTGGATGCTGGAATTTTTATTTTTCCCAACCTACCCCTTTACAATTACCTTAAAGTTACTTATGATTTATTTTTTATTATTTTTTTATTTTGGGTATAATTAATAATCTTAGTTGCGATTCTATGTTGGTCAATTTGCAAATTTTGACTTTCACTTTTTTTGTCAGTATATTGTTAAACTTAAAGTTTGTTTTTCTTTTTTTAATTTTACTCGCCACAACTCATCATTAATATCAAAGATAAACGTTAAATATTCGACCAACAAAATATTAATCCACAAATTGAACCAAATCTTCCATTTTTCAAAAATTCAAAATAATTCAAACCGTAAAAACATATTTAACCCCGCCTAACTTTTATTATGGTTGAATAGTTTAGATGGGTAAGTTATTGGATCATATAAATACTCCTAAAGTATATATTAAAACGTTAAATTATAAAATTACTCTTGAATATATATTATAGTTTCAATTTAGAAAGCATAAAATAGTTTTAATTAAAAAATAAAATTTAGTATGATCAATCTATGTGTATATGTTTGAGTTGGGATCGATTTCAATGTTTTTAAAAACAATTAATAGTATAGAATCATAACAAAATTATAGTAATAAGTTTTTATTTGGTTTAGGATTCTTTTATTTTTAATAAAAAAAAATATATGGTTAATTTTATTTTGGATTGGGATCTCGAGTTGTTTTTTTATTATTATTTAAAAAAAAATTCTATTTTGTTAGGTTTATTGTTTTTTAACATAAATGTATAATTTTTCACAAAATATATTGTGAAGGGGGCCCAATTAAATGCATGGAACACTCATTTTAAATTCTAAAAAACAAATTAGTCTTCAAATTGTCAAAACTAAAATAAAATATAATAGAAGGGAGAAACCCCTCTAATTTCTAATACTATTTCATTCCTTTCTTTTGTTTCGGGTATAAATTAATAAAAATACTCTTAAATTTTGAATAATAAACTGACGAATAATATTTTTGAATGAATATATAAAATTATAAGATATATTTATTAAAAGGGAGTGAAATTGATATTTTATTTGCATAAAAATCTGGAAAAGATTGAGGAGTTGACATTTATGAGGTTGCCAACAACGTATTTTTTACTATAAAATAATTTTGTATGTTTGGTAAATTATGGAGAAAGTGGTGAGGAAATTTTGTTGAATTCTTCAAAACCTAACCATCTTGACTTACGAAGCAACCAAGCAATAACGTATTAATCAATAACAACACTCAATTGCCTCACACTTTCATGAAAACTATATTCAATTTTTTTTAAAATAATGCAACACTCTTCTTCCTTCAACCTTCCTTACTATATTATAAAATGTTTCAAATTTAGAAATTTTGGTTCATAAATAATATATTAGGATGGGTGCCTTATGTACTTATCACCGTACAAAACTCGTAATGAGAGACACTCCAACGATGCATGGTAGATAAGCATAGGATTAAGTTTCAGACTTGTGATTCTGATTAAGATGCGTCGTAGAAAATCATGTCTTATTGTGGAGTGAATAAACGAGAAAAGTCATGTTCAAGTAACTTAAGAATTTATAACATATTGATCAAGTTTAAGTGTTTTATTTTGATAGCTTTAAGTGGTGTGTTAGCAAGGACGTTAAGTTTTGAATGGGGTGGATTACGGGGTTCCATATCGATTGGAGAGGAGAACGAATGCTAGCAAGGACGTTGGGCCTTGAAGTGTGTGGATTGTGAGATCCCACATTTTTTTATAAGGGTGTGGAAATTTTTCCCTAATAGAAGTGTTTTAAAAACATTGAGAAGAATCCCAGAAGGGAAAATCCAACGAAGACAATATCTCTCAATACCCAACTGCTGGAATGGTCGAGCTTTCGTGTGTTGTGACGGTTGTTGTCGTCGTCATGCTCGGTCGTGGGTTCAAAGAGCAGTGCATGTCAATGCATATCTCAGTTGTGACAAGTCGTGCCACACGCAACAAGCTGAAGTTGGCTTGCGTTATCCCTTGTTGGCCGCCAGCTTCCTTGTCATTGTTTGTGGGTGTCCATAGTTTCGTTACGATGGTGTTGCCTTCTAGTGGCTATCTGGCCGCAACTGTCTGTGTCAATCATGGGACTGTCCTTACTGCCGAAAGTGTCTCATCGTGATCTCACCATCAAGGTAACCACTGGCCAAGTTGTAGTTTAATTGGAGAGGGTGTGTTTCCAATCGATGGATTCTAGAATTTTGAGGCTCTACGGAGAGTGTTGGTGCTAAATGTTGGCCTCTTTTATGATAACAATTTAACTACTCACTAGTGTTGGTGCTAAACATTTTTACCCGTGATTATACAATGTGATTGTTGTGTAATATTCGCTTTCTAATAATGAAGAATTACTGCTAAGGCTTTGTTGTAGGATTGGACTAAAGTTGAGTAGGTCGAAGGTGAATGGGTGTAGTTGCTCGAGGTAAGGATTTTCTGGTAGGACTTGAGTTTTTTTTTTTTTTTTTTTGTAAATTTTTAGACATGTATGCACATTACATGATTTAATAGGTTTTGTGCAAATTTTTAAATTTTTAGATGGGTACCTATCATGAGAGAGACACAGACACAGTTTATAATTAGATCATACCTAAATTGTTTATTAAAGATGAGGTGGTACATAAACTGAAAGATATAATTACAGGGTAAATTTGAGTTTTTTACATAGTTGTAATTACAAGTGGCTCGTGAATCCATCAATGATATTCCTGGAAAATAAAAATAGCAAGAATAAGTATAGAAATACTTAATAAAGAACTTGCTTTTAGGCTTTTATCGAATCTTACTCCTATTTAAAATTCTTAAGGATATGTTTTTTTTTGTTCTTTTGCTCAGGCTTAGAATTAGCCAATTTCATGGTTTAGTCATCTAGCCCTATCAAGCTCGTTCATTTATGGAATCGTGTCATTCCCATCTAAATCATTACGTGATTTTCACACGACTTAAAGAGTGCCATCAATGAATCTTGAGCTCTATGGTAAATTTAATAGGTGTAGATCATGTCTCCCTATTAGCGACCTCTCTTTGGTCTCCCTAATAGACTTCATACTTGCTACTGAATGCTATAGTTCCCTCAATGATACCTAATCTACTCCTTATTTTCTATCTTTAAATGATGTAAGGAAGGCTACCCACTAAGCACAAATGGAGCTCCCTCGGTAGTACTCTCTAATGTGCCACGAGCCCTAAATGGGTGAAGTCACATTCTTCTATATTAAATAAATCCTCATAAGTCCAAACAAGTTCATGATAGTACTAGCCAACTCACAATTATAATCGATCCTAAATATGGCTCAAGGACCAAAATATAGCAAAACATAAGCTAAGGTATACTAATCATGCATACATTACACTAGGTCACATAATATACAATCTAATCAATCAATCACAGGCATGATAGGGTATTCCAACCTTGTAATGGTTATAGGGAATAGGTGATTCAAAACAAAATTCAAATTAAAGTAGCAAAAGTATTAAATCATGTCGTAACTAAGTTTAGAGCTCTAATTTCTTGCTTAAATCAATCATATAACATGCTCATTGTCATTTTTATCTAAGTGTTCGTTGATTCCTACCGGTAGTTTTTTTTAAAAAAATATCCAAACAGTTACATGTTTGAGTGTGTTCGGAGGCTCAGTTTCCAAACGTTCTCAACTCTAATTCCTTAAAATATCTTGGATATGTCTTAAAATTAACTCGACTTCTATAACCAAAAAGAAATATGTAAGAAGTGATTATAAAGAGGTCCAAATAGCTCAAAAACTCAATTTGGTTGAAGAAAACTTAATGATGGTTTTCAGTTAAATTAGTCTCGTTATCATCTTCAACCTTTGATCAATGGAAGATGACGCGTGATTATGGCGACTTTATTGGGTAGGGATTTTAAGGCGACAAATTCAAATTCTTATCCAAAACTTGTTCTATAAATTTCCTCAACTCTTGATTTGTTAAGCAAAAATGTTGGTTAAACTTGTTTTGAGAGTTCAATTTCTTCATGAAACTTATCGATCATTTTCGAATTTTGAAAAAAATGGAAGATTCATAGCTAAGACTTGTTCTCACCATCTCTAACTCCTTTTTCAAATAGGTCTCTAAATCCCTCCAAATTGAGAACTTAAGAACCTACGGTCGAGGAACGCCATAACATTTGATTTCTTTAGATATTTTCAGATTTAGGGAGCTCGAGATGACCAATTTGCACTGTCCTAGTCAGCTTTCAGCAGCCAAACAATCAATCAAATTGCCAAATGTCAGACGATCACTGGCCATTTGCCATGATGTGGCTTCCAAGTGGCCTAATTGGAAAAATATCCCTCTAAATGTTAGTTTTCTTGATTTTTGATTGATGGAGGGCTACTTGGGTGTTATAGGCTTGGTGGTTGTTCAAGAGTCTCAAGAAAATAAGTTCCATATTATTGTAACATAACAAACAAATTTGTTGGAAATGATTTCTAGAAAAGTAGAGTTTTTACTCAAAATCAAATTAAGATCCAATGTTTTATTGTGTGAATGATCGGTTTATTTCGTTCAATAATTATCGTGATATATTTTTGTGGCAGTTATACGTTGTATGATCAGATAGTTAGCCACCACAGTCATCGAAAAGGGAGATCAAGGTCATTGTACGAGGTGAACCAATGATTTTACTACCTAGTTCTATAAGGAAAATCAAGGTATTGTTTAGTTATTACGGATGATCCATGATTTTTTTTTTTTTTTTTTTTTTTTTTTTTTTTTTTTTTTTTTTTTTTTTTTTNTATTACGGATGATCCATGATTTTTTTTTTTTTTTTTTTTTTGAAAAACGACAAGTTGAGTAGTCATTGTCTTTATGTATCAATTACGGTCGAGCTAGATGATCTTAATCCAAGGCAAGTCATGAGTGAGTGACCATATTATTAAAAAAAAAAAAATGAAACTGGTCCGTTGAATTTGCTTGCTTGTTGTGGTATGTAAGCAAGTATGTATGTATATCTAACATCGTTATCGAGTGTCTTATTGAGTATCTTTAATACTCACCCTAATATCAGTCAAGACAACAATCTTGAAATATAAACTTCGATATGGAGAAAATGTTGTTGAAATCAGATTTTATAGGAGAGGAAGGGAATTGATGTAGAATATATATTTAAATATATTATTTAATTTTGGTAATCCTAAAATTGAATAAATATAATATAATATTTGGGGTTGGGATTTGTTGAGTAGAAGAGGTAGGTGATGGGGCATGGGGAAAGCGCGTGGGGTTTAGGGTAAAGTTTAAAGGAGAGGGACAAGTTAACGTGGTGGGAATGGGAATAAAATAAGGTGGGACCCAGCATGGGACACGTGGGGATGATGTCGGGGGTGGGGGTAATTGCAGGTGTTGGAATGTATTGCACGTGAGAACCCTTTTTTTTTTTTTTTTTTTTTTTTTCTTTTTCTTCTTAGAAATAAATAAAATAAATAAAAATATATATAACTGTTGTTAAGTTTTTGGGTGTGGAAGAGTACCATTATACCACATCATGGGGGCCTTATGGGAATCCAAAATTGCTCTTACCATTTTCCCACTGCCACGTGTCGGTTTTTATTATCATGCCTTTCCTCATGTTGGACGCTTTACTCTTCTTACCCCACACGTGGATCCTACTTTCCCATCATGCCCTTCATCAAACTTTTTAAAAAATGTATAAAAGTTATTTTTTTTGGTGTATAATAAATTATAACATACAAATAAACAAGTTATTTCCACGCAAGATAAATTTTAAAAGTAAATAAATAATAAACATCCTTGCAAAAGAAAAAATAAATAAATAAAATAAAATACAAGAGCATTTTGGTCATTTTGTGGTTAGACATTACACATGGGTCTGATTAAATGTACGAAGCGCTGATAGGACCTAGAAGTATGGGTTTTGATTGACGGTGGATATTGCGTCTAGGGAGATGGGCAATCCCTGTCCGTTGATGTGATTGCTCGATTTCCTTCTTTCTTATTTAATTCTTTTTTTTTTTTTTTTTATTTTAAAAGGAAAATTCTCTCAAAACTTTTTTGAAGCAACGACGTGGTCAAAAAGTTAAAAGCATGGGGAGTTCTTACATTAGTTTGACTGGTTTTATAGAAAGTGAAAGACGACCACCACCAACCTTCTATCTATTTATGGAGCGATTTTAGTGATAGAATAGTTAATAACTTTACTATACACTTTTTTTTTTTTTGTGTTTGACGTCCCTTATAAATTTTTTTAAGAAACATATGAGTGAAGACAAAAAAATGCTGAAAGGATCCGGACTCTATTAGTTTATGAAGATAAATTTCACTCTAACAAGCGAGAAGCAGGTAAGCGACCATGTTGCAAGAGATGTAAGAACATGTCAAAGCTATCCGATAACAACTTTGAATTTCGAAACTTAAAAAATTTGGTGGTCATAAGTAATTAAAATAATACAAGGAATTAGGTGCTTACACCAACTTGAGTTCAATTTTCATCATCATGGGAAATAATAATTAAGCATTCAACTTTTGCATACATATAAAGTTTATTCTTTTGACCAAAAACAAATATAAAATAGTATTTTTTTTTTCTTAGAAAAAATATATTTAATTTTTAGAAATTATTGAAACTTACAAGAAAATACTCCTTAGCAACTCCAAATATATATATTAAATTAAATAAACTTTTAATTTATTAATTTTATTTTTTAAAAAGAAATTAAATTACCATCTAAAAGGTTCTAGTACTTTTGTTTTTAAAAAAAATATATATATATTTTTGACATATATTATATATAAACTAAAATAAAATAAAATGTAGTCTAAAATTGGTAAAAAAAAAAAAGAAAAAAGAAAAATGGGGATATTGGGGGAACAAGAAGTCCAATATTCTTAGGTTTTGATGGATATAATTATGCGATCTGTCTCATATCATATCTCATGTCCATAAAATTCCACTCTCTAAATGATAATTAAAAAAATGGTCCATTTAATTCAACCTTAGACCCCGTCTATTTAACCATCGCACGTGCATATTTTTTCTTTTTTTTTAAGGCTTCAATCTATTATTTTAAAGCCAATCTTTATCTTTATTTATGAATTTACATTTAAAAGCTTGGGACAGATGGAGGGAGTGTTCCTTAATTATAAACTCACGATCATTCCTTTGATTAACTAATTTAGAGCTACTCCTCCCACTACTTTAGTTTAAATACGAGTTGGATCAAAGTTTAGGATTTACGAGTAAAAAACAAAACTTTCCTTATAAAAGTTTATTGGGATGTATATTTCAAATGTTATCTTGGGAGGACAACGGGTACGTGATATTCGTTTTAGTAAAAGAGGTTGTTGGTCAAATGTCCATAATATTTATGTATAAGCAAGGTTCTAAGAAACTTCTAATGCAAAACATTATAATAAATGGTTGAATTGGTTGTCAACTTAGAAATAATATTTTATTGGAGTTTTGTTAGAGAGAGAGATGGGATGAACGAACGAACGAACAAACGAACGAACGGAAAAGGGAAATTAGGGATGAATTTGAGGAATGATATGAGATAGAAAAGAAGAAGAAGAAAAGATATGAAATTGAATAGGAAGACCTCACTAAGAGATATGGAATCTGCCTTTTTATTTATTGTTATTATTGTTATCATTTCAAAGTTCTTACAATTCAGCTCCCCAAACTTTCTTTCTACACTCAACTATATTTTTATTTCGAGACAAAGAAAATGAAAACAACTTTAAAGGCTTTAGATAAAGAAAGATTAAGTTCTTACAAATTCTTGAATCTTCCCTTTTGAATTGTTTGAATTTAAAAGGAAAAAAGGGAGGACATATGTATCCCACCAAATCAATTTCTAAGATATCATCGATCAAAACCGAAAAATAGCAAACTTCTATCATCACTTTCTAACCCAATCCAGTCGTAGAATACACTTTCTAATGGCTCAAGCCTGGCATTTAAGCTGATCTGACTTAGCTTTGATATGCTCGAACCCTTTACTTATAGTTTCACCTCTAGGGTTAGGGTTCATATTACACCTATTAGGTCTATATTGTCATATACCCACATTCCTATTCCAAAGGTTTAATTTACGAGTTAATTTAGGCTTTTGGGTGCACTTATATTTACACACTCCTACTCTCTCCAAGGTTCATCTCACTTCATGCATTAGTCGATGTGCTCTCATCTATCTCAGGCTCTAAAGTAGATTAAATAGATGTGGAGGAGTCATCACTAGTCTCCCTATAACCACGTGTCTACTACTACACCTCGATAAAATGAATAAATTTGAGTGACGTGTTGTTTTTAAAATAAAAATGAAAGTGATTTAGTTGGAGCAATAGATTCCCATACAAAATATTCAAAGTTGTTAATGTTATGATTGCTTTATATCTATTTAACACACCATACCATCTTTATAAACAAACATAAAAAGAAAAAAGGTTAAGAAATGTGTTTGGTTCAAATATGTGAAAGATTAATAAAGAAACAAAAACCCTTTTATAGATACAAAGAAAGAGAGATGCTTTACTTTAGAGAAGAATCCACTTTGTGTTACATGTTGATGCCACTTTATAAAAAGCAAAGCCACAACCAAAGCCTAAGTGCAATCAATTGGATTTTATTTTATTTTCAAAACAAAATTTAATTTATAAATAAATAAAGCATAATCTTGGTGTTCATATTTCTTCTTCCTTTATGCAGATTTGATTCAAAATAACATTTTCCCCCATAATTTTATTTTTTAAAAAAAAAAACCCCAAAGCAAGTTGTTTGTTAAATATTAACCACCAAAAACACATTAAATAGACCTTCCTTTTTCACATTTTTAAGATTATTTTTCTCAAGTGTTTCCCCATAAATTGGTTGGTGCTCAACAGCTCATTGTACAAAAAATAATAATAATAATAATAATAATAATTTCCCGCTATTATGACCATTAACGATATTGTAAATAATGTCACGTACACTATTTAATTTTGATAGAAGATTAATATCGTTTTTCGCACGTACTCACTCATCTTTATTAGCTCACTCTCTCTTCTTAAACTTGGTCTAGCAGCTTCGCTCTTAGTTCAGTTTGGCGGAACGTAGGTCTCCAAAATCCGTATACTGTTCAATTTTTACACACTAGTTGTCCGAGTCAATTTTCATATTAAATCAACAGAAAACGCTTAGAAACAAATCTTATAAACTTTTTCTATTCGTAGATTATATGAAAAAAGTTGGTCCCGAGTTGTTTTAAAATTAAAAAACATAATAAAAAGAGAAACTTTTAGGTTTTATCCTTCACAAACTAATCATATGCTTAATTAAATATAATCCAAGTATTAATTTAGGAAGAGTGCATC
The DNA here is from genome assembly GCF_002738345.1 of Cucurbita maxima. Taxonomy (NCBI): domain Eukaryota; kingdom Viridiplantae; phylum Streptophyta; class Magnoliopsida; order Cucurbitales; family Cucurbitaceae; genus Cucurbita; species Cucurbita maxima. The sequence continues at coordinate 3,208,389 of NW_019272042.1, forward strand.
CTAGGTTAGAGATAAAAAGCATGCCCTTTGGGATTAATATGCTTAAATAATCTCAAAGTTTATTGCTTAGCATAAAGTGTTATTCCTTTATGCTTGTTTTTTTAATCAATTACTTAATTAATGTATAGTTGCCTCTAAATTGATCATTACCTAGATTTCCACTGCATGGGGTTGCTTTGTTTAGGATTTAAAATTGTTTTAATTGTTAATGAGGTCATCATTTGTTCATGGGAATCATTATTGGTCTTTAAAAATGGATTTTCTACCATCTTTCTTTTCCAAGACACAAGTCTTGCCAACATTTGTTACACATTATTTGTTTATTCTATAAGCCCATAATCTATAAAAGGTTGGAAAAATCATAGAAATTGGATGATGTTTATGGGTAGTAAAGAAAAATAAATAAATAAATGTCGTGAGAAGCATGTAAGTGATGAAAAAACATGCTAAACGTACTGGTGGTTGGTTATTTGTGGGGTAGTTTTCGCTCATAGAAACTAGGAGTAAGTAGTAGTAGAATGTTGGAGCCATTAGATAGACGAACCTAGATTTCAAATCTTAATCCAAATCCTAAGCATGGATTATTAAAAAATAGCTTCGACATAGGAGAACAGGACTTGAGAGACTTGGATGTTGATGGTGATCGGTGTCATTTGTATTAAGGGCATGATTCATGTTGCGTCTTTTTTTTTTTTTTTTTTTTTTTTTCTAAT